>NC_052535.1:77985630-78310403 GCF_016699485.2 Gallus gallus
TGTTAACTGAGCTGTTAGTTCCATTCTGGGCCCATACTCTGCAAGTGATGTTATTACAGAGTGAACCCTGTGAAGAGGTGAATTTCATGGCAAAGACTTGGTGCTTGGGTTCGTAATCGAGTTATCACAGCTCAGTAAGCAATCAAGCATAACCTGAGTCATTACAACTGTCTTTCTTGGTAAGCTAAGCTGCATTAACGTCACTTTTGCTGTGACCTAAGAGAAACACAGGGAGAGGATGATCAGGGCTCCTTTACATGTTTCTGCTACAATTCTGCTGATTTTCCTCCTACTCCAGTAAGTACAATAAAGAACAAAGCAATGCATGAAGTTGCAGGAGTTTGTGGTTGTCTTAAGATAATTCCCAAAAATAAAAAGCAAAATATAACCCTGCTAGGCCCTCTGAAATATAATGTGTTAAGAGCATGAATAAGAATGGATTTGTCTGCTGTTTTGTAAGCTGCCATACTGAGACATCATGATAAGATTTAAACCAATAAAGGGGAGATTTAGAGTAGATGTTAGGATGACGTTCGTTACTTGTGAGGCACTGACACAGCTGCCCAGAGAAGCTGTGGGTGCCTCATCCCAGTAGGCGCTCAAGGCCAGGTTGGAAGGAGCCCTGGGCAGCCTGAGCTGATGGGGGCAGCCCTGCACATGGCAGAAGGTTGGAACTGGTTGGGCTGTACAACCCCTTTCAATCCAATCTTCTACAATTTTATGTTCTTTTATTCTGTGATATGATTCTATGACATTGATTTTGTGTTTTATTTTTTTCTTACACTTAAATACTGAGTCATGCTAAATGCAATGCTCACCTCTTTAAACGTCTTCCACCTTTTTTTGTTCCTGATTTTTACCAATCAATAATAGAAATATTTTTAATGTTCAAATTTGAAAACAAGAAAGCAGTGATTTATTAGGAAAAATAAACATGCCAAAGACTGTAAGAAACGATAAATACAATTTTCCTTAGAGGCTGACATTTGCAAAGATGAGTTCAAGGAGTTAATCACTTAAATCCAAATTTCATATGGATTCATCTCTTTGAACTAAACTTTACTTTCTTTTTATATGCATATGTGTACAGAGAGAGACTGGTTTATGATACCCTATCATAAAAAATTAGCTGTTTTAATTCTCATACTTTAAAAAAAAATGTAGGCCATTTGGATATTATTCTTCAGAGGAAGAATGGAGGTTTTTCTTAATTCTGTGGAACTATATCTATCTCTTAAACAAATGTGAGGTAAATAGCAGTATAAGAAATCATATTTACTTTAAAACAACACCACAATAAACCAAGATTGGACAATTTATGTTCTGTCACTGACTTGCTGAAGCCTTATATTTCTAACTGATAGTCTCTATGAGCTGTGATAGACCGATCATTTGGATAACTAACAGTCAAGTTAGTTAGTTCAAGACTTCTCCTGAGCAGTGATGCTCAAGTAACTGCTAATATGTAGTAAAAGAACAAGTTTCCTTTTGTAAAATATGCTTTAAAATGAATGTAGGAATAGAAAAGTTATCCTTAATAGCAACTTCTGAGCTTTCTTTCAAGGCATCAAAAGAACTCTTATGACTCTTTTTATCCAACTAGAGAACAGGTTTGTATTTAAGTCCCTCAGGCAGCAGGATGTATTTACATATGTTTAGTTTGGGTTAAGCCAAATATACTCCTTCAGCATCTAGTATAAAACATGCTGGAAGGAATTTCAGGTATCACTCTGAGCTGATGGTGAAAGCACTGCTCAGTTTGCACCAGTAATCTGAAACCAGAAAAAACAGAATCTAAACCAGAAAAAAGGGACAAAGGAATGGCAATAGGAAATCACAGGAAAATGTAACATTAAATGTCTGCTCTCCCCTATCTTAAAAAAGACATAGAAGGAGTTAGATGATAAGGTTTTTTTATGTTTTAGGAAAGTTAAGGAAAGTTAAATAGGTTAACAGGATTAAATATGGCTGAGGAAAAAAGAATGCAAGACAGATAGCTTGTTTTTACAGTGAATGTCTCAGGACCTATTCAGTGAGCAATTAAAAATTAATATAAAACTAATAGAAAAAAGTTAAACGCATACCTAAAATTTTAGAATTCATTGGAACAAACTAGAATTAATCAATGCTATTAGGATTAGATATTTAGATTTATGGTAACATTCCAATTTATATTAGGCAAGAGAAAAAAGAAAAGCTACAGCTAACAAGAGATAAGAAATTTCTCTAAGGAGATGAGTAGTCTGTAACTGGCTATTACATCCATCTTTCACCTTTTGAGATGTGTACATAATTCATGGAGGTAAGATGATATTCCATGTGGATCATTTTTCAGTCACACTGTCATAGATTTACAGGTTGCAGTGAGAACTATGAGCTGACCCAGAATCCAATAGAATTGGGGAAGTCCCAACACTAGTAAGAAAAAAAAAATAGCAGTCATTCAGTCCTATATATTTCTAGAAAAATACCAAAGGCCCTGTGTTTTCTCCATTCGAGGGAACTTTTCAAATGCAAATTGGAACATTATGCCTAGTGATGATCATTGGAAAACTGTGTACAGAAGTTTCTTTCTTTGCTCTTTCTAAGAGCTTCTTAGCTCTATTTTGCAAAGATATTACATGGTACAAACCTTTTTTGGTTATTCACATTGGCTGATAAATATTAGAAATAGAAATGAGTATTAGTAAGAAAGAAAAAAATGGAACAATACAGCAATAGTAGGAGGTGAATCATTATGTCTGGCAAATTTCTGTATTTTCTGTGACAGCTGGTATGGATCACTTAAAATTTAAAAAGCCTATTAGGTTTTTGGTGGTTTTTTTTTAATATTCTCAAACTGCATTTGTAGGTGGGGTCAGCCTCGTGGTGCAAGCTAATGGATTGAAGAAATGGAATCCAAATGGAGTGGGTGGTGTCAGCACACAGGATGTAGGAGGTGATGAAGAGATGATCTCTCTGGAATGCAAAATTGTTTCAAGTACTAAGACAACTTTTTTTTCAAATTTAGAAATGACAGAAAATTGTAACACATCATACATCCTTTCACTGTCATTACACTACTTGGAACGACGTTAAAAACGTAATTTGAAGGCAAAGACATTTCTTTTGTCTTTGAAATGAAAGATCATAAAATCAGAATCACAGAGCATCCCAAGTTGGAAGGGACCCACAAGGATCATCAAGTCCAAGTCCCAGCTCCATTCAGCACCACCCAAAACCCAAACCCTATGTCTGAGAGCAAGTGTCCAAATGCTCCTCGAACTCCAGCAGCTCAGGGCTGTGCCCACTGCCCTGGACAGCCCGTTCCATGCCCGCTGCCCTCTGGCGCAGACCCTTTCCCTGACCCCCTGCTGCCCCTCCCCTGGCACAGCTCCATGCCGTTCCCTCAAGCCCTGTCGCTGTCACAGAGAGCAGAGCTCAGCGCTCCCGCTCTGCTCCCTGTGAGGAGCTGTGGCCACCATGAGGCCTCCCCTCAGCTCCTCTGCTCTAGGCCAAACAAATCAAGAGGCCTAAGCTGCTGCTCACACTTCTTGTCCTCTAGACTTTCTCCATCTTTGTAGCCCTCCTCTGGAAGCTCTGCAATAATTTTATGTCCTCCTTATGCTGTGGTGCCCCAAACTGCACACAGTAGCTGGTGACAATACTTTCTTCTGTATCTCATATTAAGTTATAGATTCCTTTTTGACAGTGACTTTTGATCAATTATACCATGAATAGTGCCATCAGACCTACAGTAGATTTTTTTTTCCCAGCACTACATTTAAAATGAGATGTCTTCTAGGTTGCTTCTGCTTCATAATCAAAACCAAAATGAAAAAATAGCAAAGTAAAAAACCAATGTAGCTCCGGATCTGCATGCTATGCATCCTGAAGAGGTTTTGCCATTAAATACTTGAGATGGAATCTGGGATACCTACTGGGATAAACTGTAGACATTTTCCTGGACAAAGTTTATGGACATTTTATCTTTGTTTCCATTACAGATTGGGATTTCACTCAAAAACTTTCTGCAGCACTGAAAATATGCTCAGAGAGATGTAAGAGTGATTGATTAACAACATGAATGAAAGTCAAAACATGAAAATGTTGTAGGACTGGCTCCTTGTCCAGTCAAGAGTAGATTGCACAGCTGTTGCCAATCTTGCCACCCCGTGGTTTATTATCCAGTTAATTAGAATACTACTGCTTCTCAGGAAGAGTGAAATTTAAAAGAACTCTACAATTTGCTTTGTAGTTTGCAAGCTGCTCTGTAGGAATTAGTACAATGAAGGGATTTGCCGTAGGCATCTGTAATATTTGTCTGACCTACATACACAACTCACACAATGTGCCCTCCTTACAAAGGGTAAAGTCAGGCTGAGTTTCCACATATTGTCACTGCCGACAGCAGAATCCCTCTTTAATTTAGCATTTGCTTAAAGAACAAACCTTTACTACTTATTAAGATGTTATTTAATACGCTTAATCTGCTCTATGGCCTTCTGTGTTTCATATTTATGATTTTAAGTGTTGCTTCATTCTTTATTTTTTGGTGGTCTCATCAATTGTAAATGTCTTTCATAGCAAAAGAACCCCAGCCCTTGTCTGTATCTAAGCTGCAGACACTTGCATTATAAATCCAAAAAATAGCCCCGCATTGCATTCATCTAATTCCTCCTCATGTAACATCTTCACAATACCTGTCACAGTCTACATTTTTGTTAGTTGAATTTACGTGTAAGAGAACAAGGATGAATCATAGAATCACAAAATCATTTGAGTTGGAAGGGACCCTTAAAGATCATCTAGTCCAAGACCCCTGCAATGAACAGATACCTACAACTAGATCAGGTTGCTCAGAGGCCCATCCAGCCTGACCTTGAATGTCTCCAAGGATGGAGTTTCTACCACCTCTCTGGTCAACTTGTTTGTGTACCTCACCATGGTTATTGAATAAAAGCATCACAGGAACAAAAGCCATAAAAGTCCAAGAAGGTGACAAGGCCGGAGAAGTCCCTCTTCTCTTCTCTTAAGGAGCCAGATCTCCTATCACCTGCACCACAGCTCTGGGGGCTGTAGAGCTCTCATCATGTGTCAGAAGAAGGACCAGCACCACTCTACTTAAGTGCATTTTTGCATGTTTACAACAGCCTCTCAGATAAAAATTAAAGTGTGAAGGGAATGTGAGAAGCAGAAATAACAGACAAATGCCGAGCACTGACCAGCCTGACTCTGCCAACTGACCCTCTGACCTGAGGTGCATCCTCACCACATTCAGCTTAACACAGCATAAACTCCCACAAACATTTCCACCTTGAGGGAAAATCACTGCTTAAAAATAAAGTGTAACTGTCAAAAGTTTGCTTATTTTCAGGTGTGGTTGTCCACTGGCAATGACACTGCTGTTATGCACCAATTTGGTTCGACATTACTTTTATTTGATGGGTTAAATACAGTTCTGTCACAGTGGTGACTAATCACTCTGAATCAGATAATGTACTTCACTACAAAAAAAGAGAGTAAAACATACGAGACAGCAAGCTATTAGATAGTTATTCCTTCTATGTGTTCAGTAAGGTATGAAGAATGCTCATCAATTTTAAAAGCCTTTTGTAGTTGTGAAGGCAGTCAAGGGAAAAAAGCTTTTGGGATTTTTTTTAGTAGTTATTTTAGAATAATTGCTGCTTTCAGATGTTTCTTCTACAATATATTCAAATAATATGCACAGAGAAATGTGCATCTCAAACTCAAGAAATTTCTTGCTGTAGGGTTAATAGTGCAGTTATGTGATTAATTTTTAATGTAATTTACAAATTTAGAGAATTACTTATTGAAAACAGAGACTGTGTACAAAAATGGTCTGCCATGGTAATAAATGCATTCTGTTAACACAGCTGTTACCACAGTTGTGGACATCACATCCATAAAATCCATCCATAAAAGAATTATATACGTATTTGCATGTGCAGAGCTTTTTCAATACGTATATACTTAGATATATTCATGCACATATTTATGTATTAATAGGTATATAATGACTTTATGTGGCCTACAAGATTTCAGCAGAAGAAATTCCATATCCTAATAGCATTAATCCATAAAATCCAGTACCCTCTGTTTTCTTACACATGTTGGATTAAGTATGACTTTATTAAATCACACAGATTGAAGTACTTCTTTTGAACAGTTCACAGATACTTACTTAAATCAAATGATTTATGTATCTGTGAAGAGTTCAATGATTTACTTTCTTTAGTTAGAAAGAAGTAGTTATAGAAATCATCACCAAGATAGCTCTATCCATTAGAATATAAATGCAGCTGTGCACAAGTAGCAGAGAGGGATCATAGTTTCCTGCCAACTTGGATTTTAGACATTAATTCCCATTCAATGATGCAGAGGTTGTATTAGCTATCAGTATACTTCCATGCAAGCTGTCTGTGCAAATCTAGTGCCAAATAGCAGTACGCTTCAAATCATAGTTGCCGAACGTAAAGAAGCTTAAAATATCACTGAAAATAAGTTTTCATGAGTTATTTTTAGTTTGGGCCTATACCAAGTGTATTCAGAAATTCTCACATGGCTTAACTTGCAACTTGAATGTCTCATGCCTTTTTATGATCTTCTTAATACTGAAATAGTGAAGAACTTTATGCATTGCTCAGTTTATATCGTCAGTAGTATGGAGAGTCGCATGAATTTATTGATGCTTGCATCTTTTTATATACTATAGCACAATGTGTACAGAAAAAAATACATGATTAAATAGGTTCAAACTATTGAATGATAAACCCTAGGTCATTAGAAGAATAGAATCATTAAATCATCAAGGTTGGAAAAGACCTCTTAGATCATCTAGTCCAGCCCTCCATCTAACACCAATATTGCCCACTAAACCACACCCCGAAGTACCACATCTACACCTTTCTTGAACACCTCCAGGGACGGCAACTTTATCACCTCCCTGGGCAGCCTGTGCCAGACCTTCTGACATGAGCAGGTTCAAGCTTCTGGAATAAGACACTGACAATTTGATGCAAGGCATAATAAAGCCAACAGGATCACAACATAAGATCGAACAGCCAGAAGCTGTATGGAGAGTAGGGACATAGCAATTTCTCTGACTGCTTTGAAATGCCCCTGAAATCCCACGGCCCTGTTTGGGAAAGAGCTGCAAGCTGGGAACCCCCAAGCCCCAAATCAGTCATAGCTGCTTCCTTTTCGGTATGGAATAACCTGCATTTCTGTGACTTTAATCTTTCATTCTTTTTTCCACACTGCAATCAAATCTTTTCAGTGAAATTTTCTTAACTGACAGGATATGAGAAACAATTGTTGAATTTTTGAGTGACTTCACCCAGAAAAGCCTTTCTTCCTTTTAACCGGTGTATTTTTGTCTCTAACAAGCAAGCTGGAGTGACTGATCATTTTTTACATGATCAGAACTTACTTTACCCTTAAATTGTTTCACACTGCAGCAGAGGAGCCAGCCATAGCCATGCCACTGGTATTGTTTCTAGCTAGCACTCTAAAACGTGGCAAACTGAGCTTGACAGTACTTGTTGCATAGAGACAGGGTACAACAGTGTTCCTCTTGACTGTGATGGGAAAAGGAAAAAAAAAAGAAAAGAAAGGGAAATCAATGGGAATAGAAAAAGATGCTTTAATTAGCATCTAGAATTTATAATGCTGAGTATATCGATCTGGAAAGTCGTCTAGTAATTACAGCTGAAACCTCTGACATATAAATTACATAGTACTGAGCTATACTGCACTTTAACACCATTTGGCAAAAAAGCAGCCAAACAAGAAATAAAACCCACACACCAAAAATTGCTGCTGAACAATTCTATTCTCTTGGCTTGACCTTAGTGGCAGCAGCAATTTTTGTTTTATATTCTCGAGTGAGAGACTCCAGTTTGTGTCATCGAGACTGGGTACTGTGAATGAGTGCCTCATTAAGGCAGTGCAGTATAAAGGAGTCAACACCACCATTAACCACAGAAAACTTACAAAGCACCTTGCTGTGCATTTGGAATTTGGTAGGCACAAGCTTAATTTTCCCAAATGACTCAAGCAACAAATACCGCGCTGAAAATAAACAGAAAGCAGTTTATTCTATATATATTCCAAAGCTCAACATCTGCTCCACAATAAACATATGATACAGAGTTGTAGAATATTAGTACTTTCACAGCAAAGGTAATTAAGTTCTTGGATTAGCTCTCCATCTGTTTTCAGTAGTTACATAGTATGTGCATTTTGGGGGAGAGAAACACTGTAAAATATGCTCTAAGCATCAGGATGTTCACATAACTTAGCTTTTCTAGTGCATACACTAAGAGTGATCTATGGCACATTAGCTACATGAATTTCTCCCAGCATCCCAAATATCACTGCAGTGCTAGCCAACAACACACGACAAGCAGTGGAGTTGCACTGATGTGAGAGCCATAGGTACATAGCAGCATTCGCTACCTGCAGACCCTACTAAACCCCATCTGAGAGCAGAGGCTACCAAGGAGGTACTCTTATTTCTGCTCATCATCCTCTTAAGATCTTTTTTACCCTTTGGGGTTGGAGTATTTGGAGGCACAGGGGAGATCTGATGACTCTGCCTCAGAAAGATTTCAATATGAAATTGACTGTAGCCAGGGAAACTGGCCATCCTTATCAGAGTTAAGCAACTGAGCAGCAGGATAAAACTGAATTCACCAGAGATTTCTCTGTGCTGCCCATGGGTGGCAGTGGCTTTAAGGAAGGATGCCCTAAGCAAGGACAATGTACAGCTTTGTCCCACTCTAAACAGGGTATGCAGCACTGTGTGGGACATATGAACAGGGAGAGGGTTAGACCTTCAACAGCCCTTCATGTCAGATAAATCCCACCACAATTTGCTCTCAGGCCCTGGAAACTGCTAATGAAGACATAGCTCTCTGTGCTCAACATGATAATACTGTTCAGAGTTGTAACCCACTTCAGTACCTGTTGCCCTGGGGATAGAAGGGACATTCTTTCAAAATCATGTCATTTCTGCTTTTTATTACTGTTATAAAAGGCAATTTGCAGTGTGAATGTGGCCAATCCATACTTCATGGGCCACACCTTACTCTCAGGCAGACAAAGCTTATCTCCTATACTTGGCCTACATTACCTCAATAGCAGCAAGGCTTTTCTGGTTCAAGAGCTCAAATGTATGCGATCACCTGGCTGTGGGAGGAAGCCATCCAGGCACATCTCCTATGGGATGAGCCTACCTAGCTCATTCTACAGTCAACCACATCACAAACCAAACTTGTTGTCCACAGCAGCCACAGGAACCCTGGGCAGATATCACCATCTCCTGCTTGTCGAACATTGTTAGGTCTTTCCTTCATGGGCTATCTAATTCATACCCAGTGTATTGGCCATTTAAAAGTATTTACAATGTTGAGTCAATAGAGATTCTGATCCCTGCCTCAAAGAATTTGGCTGGAGTTTAGTCATTCAGAAGTACTTCTGAAGAGTGCTGGAAATACCAGTGAACACTGGGATATAGCCAAGATGGGTCAGCTATCATAGAAACCTCCATCTTCATATTACAGCATTTCTTTTATATACCAGTCTACTAGTCAGTAAATTTATCTTCATCTTGTCCATAGAACTCCTCTTTACCTATGAGAGGGCTGTTCAAAAAGCCCTCATGTTGATGAATGTTGGCGAACAGCTGGCAAACATTAAGAATTATCTTCACTCACCAACATCACTTTGCCAGCTGCTGAAATAGCAGAACAACCAAAGGACTTAAGAAAAAAAAATTGAAAAGGCTTTGATAGTATAACAACAAAGAAGAGGAATTAAACGTACGCCTAAAAATAATGCATTGCCCTCAATTTTGCTGCTCATAACATCTAAAGCTTTCTTCTCCTGCAGTAAGAAGAAAAATCAGGGCTAGTTTTAAATTTGTTCCCACTTCTTCTGTTGGTCATATTTCTTGTGCTCACTTCATTTGCTGCTCACAACTCAACACTAGGGGATTGTTTAGTTTATTGAATTTTTCTTTTTTAAAATGCTAGCGGTAACAGGCAGTTCTTTTCAAGAGAGTTTGCAATGAATCTGAGCAATAGCAGAAATGATTAGATTTTGAAATGAAATGAGTACAGCCAGTTGGGCCATGAGCATCTTTGAAAAAAGGATTTCTTGCCAACACCTGAGCACTGGGAAAAAGTCATGCTTCAGTACTGCATGCAAAGAGACTCCAAAATCTAGCTATTGCAAATTATTCAAAATAATTTAAAAGTGTCTCTGCTCGAGCTGGTATTGAAGGAGCAGAAGCAAAGTGCTTTTTGCAACATGATTCACACAGACATCAAATCTGCTTCAGTCATATTCCTGTCCAACTGCTCAATATTCTAACGATCACCTTCTTATTCTAGATGTTACAGGAATTAATTTTAAAAAGAAATGACACACAGGGGTAGAAATTAACCTAAAACTTATCCAAATTATTCTTTTACTGTCTATCTTGACATTGCCTATTCATCAGAACTATTAGGGGTGCTGGAATCACTCTGCACCAGATATATGAGGCTGCACAGCTGAGAAAATGGGCATTTGGCATAAAGACAGATAAGTAAGCAACATCTGGATATTGTGGTGAGAAGCAATTGGCTGCACTGCATTGCTTCCCACCAAAGGTACTGCCCCATCTACAATTCGGGATGGATACAAGGCTTTGTTTCCAAGATCACATAATTCAATTTTAGATCAAGAAGCTGAAGAAACAGTATTTTCCTAAAGCAAATCTCCTCCTGGAGAAATTCTGGCTTTTATTGTGCCTGTGTAACTTTGCAGAAGTTAGTCCAGGGTTTATGTCACTGTAATGGTGATAAAACTCCAGTCACATATGGAGAATCAAGATACTGTACCTCCAGTGTATTGCCTAATCTGCCTAAAGGCAGTAAACCAGTTTTATTCTCAAGCATAGATAATGGTGTGAAAGACTATGATTAAAAAAAAAATAAAAATCCATTACTTCATTTTCCCCCTTTGCAATTTATTTTAATTAGTATTTATTTCATGGCTGGAAATGCTGTATAGAAGCTATTACTGCTATTCACAGTACACAATCAATCCACATATATGGTTTCTTCTGATGGTAATGTACAAATAACATGTCTCATGTTTTGAAAATCACTTGACTTAATTTGCACAATGCTTTCAGAACCTCCCAGTCAGAAAAGATGGAAACAATAATTTATATTTATACCATGTGTGGCTTTTTTCAAATACATATAGGCTCTAATCTTTTTCTTCCTGGATCTTTCTGTTGGTTCTTAATACAAAGGCAGACACTAAAATGCAATGTTAATTATTTCCATTACAAATACAGTGATCCAACTATTAAGTGCACAGCTTTTGTGCTTTTAAAAAAAAATCATTCTAGTTATGAATTTATCTAAATGTGATTTTAAAATAATGTGTCTATGGAATAATTACTACTGTTCTCCCAGTTAGCAAAATCCATTTTCTATTATCAGTATGCTTTTCAGTGAGAACTAACAAGTAAGAATAAAATAATGTAAGCAAATGAGTGCAGTAGGTTAGAACATGTGAATGTGCCTAGCAAATAGAGTTGAAATATGTGGGATCAGTTCCTGTTACTATCTTTGGACAAGTGAGTGCCCACAATCCATTTTCCTTCCCTCTTGTATCTTCATAGGAAATTGCTTGTAAGTCTTTTTTCTGATAATCCTTTAAAAATAAGAAATCAAATATCTGTAATCTATTTTAAAACAATGAGCTCATAACAAAAAGCAACATTTTTTCAGCCATTGCAGAACTATGTTACTTGCAAATGCTTTCAGCCATTGACCATGCTTTGGTCTCCAGCTGTGGAGGAATGGGCGCACTATTTGTAAACAGTTCATCTGGAAGATGAGGACTCTCAGATTTCTAAGACTAAGTCAACCTAAACCTGGACTCCTGTTTATATCTACACAGCACTGCACCAAACCTGGGGTACTGAACCAGGTCCCATGTTTCTCTGAAGCAGCCAGCACACAAGCGTATCACAGCTAGAGCCTTTTCAAAAGTTACCGTGTGCTTTGTATTCAAGAGCCAACACATACACACAGGCTGTGTATACCACCATCTAGAATAAACTGACATCCATCCACACCCAAGCTACTTCAGATATATCAGATCTGGAATTTATTTAATTGTGTAACATATTACTGCTACCAGAGAAGAGCATATTTTTCTATGAGTTTATAAGACTTTTTATACTATGTGTTGCATGTGCATTAAGTTCCACAATTTCTTACCTACAAAGGTTTGAATTCAACTCTCAAAGCGCACCCTATTACTATGGGATGTGTCAAGTGATTTCTGGAATCACTCTTCCTTTAGCATTATATTCAACCTTAGAACTTCAAAAAAAAAATGATGTAAAAGATGGTGAATGCTGCAGTTAAGCTCAAGACAACTATTAAAATAATAAACCAAGACTAAATTTATTGTTATTATCATTAAAAACTACCTGTCAGATCGCTCTAGAGAAGATACAGTCTTGTTGCCAGAAAAGGAGATAAATGCCTTTTGGCCCCCATCAGTCTCCCAAAAAGTTCCCAGGCAGAGTCCAGGAGCTGGGACAAGACAAGGCCAATTCCTGGTAAGAAGTTTCTCATTTCTGTCAGACACTGTGATGAGTTGGTGCATCCTGATAATAGAACCTATTTCCCCACTTTTTGAAGTCAATGCTCACGCAAATCATCACCATGCCTCAGTAAATGTTACACAAAACTTTCTTGTTATGTTCCTTTTTTCAAATGAGGAACAAGAAAAGAGAGAAAATCTTCCAGTTTCTCTTTTGTCAGTGTTTTCCTGTTTACTGGACCTAAAAAGTTTTCACTGGATACACAGACTTTTATATGAGGCAGAGCCCATTGACAAACAAGTTACTTTACCTGGACTCTTCCATGTACCTTCTGAAGTAACTTACAATACCCATTGATCAGACAGAAGCCAAAGACACCGTACCAACTACAGTGCTGCATTTTCAGGCTGAGGAGAGCCATCCTTTGGCTTGCCATGCTTTTCATCTTGAACTCTCTGAAAGAACTGCCTAAAAGAAAATAGCTTTCCTTATTCATTGTGATTGTCAAGTGGTAGGGCTTCAGGAGATGACTCATTTTGAACCAGCAAAAAAACCCAAAAGAGTAAGAAAATGCTTAAGTTCCCAAGTTCAGCACTCCAAAAATGTTTTTCAATTTGACAAGCATGGGTGGAAAGAGCTCTGAACTGCAGCTCTGCTTAGCTCAGGAGCTGCAAAGCACAGGTCAGATCAGAGAGATATGCAATGGAAAGCAAAACAGAGAACACTGACAAGTCATTTGCCTCGACAGAAGAAAAAGAGAGGACTCATTCTGACATAAATCTTAAAAGCTTGACAAACATTTTATTCTTAACTGAAATGTAAGATATAAAAAAGGGTGCAGAGCCCCAGAAGGAATCTGGAAGACTCTTAGAGGATCTGTACATGAAAAACACAGAACAAGAAGCAACTACAATATTATTAAAAAAGTTCCCTGGGGATCTCTCAAATACACAATTCAGGTTGCTCCCTACGAATAGAGCTGTTGCCATTCTTCGTGGAATCACCAGTGGGGCATAAATCAAAAGCCTGAAAACTGAAAGAGCCAATCCATCTCATAAACAGGTACCTGTCTTGCCTGGAATGACTCAGAATCACTGGTTAAACCCCCACAGAAGGTGATCAGATGAAACAGTGATTTCAAAGGAAGATAAAGGCACTGTCTTTTGACACTAACAGTCTTTATGTGTTGCAAGATGCTGTATATGTTCAAGCTCTTAATTTATTACATATAAATATTACTTATTTCTGAAAATCATGACATGAATTCTTTTCGCACTTCTCTTCAGACAAGGGAATACAAAGTTTATTTTCAATTACTCAGCTGATTCACTTCTTTCTTAGTTTCGTATCTCCTGTGTGCAACCATTCTTTACATATTTCCCCCTCATTTTCTCCTCCTCCTTGCCTGCATGCAAGACCACTCTCACAAGACCACACTTCAGAGAGTCCTACAACTGATGGTAATGCTCTGCTCCTCTTCCTGCCTTGGACCTCCTACCTCCTGCCTTGGACCATGTCTCTCACCTGCTCTCACTGTCTGCAAATGCATCGCTAATTCACACAGAAGTTATACCAGTAAAAGAAATCATACTGATCCCCAAAGCATTAAACAGTCCTCTGCAGTCCCAAACAGCCCTTGTGCCCGCAGCCACAGGACCAAGGTTGATGTGGTGGCATCTGTCTAAAATGACCAATGTTCTGGAGTATTTGCAAACCTCAAGTTCAGGTGAACGTCCTGCAATCACTACCATTTTTTAGAATTTCCTGGCATAGAATACGACCCTTTTTTTCTTTTTTCCCGCCATGGAATCCTGAAGAAGTTGACATGAATGAAAAATGAATGAGTTTTTCTACCTTGGCTGCTCCTTCTCAGGGCTATAACTATGCAGAACTATGTAGAGCTACCTACTATCTATGTTGGAATTACCTCATCTTCTGTTTCACAAAACTGTTCACAGTGAGAGCTACAGAGAGACCAACAGCCAGGGGGAAAACAGGTAAAACCAGGGATTAGTAAAGGTTGGATGACAAACAGTACCTGGAAATTTGTCTACTTCTGTCAGTTTGCATCATTTTTAGCTGAATTGGAAAAAAAAAATTGTTAAAAGAACTTTTGGCTTGGATTGAAAACAGGTACCTGAAAATTAGCTTCTAAAGAAGAACAAATGAAGCTTAATAGAGTGGTGAGTCAAGTTGTTGGAAGAAAAAGAGAAAAGATTTCTTTTTGTAGCCATAATGATAATTCCACTAGTGTAAGTATCTTTGAATGCATGATTGGAGGTAATACTCAAACAGACGAATGTCTGCATCAGTAGAGACATAATAATCACATACATTTAGGATGTATTCAAAAAACTGAATTTCATCAGATCATCGATGCAAACAACAAATTCCTCAAATCAGCCTGCCTTCATCTTGCTCTCTATCCACATACAGAGGCAACAGGCAACTCTCCAACTTCTTGGGTTTTTTTTCCCCTCTTTTTATGGCGATTTTACAGATATGGCCAGCCACATTTTAGACATGCTGTGGTACAAGGGGAAGAGTGGTGGGACCATTATAGCCCACAAAGAACCAGCAGTGTATGATAAGAGCCCCTGTGCCCTGCCGCCCCCCTACCCAACCAGTGCCTGGGGCTTGGGGTGGAGGGCCTGCAATCCCCACCAGTATCAGCTCCCAGAACATGGGGCTATCCTGGCCAGCTGCAGATGCAGCTTCAACCCAGTTTTACCAGGTTTTCTTTCATCTTTGTCCTTTGGTTTACAACAGAGAGAGGATAGCAGGAAAGGCTGTGCCTGTGTGTGCAAAGGTATACTGTAATTGCCCTCTATCATTATTGCTTTTGTTGTAACATTTTCTATTTTACGGGCTTAATCTTTACTAGAGTCATTCTTCCCATTTTATTTAAAAGTATCTGCAGTGCATGGTTACTCAATCCGGCACAGTAAAATAAGAAGGTCTGTGAGCAAAGTGCTGCTGACAGTCTCTGGGTCTCCTGGTGACCTTACAGTGAAGTGGGCATTGGGGTGTTTTAATATCTACAGGTCACACAGTGAAGCACAAACAAAACAGATCTGAAATTGCTGCTGAGGAGAGATAAACAGGAAAAACAAGAAACAAGGACCAAAGTGGCACTGTTATCTTGGAAAGTGCTGCCTTGAAGTGAATTTGGGAATCTATGAGAAAGAGATTGACAGAACAAATAATGCAAGGGGACTTCCTTCCCTGATAAAATATTTAATAAACTTTATCAAGAAGACAAAACTAAGAAAGCCGACAAAAGGAAAAAGGAAATAAAATATGCAATTATTATTTTCAGTTCAAAGTAATAAGTAATTAACAGAGCGACAAGAGGATCAGATATCTTTGGAGTTTTGGTTTAGTGCCAGCTGCTATAACTCCTTCCTCAGAAGCAACAAAATTGGCTGTAAAACTTACATGGGTTTATAGGGAAAATGAATATGTCCAATAAGACCTTCCCCTTCTCTGACCCACAGATTTTCTGAAACCTGAAAAATCTTTAATATAAAGTGAATTTTGAAAAACTAAGTGATTTTTTTTTTTTCAGATATAAGTTAACGCATTCAGTTAAATTGCAGCTATCTGTTCATTCAGATTCCTCTTCTGCTCTCCTTCCTCTTTTCTGGGGAGAAGCAGCGCCAGCTCAAGGCCATCTCCATAATCTTAGATTACCAGAATGATGTTAAAATCACAATTTGGTCCTCCCCACCTTCCCCTTCGTGGCTACATTCAAGCTCAGACCCTCACCATGCTCCTCGACTGAGCTACACTACCTGTATGCTGGTGCACTCATGTACCTCTCTCATCCTGATCCCAACCTGCTGACTTGACTTCTCAGCATGACCTTGGACCTGCCTCCCCTTAGTGAACTGACTGGTGGCCACTGGACTCTCAGCTGAATCTGATTACTGTCACCAGACCTGCTCTGTTCTTCTTGTTGAGGTACAGAGAGACTGTGCCCTTTTGGCTCCCACATGGAGCAGCCTGCATTTGCAGCTTCCCCGTGCAGCAATTTCACACCATTCAATAGTGTACCAGCCACCAAATGGTTCAATTTGGGTTCAGTTTGCTGAATTTATTTATTGACCTTTTCTAGCCCATGCTACCTCTCAAAGCGGGGCTAATTTCAATACTATATAGGGTTGTTCAGGGCATCATTCAAGTGAATTTTCATATCTCTCAGGAGGGAAATTCCACAGTCTCTCCAGGCAACCCTGCCCAGTGCTTAATCATCCTCATGGGGATTTTTTTCTTTATATCCGGCCAGAATTTCCCTTGTTAAAGCTTCTGACTGTTATCGTTTGTCCTTTCTCTGTGCATCATTCTGTAAGAGTCTGGTTCCATATCCTTTATAACTCCTTTTCCAGCTACTCCCACTTTGTGGTACCATTAACTGACTCACCCTCTTTTAAGGGTCAGTATGAGTTGGCTGCTTATTTCTTACTTCTCTGCTGATCTCAGAGCAGAAGAATGCTGTATTATTTCTTCTGTATAGGTCCCCTACACACCAGAGGTATTTCAGAATACATCAGACACTCCTGTATAAAAAATATCCTATCATAAGAATTCTTCTTCTCTTCTGCCACAAGATTTCAAACTTTGCCTTCTGCTAATGTTAGGAGAGTTACTAAACAGGACTGATCATGCCTTGGATGTGTAGTAGAGAGATGAAACCAACTCTCCTCCTTTGGCATGGGGCTGAAGCAACAGCTTTGCAGTCAAATGTATAATCACACTGTGTAAAGGTCCTACTGATTGCTGTCAAGTGGAGATAAGAATTGATTACCCCAGAAGTTACAACAATTATCTGTACCATATTCATCTTTTCTTTCTTCTGTTAAGAAAGTCAGCATTACAAGACTGCATTCCACAGTCACTGTAGTAAACAGTGTTTCTTAGAAATACCATACTAATTTTGATGTCAGAATTGTTTATGGAGCATAAACCGGAGTTTTCATTTGAATGAGGGTTTGCTTGCATTTTACAGAAAAATACTTCCCTTATATTGCACCTATCAGCCTTGACTTTAGCGTAATTTTTGTGGGGGAGGAAAAGAGCTGGGGGAATAAAGTATTGCTGGTAGAATTTCCTAGCAATTTGGCAATCAATTGGGGAAACACAAATTACTTTAAATGCATCTGAATGAAATATTTTGACTTCAATTCACATTTCAACTTCTTCTCGGGAATCTGAGTTACCATGGCTTAGGTTGGAAAGGGAAAGAATCAACCTTAGTGAACTTCTAGACTGTAAGATTGCGTACTGTCAGCTGCACCTTGAAAGCTGGTATCATAACAGATCTACTTTCATTATCTGTCATTAGACTGGAATCAGATTTGGCCTCTGAAAGATATAATGACAAACCCACTCATCCACAAACCTACTCAGTTACTCCTACTTGTACTGACTGCTGTAGTTACCATTTTTTTGAAGTTCCCTCCAAATTTTAACACTGAAATAGATATGCACTGAAATATAGTATTTTAACTGTGGGAAGGAAAACAACAGTTGGCCTCTGCATGCAGACTAGCTCCTTCTCTGCTGTCATTCACATATGGCTCCTGCCACAACCATCACCCACGCACCCGCAAATGCAGGACTGGGTCTCCCATGGTCTACAACCTGTTCTGTCACTGAAGAGCATTTGATTTGCTCACTCAGCCTAATGTATACACTTTTTTTTTTTGTACTAAAACCTATGAAAGTAGCTAGTATATGAAAATAGGTATATTCTCCAGGCAAGGAAAGAACATTGTCTGAAGGAGATTTTAAATGCCATATTAGCTGCACAGCACTCACTCAAATAGTTAATGATGTATGGCAGTGTTAAGTAAAACTTGATTCATTTTCTTTTATCCAGACAGTAACACCTTGGATATATAATTTAAAAAATAACTTCAATGTTTTCTCACATTTACATAGGGCAAGACAGCTGGTCTCAAAACCTTTCCGTAATAGACTGAATAGAGAGAAAACACAGGAAAGAAAGATGTGCCATTCTCTGGTTGTTGTTGTTTGGTTGTTTGTTTTTTGGGGGTGTTTTTATTTGTTTTTGGCTTTTCTTCCTGCTGCTCTGCTATCAAATAACAATTCCTATTCCATTTTCACAACACTGTGCAGTTACCAAGACAGTGTATTAAACCGGGGTAAAACCATCATAATTCCATTCTGAATAAAGCCAAGAGTGGTTACAGAATGCTTCAAATAAATTAGACAGAATTGTAGCAGGCAGAGGCTTAGCACAAGAACTATGAAGGACATAAACATCTCCGCTGTAAAGTGCAACTAGAAAGTCTGAAGCCATTTACCTTAAAGCATATAAGTTCACCAATAAACAAAACTGGGAGTTACTGTTGTCTTTGATGTGTGGCACAAGAAATAAGGGCCATCAGATGAAACAGAGAGGCAGCAAGCCAAAAGCTGCTCACCGGAGCAAATTTTTCAACCCTTGTATGACATCCTAAGATTTTACAGTGAAACGGTAGTGAACTTCCAAGAGCAAGTTGGTTATTTACACAATCTTCAGAAACACTAGAGTAAAAGAATTGTAGAGGAATTGCAGCTTGTCAAGGGTAGAAGAACAGCACTGCTTGTAGCAGGTGGTAATATCTTTTACTACCCTGTATGATAAACAAGCAGACTTTCAGGCGCAAACACTTGGCTTCCTCAGATAAAGAGGCAAGCTACTTCAGACCTGAAAAAGAGCTTTTTTTTCCACAGTTCAACCATTTGTTTGTACCAGTTATATATAAGATATTATAGCTTTCTCAGGGCTTATAATAGTCAACTACAACAATGACAAAAAAGGAAGGAATGTAAAACATGACTCCCCAGTCACTGATATTTCAAGCATAATTTAACATGGAACAGCCATAGAGAAGGAAATGCCTTCATTTTGAGTTGCAATTTTAGGAATACAAACCACTCTAACCCTAATGTGCCTAGGAATACAAACAACTTACCAACTGCAACCATTTATTTCCTCTGGGATTTCAGTGCAAGATCCTCCCGAAGACCTCAGCAATCTCCCTTCCCTTCCCAGGAAAGAATTATTGGCTTATCTTTAAGTAACTTCCATACTAAACTGGTAAACATCACAAGAGTTTTCTTAACTGTGGAAGAAGTTAAAACTAGCACTTTGTCAAACCCACACCAAAACTTATTAAAAGTTTGACAAGAATTTCAGTGCTCTTCCATCACTGCTTCCCACAGGAGCTCGTATTGTAGGAGTAAAACCTATCTTACAAAGATCATTGATCTTGTCATTACTAATCAGTTCTGAATTTCAACCAGAAAGCAAATACAGAGGCACATCACATAACTCACCTTCTACATGTGTATCATCTTCACTGGTATCAAATATTTGCTAAGAGGTAGAAGTGGGAGGAAGACACTGAAACTGAAAGAAGCCAGAAATAAATCCAGTTACCGCTTCCTGACCCTATAATTTATTTATTTAATTATTTATTCTTTAACCTTGCTGTTTTGAGGCTGGATATCTTTGCCTCTAGACAAATTCAGTGGTTTACCACCAGGGAACTAACTCAGCCACTGTTGTGGCAAAACATGAGCTACACAGCACAAAAGCCAAGAGAGTAGAAAAGCATTTCCAATTCCTTTTAATTCTCACTTTTGGAAAATTCTAAAACTAGTGATAGCTACAGGGTGAGACTACCAGGTAACTAGTTTTACAAGGACTTCTGATCTGCATTGGGCCTTTAAATAAATGGGATCCACATTCAGGCTAAGCTTCCAAAGCACATTTTTTTACACTAAGGCCAAGCCTTCTGAGCTCTGCCCACTGGGAGAAGAGAATCAGGTTGAGAAATACTGCCAGTATGAGCCTGGCTGTGAGCTGCCTTCAAATCTGTTCTTGCTGGAGGAAGAAAATACACAGCTGTAGCCAATTCATGAAAATTCAGCCTTGCAAAGGATGCCAGGGCTGTAAGCAGTAGGTCTTTGCTGTTCACTTCTCCTTGTACTTAATCCTTCTCCTTCTTTCCAATATTATCTTTTTGTGTGTGGATACTCTAACTCAGTAATGGGGAATGGTCACTGTATGTAGCTCATCCTGTAGAGAAATCAAGAAAGAACAAAGGAAGACCCTGCTGGTCAAACTAAAGAGAAATGTGAGAGCCACCAGTAAGGAGGCTGCTCACACAAAGTGTTTCTGTGCACAGAGTGTGTGGTGTGCAGGAAGGCAAGGGCTGGCAGAAAGGAGCGGTCATCCTGGAAGTGAAGATCTTGCCTAGATGAAAGATCTGTAAAGTTGGTGTCCTGCTATTGATTAGTAACTCCCTATGGAGATTATCAGAAACTTTCAGTTTATTGTACCTAGTCAATGTGAATATATTTTTTTTCCTGTACAAAATAATTTTCTCTAGTACTCCAACCAGTATGCTAGGAACTGAAGGAGAGAAGAGAAAACAGAAAAAAAACCAACCCAACTTTAGAATGGCAAAGTCATCTCTTTACATTGCCTTCACCACTGAATGAACTGTCTTAGCAGATTAAAGTTATGCAGTTTGTATTGCTGCTATCCCTGAACTCATCACATTTGCTCTTATACACAAGGCACTGAAGCATACCATCTTTTTAAAAAAGCAGTAGAAGGTGGGCTGTGCCTCTTTGAGCCACCAAAGAAAGCTCTCAGCTGTTGAAGGTGAAGTTCGGGGTAGCTTTAAGCCTCCCTGAGGCTGCCCAAACAGGCACAGATGTAGCACAAGCACTACTCCTGCCAGTCCGAGCTGTTTGTGGGGACACATCCTATAGGATTGTCCTCACTGTGCACTGATTGATCCTCATGCTGAAAAACCACGCCCCAGGGTGTATTGGCAGCTCCTGTGTATGAATGGGCACAGCACTCTGTAGTGCCAGAGCTTCGCTTCAGCTCTCAGTGAGAGAAGGGATAATGCTGCCGTGGCACTGAAGGATTTCTCCCCTGCTGGGTGACACAGAGCAGATGCTCAGTGCTCACAAGAGAGAAGGGGCACGAGCTCATGCTCCTGGTTAATCTATGTATCCAAAGACATCCAGTTTGCACAGGTTTGTTGCATTTCAAAGCCTGTCCAGCTGGTGTCTGGTTTCATTTGCAACATTACAAGGTGCACGAGTAGATACAAGTAACCACGGGAGATCAGAGAATATATATATGCACACAATACTGAGCATCAGATTTTGCCTCTGTTGAATATTTTGTTTGCACAGATTAAAGAAATCATAGTACTGACATACCAAGGGTCATTCTACTAGAGATTTCAAATGGAATTATGAGCATTCAGAACGTTTCTGGAAGATAGACCTGTTTCTAGCAAGCCAGTGGGACAGGGAGAAACCCTTAAAATGTCTGACCACTGCACAGCAAAAACAGCACCATCCAGTACAGCAGAAAGATGGTTTCAAAGTGCTCTCTGCTCTTACTCCTAAACCAAATATTCCTTGCAAGTTGGTGCAGGTTGTTGCCAAGGAAGTTATTATTAAAGTTCAATGTAAGTTGGAAATACGACAGTTGTTTATCTGCTGCTCTCCAATCTGATGGATTGATATTTGAGTAGTACCTGCTTAATGACCTGCTCGTTCACTGAACTCTGATATCAGGCCTGCCTCAGTAACTTGGGAACTTGGAGATTCCTCCTGATCCTTCACTTTCTTCAACCAAATTTCCAGTGTCCTGCCTCCCATAGCATGCTCCCTCAGCTAATTTCACTCTTTCCTCCTGAAAATTCTCCCCTCCTCCTATCCTGTTTTCTCCCCTGTCCTCAGACACAGCTCTGCTATTGACAGGACATTCAATCTTTATTCAGTGCTGCTGAGCTGGACAGTTCAGCAGCAAACCTTCAGTTTGCACTTTTCCATCCCATTTGACCTATGAAATACTGTTTGCAAGTATTATTTTTAAGAAAAAGATCTAACTTGAATTATCAAGGTAGAGGTTGGTTAATACAGAACAGACTTCTGTCTAAGCTGCCATTTACATTTTTGACACTGTGTTACCTGAACTACCTGTTTTCAAAAGTCGTGGAGATACATTTTGCACTCTGTCAAAAAGCTTTCACCTATGTTTCACCCTATCGGAAAGACAATGGCACTGTTTAATATCTGTTGTTGACATCCAAGAGGTGCTTCTAAATCATCTCCTTCACCATGTCTCAAAATGCGTACAGGTAAGAATCAATTAGCAAACCATGATAGAAATTGCCTAAGCACAAAACAGTTGGGGGGAAGAATTTTGCGTGCTCCTCTTCACTGCATAATTCAAGTCTAGATTTTCAAAGATTCTCAACTCTAAGCAGCCAAAATGCCTTTTCAGAGTGTGAGAAGACTGTGTACTTGTATCTAATTGCTGTGACAAAACTGTAACAGCAAAATTTTAAGATCTGAATTGCTTCTTCCATACGAATTTTCGCTTCTTATAAGGAGAGAAAAATATTACCCTACAAATGTGATTAAATGTATTCATATATAAAGAATATAAGCATGTATGTGTGTAAGTATATATAACCAAATCTATACACTGATCACAGTAAAAACATTCTGCCTTTATTTCTATTAAAAGCCAAACTGAACTTCTTGTAGGAAAAAAAAAAACACTGTTTATGCCATGAGTATCCAACCTTTTGTCTTGCCTGGGCTGCACTGAGTGAGGAGGAATTGTCTCGGACTGCATATATGTTTGTCACTCCAAAAGTAATGCCTCCCATTTATTTCCATAGAAATTACAACAGATTACAACAGAAAGAGCACAACAACACTACTTGATATTGCCAAGTCTCAGCTACAAAACATGGTCACCACCATTAGGTAAGCATTTTCACCTGTGATTAACAAGAGCCTGCATGCCATACTTGTAACAACCTGCACCAGCAGAGGTGACCCTTTCTCACCACTGCTGAAATGCATCACCCACTACGTCACTGTGCTCACATCCACTACTTGGTCTCCATAAACATTCAGCAAGCATCAATGAATGACGAGTGCCATTTTTTTCTGCATGGAAGAATTCAATGCCACACCTTTGCTTCATACACACTTCCATGTCAGACACCATTTTGTCTGACTGCCCCTTTGCCGCCATCTGTCTCATGGCAACAAAATGTAATGGAACATTGGCGGGAAGATTCAGCCTTTACTGCCATACCACCAACATTCACCTCTCATGTCATGGGCCAGCATCATAAAATATGAGGCATTACTTTCAAAGCAGCCCTCATTAAATATATATTATCATTAATGCGCATAGATAACAAAGCTTATTTTAATTTCAATATTTTTTAATTAAAACTCTGCCAGGGCAGATGGCATGGGGCAGAGGGCAGCTGCACTGTGGGCTGTGCAGGGTCGCATGCAGCCCATGGGTGCAAGTTGGTCTTGCCTGGTTTATTCCTAATACCAATCCATTCTCACTTTCTATAATCGAGAAAAATCTCTAAGAGCTTTTTTAAAAGTCTATTTATGTTTGTTCTCTAAAATATGTTTCTGGTGAATAATCTTGTGGAAGGAAATAATTTTGCTTGGGAAAAAAAAAAAAGAAAGAAAAAAAAGATCTAAAAGATTTCCTTTGGGCTGGAGACATAATGTAATTTAAGTACAGCTTGAGGCTGTTCCAGATTTGGTGATGTTGAGGTACTCAAGCAGCTAACCATGCCAAGAGCTTCTGTTTACTGAAGGAGACTAATTATATGAAGTTAACAGAGAAAGCAAAAGGTCAGGGCCAAAGGCTAAAAATGTAGATTTTTAATTTTACTAAAAACCTTTCCAACTGGAAAAATGAGGTCGAAGGGTAAAAGAGGGCACTCTGAACTGCCTTGTTAATGTTTTACTCATGAGACGTTTCTGAAAATGTAGCAGGTGGATTGCAGACAAGACTTCTCTGATGTCTGTGGGAGGAACCATACTTTGACGGTGGTTGATGATCACCTCTGCCCTAGTATGAGTAGGTTTTGTTTTGCAGTGCATTCATGAAAAATTGTATGAATTTAGGATTTCTTCTGCTAAGTATGAGACCTCTAAACTGGGACTTCTATGTAGTTCAGATATCTAAACCCAGGCAGCTATTTTAGCTATGTCAGATGAAGCACTACCCTGGGAGCTGCTAAACCTCATAGGCCACTCTTCTCCATGAAGGCCTCAGTTAAGTGGATATTCTCCAAGCATGTCTAAGCCATATCATTTGCAACCCCTTATTTCAGAGTGTTGCTTTGAATAAGAGAAATGTTATTCATCATTTTTTCTTTTATGGTAAACAATAGTCAGAGCACATGTCAAAAATTCACATATCCTGAGAGTTATACACATATCTGGGATTACCCTGACCTAAGTGCAGCACCTTGCACTTGGTCTAGTTGAACCTCATTATGTTTTCATGGGTTCACTTTTCAAGTTTTCAAGAAGGGATGGCACCCCTTCTTTCTATCGTATCAACTGTATCCTTCAGCTTGGTGTCACCAGCAGACTTGCTGAGAGTGCACTTGATCCCATTATCAAAATTGTTGATAAAGATGTTGAAGAGCACTGATCTCACAACAGATGCCTGGAAGACACTGCTCTCCACCAGCTTCCACCTGGACATAGAGACGTTGACCTCAGTGTCTCAGTGGCTGCAACAATCCAACCAATTCTTTATTCAGTCCGCATTTGTGGTTGAAGACTTGTGTAACACAGGGAATAGCTCACTGCAGTGCCACCACAGGTATACACTACTTTGCTTTCTTGCAAAGTGATTAAATTTCAGTCCATTTCCCTATTTTTCAGATCTATCTCCTAATGTGTATCAGCAGATTGCAAGCAGCGTACACAGACCATTCCAGCCTATTCCAGTAGTAATGACAGTGCAGTATAGGGTACGAATTATTGTTGTTAGAGGTGGGGAATAATTCATAGGAAGATGTTTTTCATGGATTGGAAATTTTTATTTATGTCGTGGGTTTTTGTTGTTGTTGTTGTTGTTTTTTTTCTGATTGCCGCATTGCATTTTGCTAACTTCACAAATATGACCATTATGACTATGATACAAATGATTAAGTTAATAAAAATGTTTATCCTCCTTAAACAGCTATCTTTCCACAGTATATCATATAGAACGGTATCTCCAGTCACAGCTGAGAATGGATTTAGACACATAACAAGATAAAATCATCTTCTAAATTTTCTATTAAACTAAACTGTCTTGGGAGGGCTGGCAGACTTCCCAAAATGAGCAATCCATCACCTGCTTCAAATGATATTACTATTTGTATTTCCAGTCTTTACTCCCCTAATCCCATTATTTTCCACTGCAATCTTTTCACTGCTAAAATAATAATAATTAAAAAAAAGGATGAAGAAAGAGGCACATGTTTGGTGCCCCATTAATATTGGAAATGGTCTCCATTTTTAGGTATTTTTGTGCACATCAGTGCTTTTAGACTAAAAGTATATCTTCATCTTTAAAAACATCAGCTCATGGTGCATGATTCTGAGGCATGAATCTATGCAAAAAAAAGGCATTATGCACCATATGGTTTCCAGTATACCAAAATGAACCCAATCGTTGCTGATCTGAGACATGATCAAAGAGGAGATGCCCTGTGTTGACTCTGTGCAGCTCCTGGAAAGTTTAAAAAGTCTTCTACAGTTTGCAAACAAATAAGAAAATATGAATACAAGAATTACTTCCACATAGTCTGGCAAAAAAAAAAAACTTTGTTCAGCATGCCAGCTTTAACATGCCATCACCCACTAGCAGAGAATACCAGTAGTAATATTCATAAGAAGCCAAGACAAATAATTTCATTGCTCTGTGACCCAAGCCCACATCCATCACTGAGTTCTTAGACTAATTTAAATAGGCACTGAATCACTCTAAAGATCTGATGCATCTAATTAAACTGTTGCAAAGATGGCCTCAGAGGAAAGAAAAATCTCTGCACCATTATTACCACCACCACAGGTGTAGACAGTGGGTACTGTGTGACAGCGTGACAGGACCTCAAATGCCCTCCTTGTCAAGAGTGGCACTTTTGGCACACAAACAGCTGAAGGACATATGACCTCTCATACCTGCAGTCTGATGGTCCGAATACAGCCTTGCCAGCCTCTTGAATGCTGGGTTTGTACAGTTGACTTCTGAATGGTATAAGATTGGGCTTAGTTTTATTTCTAGTAGAAACCCTCTTAATTTTGAACAGGTTATTTGTTTGTTTGTTTGTTTTTTGTTTTGTTTTATTTTGTTTTGTTATGGGTTACAAAAATGCTTCTTCTCCCCACAGAAACACATTGCATTTGGCTGGCACAATGAAAGCAAAGGGATAAAGTACCAACCATACAAAAAAAAAAAAAAAAAAAGGAGTATTTTCTTCTCCCTTTGGAAAGTGTTTTGTTTGTGTTCGCCTCTGAGAAAGTCATCTATATTTCTTTTGCTCGCGGAACAAACAAACAAACCACAAAGCACAAAACTGCCCCAACTATAAAAGCCTGTGCTATTAAAAGCTCTACAGAGGTCTGAATAGTGAAAGAATCTTTATGATGTCTGCAGCATTTCAGATAAAACATTGTTACTTCCATGTCTTTCATGTCCCAGGTTCCTAGAAACGAACTAAAATAGCTTCATATATTACTGGGCTGGGATTTTTTTTTAATTGTTTTTCATTGAAATGAATGCCTCTGCTATCAACTTAAACAGAAAGCACGAAGACTATTGATACGCTGACCTCCCTTTGGTATGGGGTTTTCCAGGGCTAGTGGAATATATTGTATCTGAAGACCTGACTGGCTCAGAAGTAATTTAACACTGACGACTACTGCAACCTATGATCTATAAGCAATAACACAAAGTAGAAACAGCAAATAATCACGGATCCTAAAGGTTAGCCATCATTCAGAAGCAGATTAAGTAATGATGACTCCAAGCCAAACTGCACTGTGTATTCAAACTACTAAAGTGCAAAGGACAAAAAAGAAAAATCCCCCAAAACTGAGCCAGCAATAAGTGGTCGTGCTTAACTATGGAGTAAAATGCATGAGAGAAGCATAGAAAAAAAGATGTCGATGGGATGTACAAAACCATTCAACAAAGTGAGTTCCAGAGTGACACCATAAGGCTATAACTGTTATAAACACCTATTTGTTTATACAATGAACCAATGAACTCCGCTCACTTGACAGGCAAATGTATTAGATCTTAAGAAGGAAATCATTAAAAAAGTAGAGCAGCCATTTCATCTGAAAGAAATCATTTAAAAAAAATAATTTTGGGGGATGATCATATCAGAACAGTCTGCCCTTTTCATACTTCAAGGCAAGAAACATATTTATTTAAAAATCTTATCTGAGTACTCTAGCTTTGTCAGAGATAAGAAATTAACACACATTAAGAAGCATGAAATTGTCCCTATGTTACAAGCCAAAGTCAAGGAAAAGGCTTTCCTTCAGATCCTCAAGGCCAATCTGTGCTTCTAGCAAAAAGGTAAAACCAAACCAAACCAAACCAAAAAACAAACAAACAAACAAACAAACAAAAAAAGGAGTATCTCCTCTCTGCCTTCTGAAGAAGAAATGTCCCCTTTATGATGCTTCTGGGTTCTCAGGGATGAAGCCAGGGATATGCACCTGCTCCAAGGAGAGAGATCACCTCATAGAGCAGCCATCATAAATCATTTACCAGCTGAAGTTTCAAACTACAAGTTAGTAATGAAAAGTGGCAACATGAACGATTTTCTGCACTTTCCTAATTATGCTCCCATGTTTGATGGCAGGCAAAAATTACCTTCCCTAAGACCTGAGTCAAGATAAAATGCAATGTTTCTAATATACCATGAAGAGCTGCTATTTTATGCACTCATTGATGGACATGTCATCTTCTTGACCAACCACACCCTGCTGGCACACAGGTGCTCTGGAAGGGGTCTTTTCCCTTCCCCATTTCCTTGGGCTGTTTCTGATTTAAAATTGGGTAAAATACAGACATTGCTCTGGGAGCTGGAACCAACAACAGGTGCACACACCTCTTGCACTGCTTACAGACTTTCTACGTGGACCCAGAAAGTTTAATATGCTGTACTGGCCTCAAAACCTGAGCAGTAACTAGAAAATCATAGGATTATAGAATCGTTTGAGTTGTAAGGGACCCCATAATGTCACCTAGTCCAACTCTCTTGCAACGAACAGGGGCAAATGCAGAATTTATCACCTTCATTTTCACTTGGGGAAATGGTTTTTATTCCAGGCAAGTACCACCCAACCAGAAAGGCCAGAACTGCAGTTAACTCCTGGTAATACATGATTGTATTATTAGAGAAACGATGACCTACTCACCCCATTGTCAAGCCATTAGTAGACTGAGCCTGGTTATGGGCATAGGATTTCTGTTCTTTGAGCATTCCTAAGCCACAAGTACAACACCCTTTTTTGAGGACAGCTGTGAGGGGATATTACACTGAGACAGCAGATACAACCACAAAGGCACTTCAGTTAGATGCCTCTCAGACTTTTTCCATCCAGTATCCCAAGCAGAGATAAGGCAACCCCTTATTGCTCATTATTAGAGGCTTAGCTTCCGAAGAGGCTCAATCCTAAGTGCATAACATTCACAAATGCCACTTACACTTCTTCCCCTGAAGCATGCTGACTGGTGTAAATCCTGCCGTTCCCCCATACATTGCACAGGGACCTTTGGTTAGGTCTGAATTGGGTGGGATGGGTGGGGGGGCCAGGGTGTCCCTACAGAGATTGCTACTGAACCAGCACAAACTGCTCAACGTAAATCTGTACAGCTCATGGCATGGAGATTCCTAAAGGGTGAATTAACTCAAATCTTATGCATGAATAACTTGCTTTTACTACCTTTGATCATTCATCTTGTAAATAGCATCGCTTCTGACTTCTGAGCTGAAAGTGTGCAAACATTTCTAAGTAGTCCATTCCATCTGATGTAAATGTTTCAACAGATACCGAGTTTAGCATTCTCTTTTACAATTTGTTCAGACTGTTCTAAAACACTGTGTAGAGTCAAAGCACTACAAGGACATTTCACACATTTGAAAAATGTAATTAACTTCCAGCGACAAAGTAAATCACTAAAAAAATGTTTTTCTTCCCTTAGTTTCATTGAGCTCTCCAACGTACTATGTCTACACTGGGAACTGCTAATTACTAACATCATTTTCAAGCATAATTAATGTTTTTAGACACATCCAGCTGCTGATTCTATCACCAAATTCTTCTCATTAATGGTATCTATAAAGGCAATTTCAAATATAGAATTAAGTGGAAGGTCTTAACAGCTTCTAAGTGTGCGTGCTTGATATTCTTAGCTGCAGAAAGGAAATCACTGATAGGGACAGCATCAGTTATACTGAAAAAGAAAAGCACCTAACTGGCTGTAAGCAGGGACATATAAAAAAGCTCCTTTAAGTCAACAGTCCCTATGATCCTTCCTTTCATTCAAAAATTGCATTTTTGTGCAGACTGTTTTGCTTTTACAATAACAGGGTTTAGCAATTAGTCATGTAACCATTCAAATAAGAATGCTCCAGTTTGAATACTGGTTGTAAATCTTTCGGAATAGTAAATGAAAGATAATAACCCCTTGATCAATCTAATGTTTATTTATTCATCGGGAACATGGCGAGGATACCACAGGCAACAATGCCGCCTGGAGAACACGGATTTCACGTAAACTGTTCTGGCAGAAACACGCATTTAAATAATCAACCAAATCACCACCTCGCTATTTCTGTCTTAAAAGGAAAACAATAAACAAACAAAAAGAGAACTGAAACATAAGACCTGAACAAATGAGCAGTCCAGAAGTTCATCTATTGGATGTCTCTACCAGCCTCAACATCTGTCTCTGTTTGCAAAAGTAGCAACATTCAGCACTGACAATGCAATGTCCATCTACATATGGACTGACTGTACTCGTACCATGAGACCTCCCCATGGCTGCAGTCAGTTTGTCCTGTCAGTGACAGTGTAACATCCTGCAAAGTGCTACACGGAGAGGTGAAGTTAGCATGAAGTGACTTGACCAAACTACAGCATAAATCAAGCAGGTTTTTCCATTTAGTTCTAATATTTTGGTGTATAATCCAAGCAGAAGTGACCAGGGCAGGATGGAGTTTAATGTAAACCATTTGGAGTGAAAGGTGTGATTTTGCCTAGTGAGATCTCCCCCTCGCAGTCCAGCTCACAGACAGAGTCGGTGGCAACCTCGGGGTCGGGGGAGATCTGGGACATCCTATCAAAAGGGTCCTCCCGGTTCTCCTCACAGTCAACCACATTTGGGATCATGTTCACATAAGCAGTCACTATCTCCTTATGGAAAAGGGTATCCTGGTTGTACGAGATGAGTTCATTGCTTATATTAACGGTCTCCACTGGAGTGCTCGAGCAAAACTGGCCACATCCCAGGAGGTTGGAGAAGACCTTCCTAAAGTCAGCATTGAAGGCATAGATGATGGGGTTGAGGGAGGAGTTGGCCCATCCAAACCAGACAAAGATGTTGAAGGTGGTCTCACTGACGCAGGGGAGCCCAGCCCGGGGGTCACTGGGTGGGCTCTCGCAGAAGGGCACCATGCAGTTCAGAATGAAGAAGGGCAGCCAGCAGCAGACAAAGACACCCATGATGATTGAGAGAGTCTTCAGCACTTTGGTTTCTTTCCTGATGGAGGACTTGAGGCTGGTGTGATGGTGGCAGTCAACGTGGTTGCTGCGGCAGCTCTGCGCATGCTCGGCCGCCCGCTCCAGCGAGGAGATGCGACGGATCTGAACCTGGGCAATGCGGTAGATCCGCGTGTAGGTGACAATCATGATAGCCACTGGGATGTAAAAACTGATCAGGGAGGAGGAAATAGCATAAGTCCTGTTGAGGCTGGAGTCGCAGCTCTCCGATGGCCCAGGGACAGTGTTGTTGCTGCCAGAGGTGCCTTCGGAGGGCGTCATTGCTGCCAGTGCCACCCATGTGGTGCTCATGTCCTCTGCCCAGGTGGTGAAAGCACCCGCTGCCTCCCAGCCAGTACCGAACCCATCCTCAATGTCCCCAGCGGCAGCAGCAGTGGCAGCATCCCCACCTCTGTGCCAGTTGAGCTGGACTGGGATGAAGGAGATGAGCACAGACAGTGCCCAGGCCACTCCGATCATCACTAGGGCCAGCCGCTGGGTCATCTTCCTCTCGTAGCGGAAAGGGCTGGAAATAGCCCAGTACCTGTCCACGCTAATCACACACAGGTTAAGGATGGAGGCCGTGGAGCACATGATATCGAAGGCCACCCAGACGTTGCAGAAAGCCCCGAAGGGCCAGTACCCGGCCACCTCAGCCACCGCCTTCCAGGGCATGACCAGCACAGCCACCAGCAGGTCCGAGACGGCCAGCGACACGATGAAGATGTTGGTGACCTTGCTTCGCAGGTGCCGATAGCGGACGATGGCCGCGCACACCAGCACGTTCCCAAAGAGCGTCCAGAGGATGAGCAGGGCGAGCAGACTGCCCGCCGCCACCTGCGCAGCCCCGGGGGCTCCCGCCTGCCCCCTCGCCCCGCCGGGGGGTCCCGCGGGGGGCGGCAGAGGGCTGCGGCCGCCCCGCAGCATGGCTGGCGGCTCCCGGCGGCGGCGGGGCGGCGGCGGCCGGGGTACGCCGAGCAGCCAGCGCCGCCCCGCCGCCCGGCCCCATGGGGCCGCTGCCCCCCCGCCCCGCCGCCACCCCTGCTCGCTGCCCCCCCGCCCCGGCGGTCCGCAGCCCCCTGCCCGCGCTCACCGCTCGGCGCGCCCCTGCCTGGCCGCTCCGCTTCGCTCGCCGCTGCTCGACGTGGCCGCTTCGACGCCGGCTCCGCCCGCCCCGCGCTCAGCGGAGCCCCTCTCTCTCCGCTCCTCTCTCCCCGCTCCTCTCACCTCGCTCCCCGCTCCCCGGGCCGGCCCCCGCCGCCCTCTGAGCATGCTCGCTGCCGGGGACGCCCCGTCCGGTCCGGCGGAGGACGGAGCGGCAAAGCGAGTCCTAAAACGTGTGCGGGTCGTCAGTGCGGGTGTTGCCTCGTTGAGCGCGGTCCCACCGAAGGGAACGGGGAAACGTGTCCCAATCCCGGAGACGGCGGGGCTGGAAGGGGCTGTGGGGAGCGGTGCGGGGCGGGTTTGTGCGGGCGTCCGAGGTTTGACACAGGGAAAGAAGCCGGTAAGGGACTCCCGAGTGTCCCTCGTCGCAGCTCTTCCGTGGGATGAATCGTTCGTCTCCGTAGGGCTCGGCGCAGGCAGCAAACGGACCTGAGCAGGAAAGAAGCAGACACGGTGCGATTGGACTCACCGTGAGCTGCTATAACGCCCGTGTTTCAAACATAATGCAGTGACTTTTATTTCAAATACCTTTCTTTTATTTGATTTTGTAACCTTTTGATAGGACCGGACCCGTCCCTGACTGAGCATCCCGTTCGGGATGCACCGGGAAGGAGCAGCTGCCCCTCTGCTGCGGGTGGGACCGGGCAGGACCCGCAGAGACCTCCCGGACCCCGAGTGGCACAAGCGAGGATGCGGCGTCAGTGTTGCTAAACGCTGAAACAACAGAAGCTCGGCAACCTTTTAGGCAATTTTCTAAAAGAAAAACTGGAGCACCACTTTAGCTCTTGCTGAAGAAACCATCACTGCTGTTGCACGTTTAAGCCGAGTTATATTTAATATTGGAGGGAGCCTATAGCTTTTGTCACTGAGCTCTAAGCAGTGTGACTAAAGCGGGGATGCTGAGGCGCTGTGCTGCTCGCACAACCCAAGCAGTGCCTCCTGATGTGGATGTAAGGAAGGACCAAATCCCGCAGGTATTTGTGCACGTGGCCCCTGAAGCCACCGATCCCGAAACGTGGACATTTTATACAACAAAAAGTAGTGATCTGATTTGCTTGATTAGCACGCGTGCGTTGCTTTGGTGGTGCAGAGGTGTGCGTAGACATGTAAAGGCATTTATGTATAATAGTGATAATATGCATGCATTTCCATGCATACAGTCACTGTGTGAACACACACACCTAGCTTTTGTGCATGACAACAGCAGTAGCCTGATGATAACATGACAGCACTGAGCTCAGTGGCTCGGCACCAATGAGCAGCAGGCTGGCTGCCCTCCTCCAGGGGGTCAGACGAGGTGCTCTGACCCATCAGAACAAAAATGGTCTGAGCTCTAAACTGTCAGCATCTAAAGAATGGAGTTGTATTCTGCAGGACCTCCAGAGAGTGACCCAAAGTTGAGAGGAATTTTTGAAGTCTATCTGCATGGCCACATCTGGATGTGTTTGGCTCCTGTGTAGCTGAGAATTCAGATGATGTAATCCTCTCTCACCTATTTTGTAGCAAATACTCCTGAGCGCCAGTTAATGTGAGCTGGAGTGAGACACCAAGGTCAGGCTTCATGGGGCTCTGGGCAACCTGATCCAGCTGTAGGTGTCCCTGTTCATTGCAGGGGAGTTGGACCAGATGGCCATTAATGGCCCCTTTCAACTCTAATGATCCTATGATTCTATGATGATTCTATGAGGTTGCCATCGGAGATCCATATGGAAGAAGCTGGATCACCTACTGGATACATGGGCTCGTGGAAGTGCAGTCTGTAGTGGTGACCCAACGCTATGCACACTCTGAACTCATTCCAAGCCACAGCAAAGCACCAGGCATTCACAATACCTCCAGTGCAGCAGACAAAGCTGCTGGTTTGTGTGCCATGGCGATTGGTTCAGCAGAGGAGGCAAGGGGAGAAAAGACAGCAGTTGCACTGCATGTAGTGCATCACTGGAAGCAGAACTGGGCCCAGAGCCATATTTTAATGGGGACAGTTACAGATGTTGTAGTATTTCACCCATTTCATCAATATCTTTTAAGCCTGTGATAAAATCCTTTAACATTTATAGGTTACAAGCGTCCTTTTTTTACTTTCTGTAGGCAGTTTGCATATAAATATCATTTTAAGAGCGTCCATTAAAACCACAGCTGTCACTTGCTGAGAGATTTGGGGTGGTTTTTTTTCATCCTGATATCATCTTTGTAATGGCTTTGTGCTTTTCCTACAGAGCTTCGTCTCGTTTCTCTCTTTTTATTTTATTCACCTGTTAGAATCCTCTCACAGCTGGCAGATTGGAAGTAATGGAATTTAACTGCTATTGCAATGCTTCTGAGGAAAAAAAAAAAACAGTTTGCAGTTCCCGATTCTTGAGATGTGTTTTCCTGCCTCTCTTTCCCTTCCTTGCAACTCAGTCTACTTCCATTTCAAAACACAGAAACCCACTGTTCTGAAGAAAGACATTCATTCAAAAGCAGGTGATGTTTCCAAATCAGCACATTCTCACTTAGTGCAAATAGGTAAAAAATAATTAATGTCAGAAGGAAGGTCAAACCTATAGACATAGACATACTGCTAAGAGCTGGGCTACAAAAGCTTCTCACCAGGCAGCTCTGATCAATTAGGTTCCAACTCAGGTAAAGTGCCTGGAAGTCACAGAATCATAGAATCATTAAGGTTGGAAAAGACAACTAAGATCATCCAGTCCAACCATCAGTCCATCTCCACCATGCCTATTGACCACATCCCTCAGTGCCACATCTCCACGTTTCTTTAACACCTCCAGGGATGATGACTCCACCACCTCCCTGGCAGCCTGTGCCAATGCCCAATCACTCCTTCTGAGAAGAAATTTTTCCTGACATCCAACCTGAAGTCACTGCATGTGAAGCCATATTAGTGAGGCAGCTGTGCTGCTCTTAGCTTTGGAGGTATGCTCAAGTGGAGCTCTGTTTAGTGGACAAGCTCCATCAGTTTCATTCACTGAAGCTGAAATGCTGCAGAGGGGTGGACAAAGCTGTGCATATATATAGAAAGAGAAAATGCTGAGGATGGAAGGAAGAGGAGAGGACTGATGTCATCAACTTGTTCAGCACAGAAAAATCCTTTAGACTGGATCCTGTTCTGCTGTATATATAAATATATAGGCAAAAGAGTTGTAGAAATTGTCTGGAAAACTATCTGAGCTGAGCAGAGAGCACAAGAAGGGTTTAGAAGAGCTGGAAATGTCTGATGAACATGGGAAGTTTCCTGGTAATAGGTCTCTTTTCATCTTTCAGGTAAGGTTTTAAAAGTGCAGTCAGTGGCTGGAAACTGAATTGATGGGAAATCAGGGCATAGATAAGGCGCATGGTTTGAACACTGAGGACAATTAGTAGCTGACACAATTGATTTAAGACTATAATGGATTTGCCATGTTTGAGATCTGAAATTCAAGGCTGAGTGCATTTCTTAACGGTGGTGCCTCCACTCCCCAGCAGCTCATCATGGCACCAGGCAGGGGTCTGGAGGCTGTGCAGGGAGGAAAGCAATTGCAGATGATTACGGTTATCCCTTCCAGCTTTAAAACCCATCAGTGTTTTTGTTGACTTGAGACTGTGATGGATAGTGTTAATTAGCCAGGTAAGAGGATAAACAGTCCTCCCAGTACTTCTGTTGATTTTTTTTTTTTTTTTTTGTGGTGTGATATAGTTCCCGCACAAGTTGTTGATTGTTCTTGCTTGAAGTAATGAAATAATTGATGTCACCAAATGAGATTTCCACAGATGTCCTTTTCCTGTTGTTCATACTGAACCTGACAACTTAAACTCATGGTAAAAGATGAAAGGCGAATGTCAGTCACAACCAAAAGCAAAGGAAATAGAACTTCTGTAAATATGTCTTCCTGGTCAACTCAGTAATTTCTATCACATAAAATGCTATCTTTTATTTTTTTAATATCCATAACTATATTTTAAAAACTCATATTGATATTTTTCAGGGGCTACAGAAGGTGCAGATAATACAGCAAGAGATCGTATGATGAATTACTAAAGATGAGAGGATTTTAAAGCAATATGAATTAAAAAAAGGAAGATATACTGATTTGTGCAATGGTAAGATGTGTATTCTCATTGTAAGCATACCCACATCCTATGTGAGCGTCTGTTCTCAGAAAATGATCAAGATAAAAAAGCTATTCTGATTACCTAATACTCATCATCTCAATACTTTTGGATCAATAACTAGATCTGTGAGTATTGAATGGCATGTGTAAATTATAGGTTTTTCTTGTTAGTTACTTCTGTTGGAACATTTGCTACCAACATCTTTGGGTAATCTCTGCCCATTAACTCTGAGATGCACAAAACAAGAAGTAAAATCCAGTCATTTTTTGAGTAGCGTGGAATAGTAATAGTAATAGCAATTTCAGTGGTGAAAATGGGCTCTGTCCATAAAAATACCTGTAGAAAACAAGGACTCAGAGGACAGAGGACCAGTCACTCTGTGTGCTTTTATCACAAAGTCACAGCATTGAAGGGGTTGAAAGGGACCTCAAGAGATACCGAGTCCAACCCCCCTGCTAAAGCAGGTACCCACAATAGATCTCACAGGTAGGCATCTTGAATATCTGCACATCCTTCTCTTACAAGTCAACAAAAATGTATCAACATCTTAGGGCAGCCCTGACTGGGCTGTTAATGTGAAAACATGAGCATCATCCCAGCCAGAGAGAATCTGGGGGCAGGGAAAGTCAGCAGCTGGGTCTTGACCTCCCGAGGAACACAGGTGGCATCTCCTAGGGCTGGATGAGGAACGGATGAGGAACTCCCTTCTCCTGGTAGGCAACTATGGGACAGAATGGAACAGCAATGGGGAATGGGACCCCCACAGTGGCACAAGGGGACAGCAGTATTCTCGCATCACTGCAAGCACTCAGCAGAAAACTGCTCTGTGAGTTGGCTTTACAGGTGGGCCAACAGTTGGAAGTGACTTATTAGTGGCTCTGCACTTCTTAGGGGCCACATAGGACCAGGACTAAACTTCGTAGTTCAGGATTTATTTCAGGGAAGAATTACAGTTTCTAATTTATAAACACAAGTGGTGAGAATGAGCAATTTTGTCACTTTGGGATAATAGCAGGAAATGACTGCTTTTACTTAGTCCTGCTTACTTATTTATTTATTCCTCAAATAAGCCTTGAAATAAAATGCTCTTTTACAATAAACATGTCTAATTAATCTCAATAGCAGAATATCAGCAACATCATCGTCCCTACTGCAATGAGCCTAAGGACTACTATACGTGTATGTGCTACTACAGAGCACAGTGCAATTGCTGTTAAAGACATCAGTCTGCCAGCACAGGACAGTTGTACTGGGACTGACAAAGGCAAACCTAATCTTATTCTTATGTCCATACATGAGACAGCAAAGGTATTTATTCTGAATTGTGAATAGCCATTGGAGTACTGAACAGAAGCATTCCAACCTATAGTATGTCTAGAATTGCCATCCTGTTGTCTTCTCCTTCTCTAAAACACATAAGGAAAGGCAAAGCAGAAACCCTCACTAACTGGTCAGTCAAGGATTCATTCTGGGAATGACTTTGTCCTCCTCCTGTTTGAAGTTGCCAGTGAGATCTGAGCTGTTGAAGACAACAGTTCATCCCTATCAACCTCACATCAGTAAAGCAGTGGTTGAACCCAGTGAGATTTTTTTCATGTTATTTTGGCAGGGTTGGCCAATCAGAAATCTCATATATATTGACTTGCAAGATATGCTAAAGGACTACTTTTGCCTTGGGCATTCAGCACAGGTAACTGTACGTAGACTTGTCTTCATCAAACATAAAATGTGCATTGATCTGAGAAAAAAGAGTGGCCATAGGGAACAGAGGGTTCCAAAATGTCAGGGCAGTGAATGAAAACAAGGACAGGAGCTATCCATTGAAACATTGTCTACATGCCTTCATCAAAGAAAAGGCTGTGGATCAGGTTATCCGATATTTGGGAATTGTTTGTTGCACATTAGCTGTATTGATTGCAGTAATTACCTAGAGTAGGTAAGTACCACCTCTGGATCTGAATTTTAATTATAATTTCAGAACAATTTGCAACTACTTTCTTTTGCTGCCATGACCCTTCTAGTTAAAAATAACAAGTTAATGCAATTTATTTTAGTACTATTGACAGAGATTTGTGACCTGAAAAGTGACAGTTTATATTAGGCAGAGAAGCAGCACTACCTAAAAATAAAAGATAGTCAAGAGAATTGTAGTTGCACTGAAGTTTAACATCCATTTCTGCTTTGACAGAATAACACAAAGGTCTATGAAGTGGTTTCCCTCCTGGGGTAATTTAATCTGTTAATGATGCCTCACTAATGTACTTTATTTCAGTGTCTGATCCCCACCTAGTGGCATACAGATCATGCTGGTGTCTGATTTACCTGTACTTGTAACTGCATACCACAGATCCAGGCTCAGTGACATATCCAAGCACAAACCTGATGTCAAATGCAAGCACTGCCATCTCAGAAAGAGTGGTCAGGCACTGGAATGGGCTGCCCAGGGGGGTGGTGGTGTCACCATCCCCAGAGATGTTCAAGTAACATAGGTGTAGCGCTGAGGAATATGGGTTAGTGGGTATTGTGGTGATGGGTCCATAGCTGGATGAGATGATCTTAGTGGTCTTTTCCAATCTTGCATGACCCTATGACTCTATGATATTTTCCTGATATACTGAAGTTTTAATTCGAGATTTTTTTGTACTGGACAGGTTTCCCAACAGGCTGAAAAAGGAAAAGAAAATTAAAGGCTTGGAGAAATGAAAACCCTGAAAAAAGGATTTAATTGCATAATAAATTAAAATGAAGAAGTTATGGTATTCTTGACAATCCTGACAGCAAACTGCTCCCTGGCAGCAATTGATCTATGTGCTTTTTTCACAAACTGGCTTTTAATTGCAGGTACACTACAGTGACGTTCAAGCAAAGGTTTACTGGAAAATAACCACAGATCAGCCACTTTTTACACAAGTTTTTATATAAAATGTTGCGTAAAGACACTCCTGTGCCTTTCAGTAGTACTTCATCTCTGAGGAGTCAGCGATTCAAAGCCAGCTGGACATAATCCCACTCTGCTCAGGGCTTTTGCAGGAAAAGGCAGAACATAGGCAGGACACGGTAGGTGCCCCAGCTTAGGCAAGTCTCTGTAGATTCAATCTTGGAGGATTTATTACATGATGCTCAGTGGAAGAGGCAGATGGGTTTTTTTTAACGAGCCTATCATCCTCATAAAGACCTTTAATTCCTCAGTCAGTAGAAAGAATTGTGCTTAAATTATTCAAACAGTTTCCCTCTCTGCTGTTCTTTGGAATTGTCCCCTTCTCTGCACTGACTCAAAGTCAGTAGACCACAAGCAGGCCATACAACACAGGAATATTTGCAAAATGATCAAATTGATCATTGTAATTTTTTAAATGTGGTTAAAAGAGGAAAGTCAAAGGATTGTGAAATACTGACAGAGGGAATTCAGTTCATTTAGAAAAACTCAACCATGACACTTCTACCTTCTTCCATCTTAGATCAAGTTTCACTGACAATAAAACCACTTAGAAAAGCCTACGGTCACAAAAATTTGACTCTCCAGGCAAATGCTTGAGGATTGTAGGAATATTTCAACATTCTATCAGCCTTTATTTTTATACATAAATGAGCTCAAATGCTACCTAAGCATAATAAGATGATGTAGGAAGAAAGGGAGGGAGGGAAATTGAGGGAGTAGGAGAGTCTAACAGAGGGGTACAACAAAGAAATTTCTGATTAACATTTTGCAGCAAAAATTTGGAGTAGTTTACATACCTAATGCACATCGGACTTGACAGTGAAGAAATTCTCTTTTTTAAATAGGATTAAATTGGTCTCAATGGCATTCACTGGAGAGCTCATAAGTTGACAGACTGTCCCCTATAGGCACCTCTGAAACACAGCAATGGCAACTGTGAGACCTCTCTTGGGTAAGCCTGCTCTCCAGCCTCCAGTCACGTGCCTGCGTGATATAGGCTAACTTTCTGATATTCCTTATAGTCCATATAAAGTATGATATACTGCTATCATGGAGATACAGCAAAGAGAGAGAGAAAAATAAAAGAAGCTTGAAAGCAGATGTTTGGGACAGACCAGATTGAACGTGGATCAGAGAGATAGATGTTACACCAAGTTAAACAATCTGATTAACTTTCCCGGTTAAAAATCTCTTCCTTCAAAAGCTGTACTTCTAAAATGTTCACAACTTCATGACTTGCCACTGCATGAACAATAATTGTACTAAGGTCTGGTTCTGGGAGATATTCTGTATTTGGGTAAAATGATATTTTTGGGTCAAATCCTCTTGTGAAAACCTCTTTTGTCTCTCAGACTGAAATCTGTTCTCCAGTTCCCTGAAACAGAATCATTTAAGTCAGTGGGGTTTCATCAGTGCTACTTGGAACAAAATTTGCTCATTAGGATGGTTAAAGCATTTGCTCTCTGCCAGAATGCTGCTCCAAATAAACTTTAATTTTAGCACTAAAAATCAATTGACTACTGTGGACAAATGAAATTATTTCAATAGTGATGTTGAGAAAAAGACTAAGTAATGACAAATGAAATGTAATTAAAAGCTAATGTTATTTATTTTTGAAAATTCCAAATGTGTGCCAAGTGTTCCCAATACAGCATATGGACCATTTTCTGGCCCTAGGGATTGGTGAGCTCTGCTTTGGTTGAACACAAATGTTAGAAGTCAGCAAAAGAGCAGCACTTTTGGCTGAAGAATGACATGTGACACAACCCACAGACAGAGCAGAAGCCAAGGGAATCTTTCTTTAACCAACCTTTGCTGCTGTTCAAAGGTTGAAATGGAATCTGTGGGGCTACCTAGCAAAATGAGTTGGTCCAGCTGTTGGTTTGGAAGGAAGAAGAAAGCTTTATTTGATGTTCCAGCTTGCCCTATTCATTCTGCTTGAAATGAAACCGGTCTGAGAGAACCAAGTAGTGAGAGCTTCATGAAAGGTGTGAAAGAGGGTTAGATGAGGCTACTGTGTTCCAGAGGAAAGATAGAAAAGGCTATGAGTGAAGACAGAAACCAATAGCAATGTGATAAAAAAGCACAACAAGCAGCACCAGAGTGAGACAGAGGTTACGGTGATGTGATCAGGGGGTGACTGCAAGAAACCACTCCAAGTCTAAGGAGCTGAAATTGCTCTGCAGGAGCACAGGTGTTCTCATGCTCAGCCTCAGTGGTGGTGAACCTAATTCAGACTTCAGGTTGCTGTACCTGATATGGGTTTTGCATCAGGTAAAGCAGGTAACAAAAGCTCCTAGGTATGTTATGACTGTATTTGCCACAGCATACATCTGAAATTTAACTACTACGTGAAGAAACGCCTAGAGGCATCAGGTAATGGTCTGTGTTTGCCATCTAGTGGTACAAAGCCAAAATTAGCGTTCTGATCCGTGAATGTGAACAAAGCAGCTGAAAGATGTGTTCTATCTGACCCCTGTAGGAGTATATATGGTTACCTTCCAACTGAGAGAATGAAGTACAAAGAAATTAGCAGCTACTAAGAGAAATTGTACAGGGAATTTAAAGCATTATGGCAGTAGAACACATGCACTTAAAACTAAGTACTAGATTTTTCTCTTTCAAAACATTTGAAGGACGTATGAATAAAGAATAGAAGAAATAATTTTATTTCATGGTTATGTCATAGAGTAATTACAAGACAAGAGAGATGCATTAATAGAAATATATTTTATCAGAAGTTATATGCAGCATAGTATCTGACCTACATGTTAGTTATTTGGACTTCATGTCACATAGTTAGGAAAAAAACAATTAAACATTGATTTTCCACCAATATCAGAAAGTTTGATATAATTCCCATAACCCAACAAAGTAGAAAATATTTTCATGTTTTACTATAAAAGTGTGTCTAGGAATCAAAAGTTGGGGTTTTCGGGGTGTCTGTGACTCAGGGACGTCAGTTGGCTCAGCAGTCCTTGGGACTTTCCCTCAGAAGTCAAGCAGTTGTTGTTTCCTTTTTTAAACAACTTTCACAGGCCACAGTGAATGAAAATAGAGCAAAACAAACCATTCAGAGGACAAATCACTGATGACCAAAACAAAGATTAATGAGATTAACTTAACTTGACTATGTACAGTTAACACTAATATGATTTTGAAAAGTCTAAACGATAACACTACATATGTGACAAAATGCACGGATGAAAAATAAAAAAAATATTACACGCTATTAGTTATGGTCCCTTCCTTTAGAAATATTTATTGAATCTTCTATCTATTGAGCAGCTGTTGCTACGCTCACTCATTCATCCACTCTTTCATCTGCTATTTGTTTAATTAATTATTCAATCGATTGTTCTCTGAGGGACCGTGTATGATCTATGTTTTGCAATTGACTTCAAAGAGTGAGGCAGCTGAATGCATCCGATAGAAAATAGAAAAAGGCATCGCAAGGTTCACAACAATTATCCAAGGTTCAAAGCCAAAAACGATTTCTTCCAGCCCATTGTCGTATTCTGGGCGGCACCCAAATGCCGGTGGTATCCAAAGCTGCAAGGGAAGAAGGCAAGGCCGTGTTAGTTATAAAAGATGACGGACCAGCCCATAATAACTGTGCTCCCATAGGTCTGCAGTTTAGTATTGGAAATCTCTGAGCCCTCCCTGTTACTGGGGCACAACAACGGCACATATTTCAGCTTTCACTGCTAATAGTTTTTGTATGTTTTCTTTATGGTGACTAAAAAAAGTTAGATTCCATGTTTAGATTAACTCTATTCTCCAAAAGCATATCCACTTATTCTTCCAGAAGAACTAAAATTTACTTGCTACAAACGATACAACCATATAATTTTAACATACTTATCAGGCTAGAAGGTTTAGGAAGCTTTTGGGTATTAACTTGTGATTTACGTTCCAAATGCCTTACCGAAAGATTGCAGAGGAATAAAAACGCAGCAATGTTCTTGAGAATTCTCCTCTTGTTGTCAGCCACCGAGCTCCTGCTGCAGAGGGAGAACTCAGAGGCAAAATGCATGTCTGAACCATTTCCCTGACGTGTCAATTCACTGTCACCACTGCTCTCATCGCGTTCTCTGGCACAGATGCTGCCATGGAACAGGCATGGCAACTCCCCAGTGTCCTGGGCAGCATGGCCATTGTAAATCTCCTTGTACGAGGGTGTAAGTGTCAGAGTGCTCCCTCGAGACACTGTCACTATTCGAAGGGTTTTAACATCATCATTCACCTTTTCCTGCTCACGATGTATGGATTCAATGATAAAGAGGTTCTGAATGTATTTCTCAATTATGACCAGGATGGAATAGGGCAGGTTATACCAGGTGTATTTGGGGTGAGCCTGAGCACAGATAATTGCTAGGATGGAGCCCCAGGAGAGGAGCCAGGATCCGGCAGCTGTGCCGACCAGCAGCTCTGCATCCAGTTTTCGAGCAGGATTTTTGGAGTTGTCCAGTGACCTATCCTCCAGTCTGTAAATCAGTAGGGCGATTACTCCAGCTGTGCACATGAGAGCCAGCACGAAGATTGCATGGAGGTAAAACATTGTCAGTGCTAACTCGCTTTTGATTTTCGAACGTCCAATCTGAATTAAATATACCACAACGATTGCTATTGTGCTAGTTAACACAGTTAGTCCAAAAATCATCCCAACGGTGATGCCATGGAATTTGAATGGAGTTTTGTGTTGCTGATGGTGTTCTACTTTGCGGCCAATGTTCTTCCACAGGACATAGAGCATTGTGGATGCTAGAATGTGGTATTCTATGTTAAAGGGGTACAGGTAATATATTCCTTGAGAAAATATTGAACAGAGAGTTGTTGTTGTACAATTGCATTGAGGGGCATGGTCATCTAAAACTAAAGGAAAGGGAGAGAGATTAGATGTGTGAAATACACAGAATTATTGCTTAAAGTGAATAAATAAGACATAAATAAAACAGTAAAACACAGGGTTAAGATTTCAGTGAGACAACTCATCATATTGTCCACTTACCCACCTAAAATGAGTTCAGGTTGTTTAAGTCATTAGCATTACAAAGCTTGCATGGTTCCCAAAGCATGATCTCTAGGTGCTTAGCAATAATCACACCGTGAACAAATGCTGCAGCAAAGTGCAGCAGAGCCTTTGTAGAAATACTGTTCTATTATACAAATATCCAAGATTCCGGGGCACTGAGTCCTCAGTCATTTGGCATAGGTGGCTTTTATAGAAGCCACCTGGGGGTCAGATGAACAGCACAGTTTTAATGAGAAAAGGGCTCCTCTCATTTTTATCAGTTACTTACACTAGTGTCATTTCTAATAACCACAGTACTTCATTAAAATTTTGTTTATGTGTAGGAAAAAGATAAGCTACAGATACTTTCTTGTGATGCCCAGTATAGTTTGAAGGTAAAATAACTATGAATCTATCTACTCCTTCTGAGAGGAACCTGTGAAATCATTCTCTCTCTGCTGTGCAATAACCTGCTTTGTAAACTCAGACAACAAATTGCACATATTTGTAAAAGAAATGTATTTAATGTGTATCTGTAACCCAATCAAATAATTTAAGAAAGCATACATTTCCACAGTGGCAGAAAATGCTATTTTTACAATGTGTTCATTTAAAAACCCTCTGAACCATTCCACCAAATTCCATGGGTCTGCATGCCATGTGTTACCTCTCTCCTCGGAAGGATTTAAAAGGATTATCCATTCTTGTTTCTCTACCGATAGTTTAGCAAATAGTAAATTCTGTTTTTGAAACAGCTGTATTCAGTTTATTTCTTTCACGTACTAATAAAAAGTTCCTCAGTGATGTTATTCCTCAAAAGAATTATTTTTAAAGATCCATTTGTATCTTCTGGCAATTGTTTTTATTCTGGACCTCAGCCAATGGGTAGACAAACTGACAGAAAACCACAGCCTGAGTTGCATATATGATCATGGTAATACATCATTTTAGTCACTATGTAAACAGACTGTATATCAGTTGACTTCTATTTGCCCATGAACAACTATACAGCAAATACCCAGCTCTATCCTGCAGAGATGTAGCATTTTATATGGGAGCAGGAATTCCAAAATGTACCAACCCTTCATCTTACCTATTGTTATGTTCCCAAAACCAAGCGTGATTAGTCTTTCCTTATGTTCATTCAGTTGATGCTTTGACTCTGTTAACACTCCATTTGTCCACAAGAGTAAATTTGTGAACACAGAATGGATAACCCCAAACCTACAAAACAAGGTAATTATTGAAGGAATCTGCACAATGTATATCTATATCTCTCTCTATATATATGTATGTTAAATACAATGGGTTAATAGTACCACATGTGGCACTATTTAGTTAGTGTAGGAAAAAAAATAGTAAATGATCTCACTAAACATGTTCCACAGTGGAGCACAACGAATGTTAGACCTTCAAATTAGCACAGAAACACAACGGATTAATATATTAAAGCACAGATGGGATGCTTTTATCCTCTCTTTTGTGATGTTTTTTTATTCTTTGGGCTGGACATATTAATGACAGTGAATTAACATTCTGACTAGGGTTAATTGTTCTGCAAGTTGTACTTCTGTGGTGCTTCTTCATACTCACTGTGGCTGGCCTTTCTTCTAAGAGACACCACTGCTTTGTCTAACTTTTAGTCCATGCATTTTTGTCTCCTGGAGAGAGCTGAAGACAACAGAGGTCTTTATCCCATTCAGACTACTGATACAGTGAGGCTAGGTCTCCAAGTGGTTTTAAGAATCCTGGTCTTGGACAAGCCATGTCATGGCTTGGTGAAAAAGAATGGCATCAGAGAAAGAAGTGGGTTAATGATTCTGAACCTTCTAGTAAAATCCCTATAATACTTGTTCTTAATTGCCCAGTATTTCTCTTTTTTTTTTAATTTTTTTTAAGAAGACTGGTATCTGTTTCCTGGGCACAATCCTTGCATTCACTGTTCTGCCAAGCATTACTCTCTTGCACCCAAGTCTCATGATGTTTCTTCACCAAGAAACAGTTCTTTATAACTGAACTGTTTGCAGTGAACGACTTGCAATCGGGTATTTTAGAAATTCTACATATAAACAGAGCTGGTTTCTCCATGTGATACTGCAAGCCTTCTGTGATCACCACTTTCTGGTATGAGGCTGAAATGTTTACCCAAGGGAGCAGAAAAAAAGGAGAGCCATCATCATAGCTGAGGTATCTGACTGAGTTTCTTTTACTTCCTGTAAGAACTGGTCAGCTCACTGACAACTTGACATTCATATTTTAAAAGTTCCTATGTTTGTTTATTTCACTTTTGTGTCAAGATATTCATATTCACTAATCTATACTTTCACAGAACCAAAAATACATCAGAGCTAGCTCTTCTGCCTCAAAGACCAGACCTCAGTTCCATACCAAATGCACGTACTCAGTTGTTTCAGAGGACACACCAGTTACAGCATGAGAATCAAGATCTGGTGTCAGAAACCCATACTGAGCTGGGTGCACACGATACTGTTGGGGAGGCTGTGTTTGTCAGTGTATTTGCATGCCTGTACCTAGCTCTAAAAGGTGAGTTCTTAAAAAATCAATATAAAATATCCCAGATATGCTGCACTGACTGCAGGTTGATGATGCAGATTCCATCTCAGCAGGAGAAAACTGTGCTGTGCATAGTTCTCAGACATAAATCTGGTGCTTCCTTTCTCTAACATACATGATTTTGGTCATGTCATACATTACTCTTTCCCTCTCTCATGATAAGCATATACTTATTCTGTGTCTATTGCATATTATGAAACATAAAAACACTTAAAAGAAGGAAAAATTCAGACTATTATCTTCCAACTTGGGTGAACAGTGTTACTTTTTATTTACAATAACACAATTAAGAGGAAAATCAAGCTCTGTGAGTTTTCAGTGTCCCTCATACAGTAAAACTGTAGGTGTTAAAACATTGTGCAGACATGCACTTACTGCATTCCAGATGAGGATCAGATCTACTTTACCTTTCAAGTGTTTTGAAAGACTGGATAATATCCTTTGCATGACACCAGAGAAAGTATACCTAAGTGAATGAAATAAAGAGAAATGTCATTATACTAATGCATATGTATGAAACTCAAAAAGGAAGGCATATCTGAAGACAGAAACCTTGATGATGAAGACAGAAACCACTGATGACCTATACCATGGTGGCTCAATATCCACACCTGTGAAATTACTCCTGATCCTTTCCAACATTCAGCCGTAACCTCCCATGCATGAGGAACCTAGGATTTCAAACCAGTGGGTCGAGAGAAGAGTTTCAGAATGATTCACCAAAATGCACCATACTTCTGTATCTGGAGAGACTTTTATTTTAATGACAAAGGAAATAAAATAGATAATGTTCTTATTGCTGCAGGGACTTGATTGCACTAGAAGGAACAAACGCAGTTGTGCTCAAGTGCAGAGCAGAAAGATCAAGCTGGAGAACAAAAGAGAGAGAATGGTACTGAGTTAGTCACTTATAATACTTCTTTCCCCTTTACTTGCTATCTCTGTTTGTGGTGGGAAAATGGAAACCTTATACAAAACCTGTTCTAAAATCTGACAGGGGCAAGATGAATGATATTGATATACCTCAGCAATGTTAGTGTGAAACTGGGATTCCTATTTACTCAGAAAAGCTCCTAGCATACTGAACTTGACAGTAGGTGAACTAGTAGGAGAGGAAAAGATCCAAAGGGTTTGTCTTAGAGACCTATTTGGTGTGGTATTTCAGAAATTGACTGAAAAGTGCAAAGAAGTTGGCTTTCTTCTGCAGCAGATACAGTAACTGGAAATACATTTTTTCAGTAATGAAGGGTACCTCTACAGCTGGTGCTGCTTGTGACATTCAGTATCTGATTTCTGAAAAAGATAAGATATTGTGCAGTACTCTGGAGCTCCTACTAGAAGCCCAGGGCACAGAAGACACTACTGGACATTTGGAATTGAGTTTGCTCAAATCCAAGAATCCAGCCACCTGCTCATCCAGTTAAGCATACAAGTAAGTATAGCCATTGCAAAACTGCAGATGTAAAGACTACAAGATGCCATGGAAGTTCAAACTGAAACGAATAATGATCACCTTAGACTTATCTCTGCCACAGAATAGATGTGGTAAAACCTAACAGCAGATGTGAAAACATTCTTCAGAACTAAAATAAAAAAGAAGCTTAGTTCAAACACTGAAGTCAAGAAAGTGGAAGAAAAATAGGAATAGAAAAATAACTAAGGTAAAGAAACTACACAAAACCTAGTTTTTGCTCCAAGAGCACATGTAGCACCAAAGGAACAAAAGGCTCTGTCTGTGAAAGAGCTTAATGCAAAGGCTGCCTTGGAACGGTGGCGATCAGAGGCAGGTCGGTGCTAGTTCATTGTTTGCACAGTTGCAGGTTATATTTGTTCATTTACTGGCAAGTAATAGGATGTCTCATTAGAGTAAAATACAACAGCATCCAACACATGTTCTGTAGAAAATGAATCCCTAGGCTTTCAGATGACAAGTAATTAGGAATCCTCTCTGGTGTAATTTCAGCCTGCATTTCAAGGACATGAGATTTTTCTTAAGTAAGAGGTATGTGGTAAATTACATGTTTTGCCTTTTCTTTGAGTGCTCATACTAACATTCAAGATTTCATTATTTTAAGCTAAGCAAATGATAAAATCAGCAACATGAGTGATGTAATATTAAATCAAACAAAATTATTGTTCTCTTTGTTCAGCTCCATCTATTCCACACTCTAGTTCTCAGTAGTTGGAATTACCATCAAGTAGGAGTTACTGTATGTAATAAATAATGCTGCATGCAGATCAATAGGAAAAAAAGGCTCAATTTCTTAGGTTTGTTTCTCAGAAGTAAAGCAAAGAAATTGTTAGACATTGGTGGCCCTGCCTACAGCAGGGCGTTGGAGCTTGATAGTCCCTGAGGTCCCTTCCAACCCAAGCCATTCTGTGATTCTATGGACAGTGAATAGTACAAGAATATAAAATTATGACTACTTCCATCAAATCTGAATTTTGCTCTCAGATAGAAAGATAGAGATCTACTGCTTAAATTTCATTTTTTTTTTACTGAATGAGTAGAATGTAGGTGGTTTGATGGCTCATTTACATGCAACCACAACCACTAGAAAGACCATTCTTTTCTTTTCTGTTCTTGCTTTCATCAGTGTGTTACTTAATTATCTTCAAAAGAGCATCAGATCACCTGGCTGCAACTGATCATCGTTCTTTAGTGGCTCTTCCCTTCCTTCTTCACCACAAATCTGCTCATAGAGGTCTAAAGGAATTCCAATTTTGGATTGTCCTGACAAGATACAGGATAAAAATCTCAATCTTCACCTTACCATGAAATGTACCTGGCTCCTGCAGATACCAACAGTTCTCACTATTTGTGCTTTCACACAGACTGGATAACAAGCTGCAATAGAACTAGGCAGCATTCATGATTCAGGCACTCAAAATAAGGAAAAATATTAAGAAAACCGGCCAGCTCCCTTTTTGCTTTGTCATATAATTAAGAAAAGGACAACATTTACTCATGCAATAACCAATGTGCTGTGGAATGGAAGTAACACAGGGACAACACCTGAAAGTAAACAAGTGGATTGAGTATTTTACAGGAGTTGTTGACCATCTTTGGTACTGCACAGCCACTGAGAAGCAGAATCAAATGCTTCTGGAAGCAAAATCTATGTTTGTTACACAAAAAAATGTGCAAGTACTTTATCACTCACAAAAATTTTTTTTTTCCATTTGAATAATCAGGCATCCACTCCTATCAGGGATATCAGGACAGATAGGTTGATATTTGTGTGGCAAGTTGTACATACAGAAACAAGTGAATCATCTTATCGTCAAGCTGCTCATTTCTGTCACAGAATTCTGACAGCTTTATATGTAACAAACTGAAAAGCATATAACTTCAACTACAATGGAGCATTTTTGTCTATTTTGTTTTTGAACCCATAGGAGTTTTCCAGCTGAGCAATTACTGAAATGTCAGGATGCCTAGTCTGAATTTGCACATAAAAATGGTATACATGCATTAAAACTTAGCCTTCAAAATTATCTTGTTAAATAGTTAGAAATTAGATAGTGTAAAACAACTGACAATGAGAAGGGAAAAGAAAAAAAAGATATTTTTAGTATGAAATACATGTATAATTGCAACTGGTGACTTTTACCTGTAAGATGGTATGCGCTGCATGCGTAACGGGAAAGATGCCTTCAGTTGGTGACAAGCAGTTTGAAAAATCAATATAGTATCCAATTTTAAAGGAGTCCAGAATTAAAGTAATCACTGCAAATAATGTAATTCCACCTGCAAATGAAAAGATTTTAGAAAATGTCATTGTACATGGTCTAGAGACAATCTGTACCTTGTGCCAAAATCTTGTTTAGGGAAATAAATGCAGACCACTCTTCATATTCTTGTTTAGGGAAATAAAAGTGGATCTGTGTCCACGAGGACAACTGACTCAGAGTAATAGGTAACATTACTGAAAGCCTCTGCCCAATACACCACTAAAGCATACCACTGTATACTCCTAGTCCATCCAGCAATGGACCTGAAGACTCTCAGCACCTTGTAGATGGCTCTTAAGTCCTTGCAAGATCAGCCTCTCAAAATGTAGCACTGAACCAGCCATATAGTGCATGAATTAATGCTCTATGCGGTCACAAAGCAAACTATACAGGTCAGGGGAACTGAACAATAATGCTACAGTCTCCGGGCCCAAGAGCTCTGCAGCAGGCAGTAACACAATCACTTGGTATGCCATCTCCATTGTTTGGAGGTTACACTTCATGTCAGAGACCAAAACTGCAACAAGCTTTGTGGTTTGGTTTCCCAGAAAGGAGCCAAAGATGAAAACTTCAGTATTATAAATTAATCCTAATTACTGATACATACCATTATTAGAAATGATGAAGATGGTTCCACTAGTTTTATATTTGTAAGTTGAAGAAATATGATATAATTTCTACTGAGCACCGTACTAAGAAAATTTGACTTTTTTTTTTTTTTTTTTTTGAATGTTCATTGAAATTTCTCTGTTTTAGAAGATCAAGAATAGGATTTTCAGTATTGCAAAGTGTTGGCTTAATTCTTCCTAGTAACCATTAAGAAGCAGGAAACCATGATGATACAGTTGTGAAAATGTCACTCTAAAAATAGAGTTTGGGTTTAAATAAAGGACACTTTAATGCAAGTAAGAAAAAGATGTAAGCTGAAGTCTGCCAAGAGCTGGGTAAAGTGACCAGACACATACGCTTTAAACAGAAGATGTGCTGCTGGAGAACATAATGAAATGAAGCCATTTGTGAAGCCAATCGATTTTCCCTTTGAGTTCTTTGTGTCAGCAGGCTGAACTTCTAAATAATTACTACACAGCTTTTCATTACAGAATAGTGTCCTCAGGGGAATAAAATTTGGAATAACTAAGGGAAAGGAGTCCACCTACACAAGGCTTTGTCAGTTTCCCTGGGTTTATTTGGGTCAGAACAATTGGACAAAGACCTCATGGGAATTTTTGTCACATTAAGTCTGTAGAAGAGGTTGGTCTGCCATGCAAGCTGGAAGGGAACTGCTCTAGTTCACAAAGTTCACATTTAGGCTCCAGGAAACCCTTCTGTAAGCAATTATTGTCATTGGCCATTTCTCCTTCTAGCTTTGTTAAGTGTGTGCTAGGACTCTGCTACAAGAGGTCTTTGTTAAGTCATTCTCTTCTAATATTTGCCATAGCCACCTACCACCACTTTTACCAAAATGATAATCATGGTTTGAAGGGAATCATGAAAATACACTGAGCCTGTGTTTACATGTTATACTAGTTGATTCACAGACATTTTCTTCAATGTTGAAAGCAAGGAGACAATCTTCAAAAGCAGCTGATAATGCTAGTCAAGAATTGCCAACAGTTTTCTGTGGAAAGACTTGGTGAAAATGTGTCCATTCCCCTCATTTTTGGACTTGTCTGACTGATAAAAGATTTCTCTGACAAAACCATTGATACAGGAAAGGACAAGAGGGATCTTGGCAGAGGAACTGCCACCTTAACTCAGCTAAGTTTTTTCTTACCAATACAGGATAAAGGAGTTTTACAAGCTTCATGTAACTACAAGAAACTCTTAAGAATAGGAAAGTGTAGGACTTTCCCCAAGGACAAATTTATTGAATTGAAGCATAGACATCCAAGAAAGGCCGTGGAAGCCTTCACAGCTAAGAACATATTACAAAGAGCAATCCTGTGCTGGTAAAAGAAATGGATAAGGTAACCAAGTAGTGCATTCCAGGATCTTATTTCCCAATGTCTGTAACTCCTTATATCCTGTAGGACAAATAAAATGCTGTGAATTCTGTGCCAATAGAAGAAAGGGCAGAGGGTTCTGCTGTACTCACACATACTAAGTAGTATTTATTCCATACTTAGGAGGAGAAAGTTTTTCTCTGTAAGAAAAGCATAGCTTGATCCAAAGTAGGATCAAATTAAACCTTGCAATAATGAATTTTGGTAGGATTTAAGTCACAAAAGATAGTAAATGAAAAAAAATGCCTGAGAACTGAATATTAATTTGGAAAACAGTGAATAATCAAAAGAAACAGTTGGCACATAAGTCTGTACATTCAAGAAAGAGTCTAGAGACCAAGGCTATATATAGTTATAAATTAAAAAATAATAATTAAAAAAAATCCTCTAAAAAATCTCTGGAGTAATTTTTATAGAATAATTGCTAACAGGTGCAAAGAAAAATGAAAGACACACAGCCACTGAGACCAAACTAGACTTTCACAACACAACCTTACTTCTCAAACTAATCAAATTGTAGACGTCCTTGGGATTTTCATCTAAATTTTTCATTAGCTGATGCTGTGATAATTGATTGCTGTATCTTTGCTAGCAACAAGAAAACATTTAATGCTTAGGCTGTTTTTTAGCACTCAACATACTTACTTTCCAACCCACTATTTGCAGCACCAAGACTTGAAAAGTGGTTGGTACATCTGTGCTTGCCTATTCCTGTGTGTAATGTTGAGTTGGGTTTCCTTTTCCGGGGAACGAGAAATATGGCATTCGGTAGGACTGCAGTGTGCTCCCCCAGTCTCTTGGTATAACCTGTGTCTTTACAATAGGCACCTGAACTGCAAGTAAGGACCATTACAGCCCTCCACTATTCTTGTGGATTTGTATATATTTCCTACAAGGTAATGCTAGCTTTTGATTATGTGCTTATATATTTTACCTACTAAACTATACATTGGTCTGGAAAAGTATCTTGTCCTCTTCTAACTCTAGGTTATTATAAAGTTTGATGGTTGAATTTGGTGATCTTGAAGATCCAACCTACAGATGGGGCCCTGAGCAGCTCAACCCATTGGTTGGCAGCCCTGATCATGGTGCTGGGATTGAAGCTTCAAGATCTTTAAGGTCCCTTCCAGCCTAAGCCATTCTATGATTCTACAAAACAATTCTAAGGCATCACTGAACAGATACAAATGGGAATATCTGGAATACATGAGTAGAGAGAGCCCTTGAGGACATTTCTGACTGGTGCTAGTATAAGGACTGGAATTTCCATTGCCTGGAAAAGGTGATAAATCCTGTTGCATGTAACAACTGCCTCTTCCAAAATTTGTATTTTATTTCTCATGTACTGCAAAACAGCCTGGAACACGGGGGAAGGGGGAAAAAAGGCTCCATACCTTTCAGCACTGTAAGGAGTATGTTGGGAAGTGGGTATGTTTAGAGACAGTTTTCCCACATGATGTCTCAATAGGGATGCTAATGCCTGCATTTAATTAGTACTCGTTGTGTGTGCACGGATCCCCAGCACCGGGATGCTCCCTGATAGAGATGCAGAGGGGATCGGTGTGGTATGGAGGTAGGTGATGGCCACAAGTCCCGTGCCCGGTGCCACCTGTGTGCCACGTACTTACACTTCAGCCAGCGGGCTCCAGCATGCGTGTCCTTGTCCCGGATCAGCCTCCTCTGCGTGCAGCTCCTGCACAGGTACCACAGCATCCACAGCAGCTGAACGAGCATCAGCGTGATGAGGTAGGAGAGCAGGTGGCTCTTGCTGATACCCACGGCGTGTACAGCCCAGGCAAAGGTGAGCAGCAGCCCGGCCAAGAACAGGTTGATGCCGTACTGGCTGCTGAGGATCTCGGCGTTTTTCTGCGGGTAGCTGCCTCCCGCGGAGGACCAACCGCCGGCTTTCTCCATCTCCCAGCTGCTCGCTGCGGGCAGCCGACCCCGCTTCCCCGGGCAGCCCTGAGGCGGCCGCAGGCCCGGCCCACAGCGGCACCGGGGGCGGAGCGGGGCCGTCGTCGCTCGCCGTGCCTCCCGCGGCTGCGGGGCCGCTGAGGGGCGGCGGGCACCATGCCCCGGGCTCGGCCCGTAGCGGGGGCTGGCAGTAGGCCTGGAGGAGAAAACGTTCTGTGGCCTATAGCCAGAAGACAGGAACGCACGCAAACCTCCAGATCCGGACCACTAGTTGATTGCCTATGGGGGCTGACAAGAATTCATCCCAGAGTAAAACATGAAATATGGCAGATGGTATTTTGTTTGCATACGACACATTCTCTTAACCCTAGGTATTCACGTAGCCATAGGTTGGAGGCCAAACACAAAGATAGACCGGTCCTTATTCTGGCCAGGCAGGTCTCACATTTTTACCCTAACCCATATCAAACATCCAAAGCACTCGTGTTTGGTTTTGTTTTTGCTTCTTTACACTCAGCAACTTATGTCTCACATGAAATTAAACCACTAACTCAACTACTTAATCAACTGGAAGGGATGAGACGATGGCATCTATTTTACTCCCACTGGCAAAACTTAACATTTTAAGCTTCTGAAGCCAAAGAACAAAAGTAACAAAGGACATTTCTGGAAAGAGATGAACACATAAGCCTTCCGTCAACTCCAGCTCAGAACTACATTCATCCTTTTCTGAAGCTTGTAGAACTGTTATGTTCTGCTTGGTATCTTACACAACTGTTGTATCTAAAGAAAAGGAAGAAAGGTGCTTTCATTTTACAGAGATCCTACATGTAACTGTCTGAGCTATTTTATTTCCATTCCTTTTAAGGGGATTCTAGAGCATCTTGTTTTACCTGTGAAGAAAAAAGTTCTCTGGTACTGGCACATATTCTCAAATGAGATCAATGGAAATAGACAAATAATATATATATATCTGTATATAATATATATGTAGTGAGGGGTTTGAAGCCAGCAAATATATTCAAGCTTTAGTGCAAGTAAGGCTTTTGGCAATCTAATCATTGTTTTCAGGAAATTAAGATATCTCTTTCTGAACTCTTGCCCTAAGTTCTTGATTTTGTAGAAGGGAAATAAGGAAAGCAAGGAGTTGACAGAACTGGAAGTAGCAGTGAGATTTTGTCAGGTTGCTAATTACAGCAAACATCATTCAGTATTCTTACCAGATTCACCACTACTTGCTTTTGAGCATACAAGGATATGAGAATTGCATTTGATACTCAAAATGGTTACCAAAAGACTTTGCAAGACTTTTGTTCAGTAATCTCTCTCTACCTGGGATGTTCAGAAAAGACAAAGCAGTCAGAGGCCAAATACCTCTAACCAAGTTATACAAACTGGTATTACACAATCAATTAACCCAGCTGAGAGGTCATGAAAGACAAACACAGGCAAAACGATGGGTTGACAGACCCAAGAACAGTGGAATTTGATGGTTAAACAATTATGTACTGACCAACAATTGATCACTTTTATACAAATTTATTAAGATGTTCAGAAGAACACATTTGAAACAAACATGTAGCAAATATTAATTCAAGAGGACAAAGCAACTTAAAGCACCCAGAGCATTTATATAGTTGATAAATAAAAATACAGTGACTTTTACCATCCCTGAGCAACAGCGCATTTAAATATCACAATGAACAAAGTAACTCAATGCACACATCTGTGCAGACATAAAATTGTAGGAATTTGTTAAAAGATGAATATTTTAAGATCTTTTCAGTACAACTATTTTTGAAAATTCAAATATATAAAAAAAAATCAAGCTGTTTACAAGCTGCTTCGCAGTAGTGCTGGATGTATTTTGGTTTGGTTTGACTGATCCTTTCCTTTGCATACTGACAGCAACATTTTTCTTCAATGAAACAGCAGTAAATTCAGATGTTCACATTTTTCATTACTAAACATTTCACATATGGTGCTTTCAGCAGTGGTGTGAATCTGAAAGTCAGAATAACAAACACAGGCTCTTCTAACCATCCAGACTTCAAGCAACAACCACAAAGAGTAAATTTACGCACGTTTCAATACCCAGCTTTTACATTCTCCTATCTTCCATAAAAAGTATTTAACACAATGACATACATAAAATGGTCTGGAAACTAGATGGTGCCCAGATACTAAAGTATCACAGCCAAGCTGAACAAACTGACAATGTTGTTTTATTTACCCAGATGTGTGTGGGTAATGGCTTTTAATTTAATATTGACCTCTACTGCACAGGAAGAAAAAATGGCAATTTTATTAACAGGCACTTTAAAGAATGAAAAGTTACTTTTTGAATAAAAACATCCAGAATACTAAAACATAGTGCATACATCAAAATAATTTTCTTTGTGCTCTTAATTTCTTGCGTAACGCTCCTATTGTTCATTGTATTGCTGGTTACTCACAGCTTGATAACCCGCCTTTGGCTGCAGACAAGTTATGTCACTAAAAGTGTAATCCATTTATTTCACTGTTGGCACTGTCAGATTATCAATGATGCAACTTTTAACCAGCTTTCTAGACCCTTACTCAGATTTGTATCTTTTTTTCAAATACTTACATATCTGAAGTCAAGGGGTTAGATCAACGAAATATCTCCCTCATTCTAACACAGATAACATTATACATTTAGTGGATCAATAAATGTCTCCTCTGTTGTCACCTATGTGCAAGTTTATAAGCTCAAAGAGATTCCAAATATTAGTATTTTAGCTATCAATTCAAATGTAAAAATAACATATTAAAAACCCGTAACACTTAAATTTAAGCATCACTTATTTTCAAACCAATCAACATGCTTCAAGCAAGAAGTTGGACCAAGTGACCTCTGGAGTCCCCAGATGGGATCTAAGACTAGGTTAATGACTAATAAGTCAGTTTTATAATGTTGTTACAAAGAAAGCATGAAATACATTATGTTACTAACATAAAATCTATCTATCTTTCAATTATTTGCTAATCATCTGCCTTCTTGCAGCCACTGGTTGAACCATGGGTTAATGTCAATTTCATTTATAAAATCAGGTAGCTTAGTAATCAGAAGTCTGGAATGGAACTAAAGCAACATCCACTTCATAGGATAATTGTTACTTGAATTCTCCGCATGAAGCTGAAAGAAAAGAAAAAATGTTGAATGTAATATACATACATATATATATATATACACACACACACACACACTATAAGGCTGTATATACTGCACAAGCCGTATCCTGTACTAATTTGATATTCATTAGTTGGATGATTTTACATTGTCAAGTAATAATATACTGTATAAAATAATTTACCTGCCTGTTCATAGAAAACATCCTGGTTTTCTCTAAGATTTAGCTGTTCAGAATATCTTCATTTCACTTGTACTTCTTACTTTCTATGTCTAAGTACAAATTAAAGCAGTATTGTTGTTTTAGTCTATTAATATGAGCACAGCTCTAACAGCTCATAATGCACTCTTTCCTTATCTTTGCAGTGCTTAAACAGAACACTGCTAAATGACAGAAGGTACAAACATGCATTGAAGAATTTTGCATTAGCAAACGTGACTCAAGCTCCCAAAATAAACTAAAGCAGTTCTGAAGGAGTCACCTCACTGGATGGTGCAGCTGTGATTTGGGGGAACATCTCTCACCCTACTTACTGAGCTGTCTTTAATACCTTCCTTATAAAGTTTATTTTTCATTTTCATAGGATTCATTTGAATAGACACCTGAAAAGCCCTTTTCAACATGGTGGCTGTTGAGAAAGAATTTTTCAAGTTCAGAAATTGCCTGTATTTGCCATTAAAAGGCTGTTCTTAAGGAAGACCCATGAACCAGACCATTCACCACATAAATCAGAGCAGCATACTCAGTGAAAAAGGTAAGATAATCTGTGTTTAAGAGAAGACAACTGCATTTGGATAGCTTCTCTCCTTTACTATCATGTTGAGCAACTTCCCTAAGTTTTCCCAGCATGGATAGAAGCTGCAAGTATTTGGCCTATACTCCCCCAAACCATCCACTCTCACTCTTCTTTTCACTGTCGACAACAGAATCTTTGAGAAGAAAAGGGTATTCTTCCCTTAAAGATATTTGCATATTCTCAGGTACCTCCATTTGCCATAAAATTTCAGCATTCTAAAACGGAATATAAAATGTAAAGAAAGAATCCTTAAATGGTTTATATGACAAAGCAACTCATGCAATGAGATAAACACTTCTATGTACTTAAATAATTCAATTATTTACCTGTAAGTCTCATCCTAGGAGTGACACAAGCATCACAACACCCATGAACTGAATGAACAACACCACAGGTGTGATAAATGACCAGACTGGCCATAAGGCAACGTTAAAACTGAGAATAAAAGAAGAAAGCTTTAGAGAAGTTCAACTGTCATGCTGTGGAAAAACCAGACACAGAAGTAAATCGTAGCACAAGAAGAAATGAAATTCAAACAACTTAACCAATAAGAATACTTATTTCTTTACAACTTCAGAGTTAAAAAAAAAAAGGCAAAAAGAGCACATACTTATAAAACTGATAGTTTAGTTTACTGCTTATTTACTGACATCTCATCCTCTAACTTCAGTAACTGCTGCAGATTTGTTTTACACTGAATAAAACCACTCAGAGCCATCAAGGGTACAGATGCACAGAAATTATGAAGGTAGAAGTTATGAGAAATATTCTTGATTTTTCCATGGGCAAGCACAGTATCTGAGGAAAAAAATAAAACCTTAACTTATACTTACAGCCGAGTGGATTTGAGAATGAATTAAAAGAAAGGGATAGCAAGAAAATTTATTTTACAAATTGTTTACAAGGATTATGGATCTTACTAATTCTAAACTATTTCTTCAATCAGAAAAGATCCAGTATATCTGAAGTTAAGCTTTTTAGTAACAGCTTCAACTGCTATAAATCTTGCATCATGGATGAATGCTGAAAGCAGAAGAAATCATGCTATACTATCCCCAGTACATTCAGTGGAATTAGAGAAATGATACTTCTGATAAAATGAGCCCTTTAATACACTCTGAACTGCTCAGCTTTAGCTGAAGTCTGTATACATATTTCAACTTACCAAACTGCTGCTGCAATAAAAGTGACAGTTGTGATAGGTATCAGTACAGGATACTGCACATCGTAGTCCTCAATTCCACGATACCACTCAAGATATATTATGCAGTAAAAGGCAACAGATAAACATGCAGCCAACAAACAACTGCCAGAGGCAAACCACCAACTGTAGTAGAAGGGAAAAACATGTTAAGTATAGTAACATCTCAGTTCACGTATTACTCTTCATTCTATTCCAGAAACAGAACAGACAATACCTGTTAAATTTACAGATTAGCCTAAAACTCCTAAAATATTTTTCTTAAATTACTTTTACAAAACACTTACATAGCTACTAGAGTTTAATTTCACAATACATCACTCCTGCTCGAAAAGCACCTCTAAGTGAAGCTATCTGAAAATATTTAACATATATCAACCCCACTGAATTAACTTCCTGAAAAAGATATAATTCTGTGAAATGATTTCTACTCTATTTCATAGCAATTATTTCTCTTTTCCAGTCTACTCAATAGATATCTAAATGAGAGGGAAAAAAAAATAACCTCTTCCTTTTGATGTTTAGAGATTAATTTCAGATATATATCTTTTTAATTAAAATCAAAACCCCAACACTTTCAACAAAATTGGCAGTGGTTTCTTGTACTTAAGCACAAATATGAAGGTACTATATTAAAATATATGGTTACTAGAACCCATTTTACATGCACACAAATGGTTTGGTCAAGCCTGAAGAAAAATAAATAAGGATTCAGGTGGTCATCTGTTCCAGTCCACATGCTCACACATGGCCACCTAGAGCTGGTCGCCCAGGACTACATCCAGGCAGCTCTTCTGCAGTATTTCCAAGGACAGAAGGTCCACAGCCTTTCTGGACAGCCTGTTCCAGTGCAAAATAAAGGGTTTCCTGATGCTCAGATGGAACCTCTGTCTCAGTTTGGGTTATCACTGAAAAGCATTTGGCTTCATCTTCTTTGCACCCTGCCTTCAGGTATTTGTACACAATGATGAGATTCCCCCCTCCTCGCCTTCTCCTCTCCAGGCTGAACAGACCCAGCTCTCTCTGTTCCTATTGTGGATCTTGTTTATCCAAGATTCAAAACACAAAGTTTAGATGTAACAGTTTGAACCTAAGATGAAAACACAACTTTTCTTGGTAAGAAAACACAACTTAGAAATCTTCATAAGGCATCTTACCTATCTGCTTGAATTGTTTCTTTAATAGATTTAAAAAAATCAAAGTAATATGTCACAGCAATGGAAGCCAAAATCCAGAACGCAGAATGAACATTCAGTCTGGGAGAGGGCTTCTTTTTCTTCTCTCCAGCTGTAGACTCTTCTGTAAACGTGAACATAATGATATCACCAAAGCCAGTCATTAACTGCAGTGTCATTACAGAATCACAGAACTGGTAGAGTTGGAAGGGACCTTCTAAAGTCATCCAGACCAACTCCCTTGCATTGAACAGGGACACGCACATAGATGGGCAAAAGCAGTGGAACAGAGGTACCTGTGGAGGTACAGACGTATGTGGTGCTTCATACACTGCACTTATCGTTACTGGTGGTTTGTGTGCCTTCAGCAGCCCCACGCACACCAGCCCTGCACCCCGCAAAAAGCACTGCCACTACTACCAGCGCTCAGACCTCTGCTGGGGGCACTTCAGCACCGCCACCATCAGCAGCACCTCTATCTTACAGCCGAGGACGAGACGGAAGGCAGGGCTAGCACGCCGTGAAGGCGAGGCTCCAGGCACCTCCGAACATCCTCAGTGTGCCCGGCCTCTTCCCCTGCTCCACCGACAGCCCCACACCACAACACCCACAGTCCAGACCGGTCCACCCCGTCCCCTCCCGGCAGCGCCAGCGCCGCTTCACCGCCCCCATCCGCGCTCCTTCCGGTGAGGGCGGGTGCGGCGCTCCCGGCACCACCCACCGGTCGTCCCGCCGCCCTGGAGCAGCGGCTGCAGCAGCGAGGCTGGGGGCTCCGTCCCTTGCCGCAAACGGCGCCTGTGCCTGGGGAGCGGCTCCGCGCGCAGCCCGCCGCCCTCCATCTTGGGCCGCTCCGGCAGTGACGCGGCGGGGAGGGCGGAAGGGCGCTTCCCTCAGCGCGTAGTGCTGCTGCGATGGCCGTAACCTGCGGTCGAGCACTGCGGCACCATGCTTTGCCTCATGGAGGCAAACCTTGCAGCTGTGTAAGCCCACCAGACTGAGCAGTGGCTCAGTACGGTTCTGCGCCCAGAAGTACCTGCCATGCAGCGTTACCAGGAGCTGGTTCTGCGTACCTGTTCTAGGTGTAGCTGCTTGCTTGCCTGTTTCACCCAGGTGATTGCCTTCTTGGATTCGTCAATTAATGCTCACCTGATAAAATAAGGCTTCTTTATTATTCACCTCTAAAGAAAATTGATGAAAATTGGTCTTATGAGTGTGACTGTAGCAAATATTAACTCTGATAATGGGCCAGCAATATATTACAAATTAATAGTGTTGTGAATGACGCCATTTGTCACTGAAAATGGCAAACTGTGCTATGTAAAGCCAAGTGCAAAAATGAGGCTTGTTTTATCAAAATAGCTAAAAAATAGGAAAAATAGGCAGGGATTGGGTAGCATAAAAATATGTTGCTCTTCGTATTTTGGAGACCATGTAGAACTGGGATTGTTCATTCTGGAGAAGGGAAGTCTCAGGGGAGACCTTATCGCATTAACCACCTGAGAGGAGGTTGTAATGAGGTGAGGGTTGGGCTCTTCTCCCAGGTGGCAGCGATAGGATGAGAGGGAAAGGCTTTATCTTGTGCCAGGGGAGGTTCAGGTTGCATATTAGGAGAAATTTATTCTCCAAAAGAGTGTTGAGGCTCTGGAATGGACTGCCAGGGAGGTGGTGGAGTCAGCGTCCCTGGAGGTGTTCAAAAAATGTGTAATGTGGCCCTGAGGGATGTGGTCAGTGGGCATGGTGGGGATGGGCTGATGGCTGGACTAGGTGATCTGAGAGGTCTTTTCCAGCCTTAATGGTTGTATGGTTGAGGTAGCACAGGACTCAAATAAGAATCTCGGAGAGCTATTCAGTAAAGACTTGAGATTCTTATGATGTAGATTGAAGAAGAAATAATTTTAGTACATGTTCTAATTAGCAAAAGCAGATTTACTGTCCTTCTAGCTGTATATAAATTGAAATTCAGAACATAAATGTTTCATTATCTGATTTTACTTTCCCTTTTAGAAGGTAAACAGTATTTTGCATGAAATCAGTGAGTATGAAAAATAAGTCAAGTTTTCACAATACGACATGCATTCCTCAGCATAATGTTTTGCAGATATTTTCTCTGTAGTTGCATGTTCAGAAAACAGGAAAAGCAAGAAGAGTAGCATGTAGGCTGTGATTAATAACTGTGTGTTTTATTGGTAAAGCTTTAAAAAGTTCAGGATATTTTAAGGGTAGAAATTAAGAGGTAAGCTCAACAGGATACAAGCTAGACATGCTCTGATCTGTACAGGCTACTATTTTTAAGCACTTCTAAACTTCTTGGTTAACTAATGACCTTATCAAATGCCTTTTGAAATGGGAAAAAAAAAACCCAACAACTTGAATAAATCTTTAAGAAATAATAGGTCATCTGTGGATACAGCCTAATTTAGTACAGTGCTAGAGCAGCTTTACAACTCAGTAGGCTTGCACTGATCTAAGTTGTGTAATGATAACCCTAACAGTAGTTATGACCAAGTTTTTCAGTACATTAACAATTTGTGTTATATTTGGTTTGAGTTACAGGTGATTAAGCATTGGAGAATTTGGCTTAATCTGTGTATTTTGCAAGTGGAAGAAAAATAACTCTTCATTTATGTGACTCCTCAGCTGAAATAGTACGTCTCTACTAGCTCATCAGTACGTACTTGTCCTCTGTGCATTCTATGTCCTGCCCACCATAAGGGTGAAGCAAAGCACAGGAGTGATGATGAAAGACTTGGGGGCAATAATTGCAGTGATAAAGGAAATGAGGCTTCATTACTTGTGATACTCAAAGGGTACATTTAACAGGTGTGAGGTCCTGCACCTGTACTGATGTAACAGCTCCTGGGCTGTACCTACAGGGGCATTACGAGCAGAGATGAAATTGTAATCATCCCACTCAGTGCTTGTCAGTCTGTACCTAGAGTCCAGTTCTTGTTCCCCAGTTCAGTTAAGGTGTGGACAAACTGGAGGGTTCCAGAGGAAGGCCGTGAAGATGATCAAGGGGCTTGAACACCTGGCTATGGGGAAGTGCTGAGGGAGTTAGAACTTTTCAACCTGGAGCAGTAAAGGCTTAGGGGGAACTTTGTTACAGTATTTCAGTACTCAGAGTTGCTACAGAGGGGATGGAGGCACTTCCTTCACAAAGGGATAACATGGGGGAAAATAAGGGGTAATGGGTACAAGCTGCATTGGGTGAGGCTTTATCTTAATATATGACATTTTTTTATGGTGATAACAATCAGTCACTGAAACAACCTCCCCAGGGATGTGGTAGAGTTCCCGTCATTGGAGACTTTCAAGATGCGATTGTGTAAGGTGCTGGATAATCTCATCTAAGCTCCTTTTTCCCACAGAGGGTTGGATCTGATGATCTTCTGAGGTCCCTTCCATCCCTGGTTGTTCTGCGATTCTGTTTGCCATGTAGCCTGGTATGCAGATGTACTGCATTATATCATCTACCAGGAGATGTTCCTTTTCAGCCAAGGGGCTGCTAACAGTGATTCACACAGTATATTTTCCTAAATGTCCTATCATCTGTTTTATAGGGATTTCTCATGTTGAATGAAGCAAGAGTTCTGATTATTCTTTATTATTTTGCAATGACTTTTGAGTAAATTCAGTGTTTTAAAAAAAAAAGCAAGGATTTATTTATTTATTTATTTGCTTACTTCATTTGATGTAGAACATGACTTACATCCACATCATGGATGACTACAGCGATTACGTTTTACTTAGTTCAGTTGAATATTTTGAAGTTAACAGCTTGTCGGAGTCTCTGATCTCAGCTCTCTTAGCAATGAAATAGAGGATCCTTTGTTTTACTTCCTTTGAAGGAAATGATTACCTCAGCCTTCACTTTCATGCTGGTAACTCGAATAGGAAACAAAGGAAATCATGCACTCTCTTTGCTAACACTATTCATAGGAAATATCTTTGATTTAAATGTAGTAATTAAATAAATATGTATGCTTGAAAAGGTTAAGATCTGTTAGTGTTGTTAAACTGAAGACTCCTGTTTACCTACAGAGTAGGCATTGTGCAGAGAGCTGAAATAAGAGCTTCCCTTCCCTGACTCACTTTTGACCTTAACCTAGACCACTCATGTTCAGTGTTTGTAGAGCCGAGATGTTTTCTGTGATCTTTTCACAGGGCTTCTCTGATTCAGTCATTATTAATCTGCAAAAGGATAATGATCAGGAGTTGAACTGAGGCTGTTACAAAATCAGCAACATTATCAACAAAGCATCCAAACTGTGCGCGTGTTATGGATAATTCTTGCAAGTAAAAGTTTCAGAAAACTTCATTCAACACCTTCAGGTTCTTTTCTTTTAAAGAGAAAAGAATGCTTTGTGAGTTATTTCAGTGCTTTTAAATTCAAGCTTTTGTAGTTGTAAATGAAAACTGAATTTTCCAATCTTGCATATATTTCAATTTGTTCTCTTGGTGTTCACTTGAGTATTTCCCACTTACTGACTGTTGTTTTAATGTTGATTTAGAAGTAACTCTGAATACAGAAGTGTTATCTTTTTATATTCCCTGTGTATGTTCATGTGTATTTTAGAATTAGATATCTAATTTGACTTCAAAAAAAGTAAAATTTGTTTTCTAGTATTCTAGCAAATATCTGTACATTTTTCCCCGTTACAAAAGTTAGTAGCTGTATGAGCCTGAATGCTGCTTGTTCACAAGAAGTTTGCCTGGCATTGTCTTCATTACTTATGTAGGTAGGGCATTTTTAGTTGAAGGAGGGTGGCCATAGCATAGGTGTATTCTTCATTTTGAGGAAGAACTGTTCATTTCAGTACAATGGAAAGAAAAAATATCACCAAAGGACTGAAAGGATGTGGTGTTAGTACCGTAATACAAACATGAAAAACAACCAGAGGATAAAACTTAATCTGATCTGAATGTTGTACAAATACAAACTATAGAACTAAAGTTGAGTACTGAACGTCAGTGCAGCTTTAGATTGACCCTTAAGGGAGGAAGCAATAGACATAATAGTGTATTTGATGCAAAGAATGCACTACCAGTAAACATGCAAACATTTGATCTTTTTGAGGAAAAGAAGGCAGAAAAGATAAAGGCAGGTAAAACAGGAAGTAGGTATCTAAGAGAAATGAAAAAGAGTCAACAACATCGTGTGGTCTGATTTATCTACTTCTCTTATCTTGGAAGTTGTCAAATACAAAAATGTGAATGGTCCAGGACATCACCTTAGTCTGAAATGTCTCTTTGATGAAAGACCATTTCAACGCCTTTGATTATCCTGTTTAAAAATCTTAGGTAGCTTCAGTGTTGTACTCTTACCTTTGGCTATAATCGGTATTAAGATCATATAATGAGACAACTTTGTTCATTCCAGCTTCAATCTTCAAATGTGTAAAAAGAAAAAAAAAAAAAAGAAGGCATGAAATAAATCTGGGCAAACCATTCTTCTAGAAGCTGGTAAGTAAATCTTCCTACTCTGTCTCCTAACTCATTTCTTGAATTTAGTTTCACTTAACTGTGCTTACTTTCTTAGGGAGTACAATGGCTCTCAAAATGTTTTCCCAAGACTACAGTTTAAAGATACAAAGCATTTGGCAGCAGTGCTCCAGCTATAATTGTTCTTGACTACTCAGTCTGTAGTAGTGGTATATAATACCTCTCAGTTTGAGGATTTGATCTGGTTTTAAAAGCCTTCGAAAAAAATGCAGGGGAATGGCAAAGAGGCAAAAGGAAATGGCCAGATGTGAGAGGGTGGGAAAGGGAACACTTGTGAATTACTGAAACTGATGTCCTCACTGAGGCAAATGCCTGTGCAGCCATGCACATCTGTAACGCTGACAAGAACTGCATTCTTACTGCACTTAGGAACATCCTAAAGTATCATTTTTTGGAATAATCAAGGCAGGTCTAATTTACATAGGAAAGACTATTTATCAGTTGGAGGAACGAGTATTCAGGTTTACTGCTGATAGAACTTTTTGCTCTATTTAGACTTAAAATGGCTTACTCTGGGAGTATCGCTTTATTTAGACTTGACACTTTATGGAGGTTAGCATTTTTTTTAAGGCTGCTGGTAGCGCATTAACTGTTTTTCAGACCTCCCCTCACTGCCAGAGGCAGTGGAACAAAGTTGCTCAGGCATGTGGACATCACTGCTACAAGATTGCAAAGTACAGAAAAAAATTGTACCATGTACAGCATGATGTATACAGCATGGAATTCAGTCCATGCTCTTCGCTTGTGAAAATTTTTCTGAGGAGTCCTGCAAAAGTAAACATGATACAAAGTTCTTAGAAATTTCATTCAGGTTCCTAAGGGGGTGTTTTTTGTTTGTTTGTTTATTGTCCTTCACAGTCCATTATTACTTACTACTTCTGTAAGATCAGTTTTTATTCATACTTTGATTTGGTAACCTGATTGGACAGTTGAGTTAGAGGGAGCAAAAAGAATGCTGTACTGTCAAAGGGAGAAAGAAAGATGTTTGTTAGCATGAGAACTAAATTCAGCAGTATCTCAACTTGAAGTTTTAGCTGGAAGATGTTGTGCAATTCCTGTTACTTCTTTGAGAAATCTGCTTAATATTAACAGGTTTTTAAAAGCGTACAACTAAGATAGAGTTGGTATTTTTTTCTTGTCATAGAGAACTTGCCCACTGCTAACCCCTGAAATCACTAAGTGTTCACAAACAAGCTGAATTTTCAAGCAGAGCAGGTGAGTGAGATGTGTTGCAGCAAGAAAGGCAGAGGAAACAGATTTCATGGTGTAGAATAGGGAAATTGTAGGAACAAAGAGTCCATAAAAACGTAGTAAATGGTAGAGTGGATAGATGGAAAAAAGAATCAATAAGAACCTGTATGTATAAGAAACGTCTATAAATTCAGTAAAAGCTTTTACACTAGCAGTTGATTAAGAAGTCCAAGGCAAAAATGCTGGTACAATATATTGACTGCAGTCAGTGAAGCACTTACTTTAAACATTAAAAAAAAAAAAAAAAAAAAAACCAACAGTAAAAGTCTGGGAGAAAATTCTGACCCTGTCTCACAAAAAACATCAGCTTTTGTCATGCTTGGGTACTGTATAATGTCAACAGCTGCATATTCCTCCTTGAATTCCTTCTCATCACCAAGAATCAAAGGCCATCAGAAAGGCAGAAAATCAAGCGCATAAAAGTGCACTTCATGCTTCCTATTTATAACTCAGTGTCTGAACCTTAAGAGTTCGTTACATGGCTACTGCAAAGAACAGATCAAAGGAGTAAAATTCACATGTCTTGAACCATTTACAATGCAGGCAAGTTTCTGGTGTTATTTTTCATTGTTTGTTATCTAAATGAGATGTAGTGATTTCAATGCTGTAAATGGATCAAGTACCTCATGCATTTTAGTGGAAAGAGGAGGCTGTTAGGCTAAAGTTCTGATATCCAGTAGGAGAAAGAGGCATTAAAATATAAAAGCAAAAAATGAAATGTTGAGGTTTAAGTGTAGATTTACTCTGATTTTTCAGGAGAGGGAAACCAATGCTGAAAGCTGGACCAATGAAATGGTCATTTACAGAATAAATTCTAATGGCAATCTGAGTTTTTGATAAAAGTTGTTTTTTTTTTTTAATTTCTTTTATTGGCTAAAAGAGAATATGAGATATAAGTTTCCCTTTATTTCTTGCTGGTCATGGTAATCTGCATGTCCTATCAGATACCAATACACATCATTCTCTTCCCTTTGTATTCATGCTGCCCTAGAGTAGTATCTCAGTATGTTTAAAAGCATCCTCTTTCTAATAGAACAAATGCATGTGAGAGCTGAGATTGAGATTGATTTTGTAATCAGGCCTCACTAAGGATTTCAGTGCTGTTTAGTACTAATGCATTCTACCTGATTCATGGGTAGGCATACAGAGATGGAATTTCTGTTATCCTGCTGCTTTCAAGTCATTTCAGGAACTATAAAACAAATTCTGTACAAAGTGAGTTGTTTTGCTTCTGATGTAAACTCAGAGGGGGAGTATCACGAGAAGTTTCTATTTAAAATCTCAAATCAGAAGATCAAAGTATAGAGTCTATTTGAAGAAATGGCTGTTCCACGTCATCTAGAATAAATTGGAGACAGAAACAAAACAAAATATGTTCTTCAAGTTGTTTCAGCCTGTGAGAATGTAAAAGCATGAGAATACAGGTGCAAAGGGAATTATATCTCAACAGGTACAAAGAAAGGCAGTATGTTACAGGTGCAAAAGGAATTGTATCTCATCAAGTGCAAAGAACAGTTACCACTGAAACTTCCTCTGCTCCAAGTGAAATTTAGTATTAAATATAAAATAACACTTCCTGAAAAAGAACTAATGGGGAACACAATATGCTGCTTTTCTTGACTGACAGAGCAGAAAAGAAACTTAGAGGGCTTATTCTTGGTTTTTTTTTTGTTTTTTTGTTTTTTTTCTTGAAAGCTAAACCAGGAGAAGAAAGGGATAAATGTTGAATATATTGATTGAGATATCTTGTGACCTGTGAACACAGCCCAATGTATAGAACAATATACCTTTTTTTTTTGCTTATCTTGCACAGAAAGTTTAATATTTGCTCTCTCATTTCCTTAATAAGGGTGAGTGTTACAGCTTTAAAAGTTTCCAAATGGAGTAGTGTATTGGGACTCTGTATCATGTGGTCATCAGTTATAAGCCAGTACTCATGTTGGACTCTGACTGCATTGTACTGATGCAATCAGATTAGAGCACCAGGTGGGAGGATCTTTTTTCACTGGGAAAAGGAGAATGAAATACTCTAATGCACCCATATGGTGGAGTGCTGAGTACGACAAACACGTAGACATCCTTTGAAGCTTTCTTCTTTTCAGTGATTAAAATCCCTGCTTAAATTCTGATACAATACTTAGCAAGAAAGCCATTGACTTTAAACAATTCATTTTCTGATACTTCAATCTTTTTCACTTATCCGAAGACATTCAATTTCCAACACAATATTTTAGAAAGGAAAATATTTAGCAATAAGGCATATTTTCTTACGGAGATGCACTATACTGTTTAGAAAATCAACAAACAGAACATTCTTAAACACTTCGTAATGCTATGTTACTGATTATCTGATGGTTTCTCATCAATTTATTGTGACTGCTAACGTTGCCAGTTGACTGCTAAACATATAATTTATGGGAAGAAAGTTTATAAAGAAAGCTACAAAAGGTGAATACAGTAGTTTAGTATTTAAAGTTCTCCATGGCATCACAAACCCAGTACACTGGTTTGTTGTTAAAAGAAACTTCAATACCACAGCTGTTCTGTCAGATAAATGGTTAAAATATAAGGCCACTTTTTTGTCATGATGTTCTTTAACATGTTCTGTACTTTTTGTGTATTTTGAACAGGAGTTCAGTAGTGTGCTTGATGAATGTACCCACAACTTTCCTGTCCATGCAAAAACATAATAATTGACTGTGCTGCTAAGAAACCAGGTCAAAGATGATGAGCTTTCTGGTTCATCATGTGTCGGTTAGCAACTGTATTAAAATGTTAGTTGTTCGTCATGTCAGCTAAATTTCCTTGGGCATCAAACTTTGTTATTGATGGCTATAGTGTTGACCTGGATGGTAAAATATAGAGCACAGTGGATAGAGCACACACAGAACCACTGCAGTTATGTGATTAGATCTTCCATCTACAAATGGAAGGACGTGAGCCAGCAATGTGCCCTCGAAGCCCAGAAAGCCAACTGTTTCCTGGGTTGAATCAAAAGAAGCATGGCCAACAGGGCAAGGGAGGTGATTCTGCCCCTCTGCTCTGCTCTGCACTGGTGAGACCTCACCTGGAGTACTGCGGCCAGATGTGGAGTCCTCACTGCAGGAGAGACGTGGATCTGTTGGAGCACATCCAGAGAAGGGCCACAAAAATTATTTCCAAAAATTCCAAGGGATGGAACACCTCTCCTACAGGGACAGGCTGAGAGCTGGGGCTGTTCAGCCTGGAGAAGGCTTCAGGGAGACCTGATAGCAGCCTTTCAGTATCTAAAGGGGAGTTACGGGAAAGGAGGGGACAGACTCTTTAGCAGGTACTGTTGTGACAGGACAAGGGGAAATGGTTGCAAACTAACAGAGAGGAGATTTAGATTGGACATAAGGAAGATGTTTTTTACAATAAGGCTGCTAAGGCACTGGAACGTGTTGCCCAGAAATGTGGTGGAAGCCCTGTCCCTGGAAATATTTAAGGCCAGGTTGGACAGGGCTTTGAGCAACCTAATCTACCTGCAGGTGTCCCTGTTTATTGCAGGGGAGTTGGACTAGATGGCCTTTAAAAAAGGTCCTTTCCAACTCTAAGGATTCTATGATTATATGAAATACATGCATGTGTAGATGGCTGTCATTAGTTCTCGAAGGTGGAAGACCCCAGAGTCACTCAAAAGATTTAAGAGCTGTTCAATAAAATTAATCATCTGACCCAGAAACTGGAATCAGATAATGCTTAATGAACATATTAATTAAACTCCAAGCAGCAAGTTTCCAAATTACCACTGTGGGTTGTACCCTGCTATTATACTGCTTAGAATAATCCTTTTAAAACATTGCATGCTGTCTGAATGCTATTAAAGATCTCCAGACAAGCTTATACTGTTGCCTCCTTGGATTTGCTAAAACCTTCATGTAAGAACAAAAGAGCACCCAAGGTATGTAACTTCCTTGCAACAGAGCAATGGGATTGAAAAAAAAAAACCAACACCCAAAATCAGAAAGTACGTTGATGAATCATGTTTGAGATAAAAGTAGGAAGTTTCTTACTGGTTTTTCTGTCTTAGTGAAATATTCTGAATGGAATGCAAGGGAGTATCCCCCCCTCTGAAATGATGACCACTAAACTGGTAATTATTAAAAGGGTGATTTCAGTTGGATAGAAACATTGTTAGGTGGAAGTAGTAAACTGAATCTTGAATGTGTTTAAGTAGAAAAGCCAAGTTCAGATCCCTAAGGAATCTCTTAATTGTCTAATGAAAAAAATAGATTTCCTTTTTAATTATTAATGTTGAGCTGCATGTCAGTAATGCAACTGTGCATGGACTTCAGTAGCATCTGAAGTGATCTATAGGGACAGACTCCTCTACCATACTGTAGTACTTCCAGCAGTATTCGTAAGGAAAAACATACAAGTTTGCAAAGCCAATTCCTCCTCCCTCCCTTTCTGTCAACAGACTGTGAAAAGGTAGTATTGCTATAAAGATATATAATGAAGAAATACTAATGTAACAGGATCACAGTAAACTCCCTGCTAGTAACCATCAGCGAGAAGGTATTAATTTCTTCCATGTCTGCCAATAAATGAGATAAAAAATAGTTTGTGCTGCTTTGCCCTTTGAGGGAGAGAAGAATCAGATGCAAAAGTCTGATCCCACATAGGCAATACTAATACAACTATGTCAGTGCCCAGTGGAAGTCAGGCATTTCAACCATTAAGAAGCACAAGTTATTGTAGGGAAATGGGCAAATCCTGCTCACCTGATGTGTACTATCATTCTGTTTTGATATTCCGTATTATCAGTTTTATACAAATGTCTGTCATTTCTATATGCTTGTCAGGTATTTGTTATGGTCAACAATGTGGTCAATATTGTCACCATCATATGGTCAACATTTGTATGGTCAACAAAACAACTTTTTATCTTTGGAAGATACAAAGTAAGAAAATGGCATAACTTGGAATGAATTTTAAACAAAAATTAAAACCCCTAACAATTACTCCAACAAAACTACTTAATATCTCCATGTAGCATTAACATTTGTAGTAAAATAAACTATGGAAAAATTAATGGGAATGTATTCATTTTAGTTTTATGTCCTTTCCTATATTAAAAAAAAAAAAGAAGAAGAAGAAAAAGAAAAGAAAAAAAGTGGAAGAAAAGAAAAATAAGCTTTTGAAATGCATTGAAAGAACTCAGTTTTCCCAGGGCTGTAAATAAACTTTATTAACATATGTCCAAAGCCATTTTCATCAACTGGCAAACAAGCATTTAGTGAACAGAGAAATTTATGATGGATTTCTATTGTATTTTTTTCTTATAAAGACAAATATGTACTTAGAGAAACTGGACCCAGACATTTAACATTTACATACTTCTAATAAATTCATTAGTTTTACAAATTCAGGTATTTTAATTAAGATTTCTGCCCTTTTAAAATTCTTTCAGGTGACTGCAATACAAAAAATTATGTATAGTCTGTGGATTCATGCACAGATTTCTTGTGGGTTGGTTTGTTTCTTTTTTTGTACTATCATAAACTGACAAGATTTAATACAATTAAGGTGGTGTTTTACAGTCATTAATTTCATTGTTCAATTTTTAGTCTAAGTGACATCACTTATAATTTAGTCAGTTGCAGTACTAATTATAACACGAAGTAGCTATGCACATACAGGTAACAGTCTTTAGATTTTCACTGAATGTGCAATATTATATACATAAACTTTACAGACATTGTAATTATGCACTTCACAACACAAAATTAAGAGGTTATTAAAGCCTGTTTATACAAGCTACAGGGCATAAAGGAAATATCAGTCATACTATTTTTAATTGTATCATAACAAAACATTTTTTCATGGTGAGGTTTTGAATATGAAAATCCTATTGCTCTTACAATAGTTTCTACAAGAAGCCACACAACCCTGGTCCTGATAAACACTCATGTCTATAAATTAAATCCATTACTGGGAGAATTTTAATATAGCTGTTGCCTACTATGTTCAACGCCTCTTAAAACTTGTACAAAAAATATACATTTTCCTTAAAAAATATCTGAAAACAGATATGCAGCACTCCTAAAATATTCTGTGATAAATCTAGAAAAAGAAGAGGAATCTGGTCTTAAATTCTGATCTCTCATACACAAGCAATTTAAATTGAGACCAATACATGATGTCTGTCCACTTGACAGCAGAATTTGACTCAGTCTGCAATGCAAACATTATGGAAAGTATGAAAACTTATTTCAGAAGTTTCACTTTGTCCTTTAAAACCTTGAATTTGGGATTGTTGTTCACTTTCTTATTAAATATGACTAGAATATCCTCTTCTGATTTGTGATGTTCACCAGCTACTGCATAGTACTGAGCTATAACCTGCACAAAGAAAGAGGAACAGCTTTGAGTTAGTAAAGATCCAGTTAAAGCAGTAATGCGTTCATGTTACTGTACTAAAAGTAGCACAGAATCTATTATGCTATGCCTTTGCAGAACTTGCCTCTGTATTCTACTGAGTTCTAAAGAACAAGTCTAGTTCTAGTCATTCTGTCAATTGATGTTCTGCTAAGTAATGTCAAACATTTTTGACAGGAACAGGATTTTACAAGCTTCAGCACTACAGGAAAAAAAAATTGAAGACAAAAGAAGACTTAAAACCTAAAAAAAAAGATGGTATACTGTACCTTTTTTCTTAGTTTTTTAATTGAAATTTCATTGTCTGGAGCCTGTTTCAGAACAGCTTTGATGGTTCCTTTCCAGTTGAATTTACCTAGAAAATAATTAAGCATGTAAAACTGTAAGTATACTAGATCTTCTTGTGGTAGGAACCTTCAACCTAATACTTTTAGAACCAGTTCAGATGCCATCATGGTTCATTGTTATCCTACTGACTACAACAGCAGAGTGTCTTAAGCATAAAGTCAGGTAGGCTGTTTCTGAATATTTTAACTGGATGTCCATGAAGAACCATTGTACTATATGAGCAATTAGGGTTAAGAGGCTTTTACTTAGCTTCTGTGTTTCAGCTATAAACCAGAAACCATTACATAATACACAATCTGCATGTTCAAGGATGGGCATTCCCCAAAGACAATGAAGTGCCTTGGCTTATCTAAGCATAAACCAAGTCAAACATGGATAAACTCCAATCTATGATTTAATTAGAAAAAAATGATAATGTAAAAGATGAAACAAATACAAAGCTGTTATTGTTTTTCCTCTATGCTGATTCAGGTGTGTGGTAGCAAGGAAGAAATCTAATGTGGTGAAACAAATATGCCAAATTCCCCACTGTCCAGTGAAATTAAGTGTAGCTAGAGGCTGCCAGCACAGAAGTAACATAAGAATTCAGAACTAGGTGTAAAGTGTAGCACAGGCTTCTTCCTCTGGAACAGATAGGTGAATGTTATGATTGAGGCCCACCTTACTTAATGGCTTGCTGCAAAAGCATCATATTCTGCACAAGGTCTTTCGTAGCACAGTTTTGTAACCATCTAAACTTTCCCTTTCAGAATATCTTTACCTTTTCCAAGAGTTTCTTCGTTGCCATTGGTGTTCTCTGTTTCCACGTCTTCTGACACACTTTCAGTTTTCATTTTCTTTTTTGTGATACAAGGTTCCTCTAGAGGTGAAATACACACACAGAAAAAGTGACAGAACTAGAAGAAAAGTTCCGTAAGGAGTGAGTTTCTATTCTTGTAACATAAGCTTGTATTTGCTAGGATGTTCATGTTCTGTAATATTTGTGTATTTAACATTAATTACTTTTAAAAATTCCACTCGAGTAGATTATTGATCTTTTAGGCACTGACAAAAGTCTGGAGACAATAATGCAGTAAGTAGGATAGATACCTTCTACATGTTTATGTTTGCGTTTCCTGACATTTGTTTCCTCTTCTATTTCATTCTGATGGCCATTTCCATTCATTTCAAATTCATTCTCCAAGCTCTCCTTCTGTTTTTTGGACTTCTTATTCTTCTTTGTTTCTGAGCTCGCAGGCTGATTTTCTAATTTCAAATCTTTTTTCTCCTTCTTATTGTTCTTTTGTCTCTCTTCTTTTCGTTCTTTCTTATTCTTTTTCTGCTCGGTTTTACCATCTGTAACTCCATTTTCTTCTGCCATTGTTTTTTGCCCACTTTCTGCAGACTGTACTCCATCCTTCTGTTGTGGTTTGTCATGTTCCTTTTTACCTGACACCTTTTTTGAAAGACAAGAGTATTACGATTTTGACACGCCTTTATTGATAATTCAACTTTTCTCCACTACATCATTTCTGAAATACACCAATATCCTGAATTCAGCCAAGCTTGTTACACAAGGTAACACCAGTAGTAAACACTGTGGCTTGATTCTTCTGTTAACTTAACAGCCTAAATGCTGATAACCTCACCATCACAGAAGAAATGTTATCTTGCAAAATAAATCTTTGGCTTGGCTTACTTTGTTTTCCTGTGTTTTACAGTATATGTTGCACTGTGTAAATGGTGTACATGTTGCATGGATATATGTTTAAAAACTCCATTCTCAAAGCATTTAAAATGCAGTATCAGAATTTATAAGGCCACACAATTGATGTGAATGCCAGATAACATAAATGTGATGAGACAAAGCATTATGTACTTCCTAAATTAAAACATTGTACTTAGCAAGCAAAGACACTATTCTGAAACACTGCTATTAACAATTAGTCACATTATCGGAATACAAGGAAGAAGGAATACAAGGAAAAAGAATGTGCAGATTAAAGAAGAGTCTGTATAGTTTATTAAGATATATTTGCTAAAATTAATCAAGTTGCAGATGACACAAAGCTTTGATTTCTGCAGATAAACATTTCTTGACTGCATTTCTGTTGTACAGTGTTGTACCTCTAATTTAACTTACATCTCCAGTTGCTTCAGAAAAAATATCCCACACCTGATTCTGCAAAGTGCTGTCAGTAACTCTCAAACTGTTCTTCATCCAGTTCTGTGCAGGAAAGAAAAAGAACCCACTACCAATAACTTTAAAAAGTGCATCTCCTTTTCCATTTTTTTTCCTCTTTTTTTCTTATTACCAAATATTTAGTTCTTAATTTAAGAATTTTGTTATTTTGCATGATGAAGATCTGGTTCGATGTTTATTCTCTATGAATCCCTTAGAACTCAATGCTAATTTGTTTTGTGTAGCATATTGTTAGAAGTCTACACCATGCCTGTCAGGTGCCTCACCAACAATAATCCAGATGAGATCAATATACAGAAAATGATATCCTCGAGCTTTTGAACAGAGCTGATTGTATGTATGTCCTCCTAAATGTTTTGACTGCTTGTATGAGCTAAACTATTAAGGGTCTGTTCTTATTTGTTTAACTAGAGACAAATAATCCTTTAGGGATACCTGGGAAGGCTGCACTGGTAAACTGGAATAATGGACTGCAAAAACTTTTGATCTTTCAATGCAACATCTTGCCAAAAAGAAAAAGGCTTCTTGAAAATAGAACCTCCCTTGCTTAGAACATTTTTGTCAATTTTGTCAAACTAGTCTAACCTTCTAGCTAGCTCTCTGGCAGCAATTTCACACCAGTTCTATTACATCCTATCTGAATCACCTAGAAGCAATCATGATTGCTTCATTTGTAAAGCTCTCAGCTTTACAAATTGAGGCACAAAATGAGGTGGAGGAGAGGCCAATCTGTAATTCTTTACAGATACCACATAAAGCATTTGGAGTCTGCTGTGGTTGGGAAGCACAGATCAGTGAAGTACCCTATGTGGGAGAGGGACTCAGAATGCTAATCAACAGGAAAACTCTCTATAACAAACAGTTTCTTGTATCTACCAGGCAAAACCTAAGCCACAGAAATTAAAATTCTTTACAAATATGTCTAAGAATATGGACATTCAAAAGCAATTGCAAGAAGAAAAAAAGGAAGTATTAAAAAAGAACAAGACTACACATCCAACCTTAATCCCTAAGTCTGAGAAACAACTCTGTGAGTCTCTGGCCTAATAACTAATTAAAATTGCATTTAGACAAATTGCATTTAGACACCTTTTATGAAAGGAGGAATAATTTACAAACATCTGCTATTTGAAACTTGGCCGTTACATCCTCCACTTCCTGATGCTCAAAATAAAACAATTTGTCCCACCTTTTTTAAAAGAGAGAGACACTAGGAAAGTTTGTTAAGTTCACTGCACAAATTACTACAAAGCTTTTAAAACATACCTGAAATTTGACTTTTTTTCTTGGAATATTACCAAAGGAACGCATTTGCTCCAGAATGTTCCGCACTTTAGGGTTTATATTGGGTTTCTTCATCACTTCATGAATTTTCTGCATGAACAAAACCAGGATGAAATCAGTGAAGAAGCGGAATGATCAAAGGATGCATGCAAGGTGTAAAAGCTGGAAGCATGCTGGACAAAAATCACCCACAGACTGTATAGGCTAACTGAAATCATTCAATATCATTCAATAAGCAGGAGAATAAAAACTATCCTGCAGTTTTATCATAAGCATCAGTTACCTGTATAAATACTTTCACTTCCGTACTAAGCAGAGGCAAGCAGGACTGCTTACTGATACTTTGTTGTACAAGTTACATTTTAAATTAAAGTAACCATATCATAAAGGGGAGCCCTGAGCTCTGAAAAGTGCTTGCATTAAGAAAATGAACTCTCAACTGACTGTGTTTTGCAAACTTTTGCAAACGTTTTTACTTCTGGAATTAACTGTGAAAAGCAAGCCATCTTTGAGGCCACAGTTGACATGCATTTCTTTTGGCAGCAGTGCCTGCTTCAGTAACCTACAGTCAGTTCAACAATCAAGAGTTACTTACTATATCAGTATGCAGTACAAACCTTACCTGAAGCCACTCCTGTTGTTTCGCATCTCCTTTACTAGTTTTGGCTTCAAAATCTTTTCCACCATACTTCTCATCTTCAGTTACGCACTTCACGTGGTCCTTATAGTCATCACCCCTGAACACAGATTTTCAACTGCAGTTCACTAACGTGTTCAGACTCAGCAATCAACAAATTGAAGTAACAGCATCTATTGTTTATGCCTCTACTGTCGAAGTTTATACAGTAAAAGTTCAACATGGTTAAAGTACCTGCTTGCAAGACTGCTTACATCGAATGTGCATACACTAATGCAGTAATGCAGTTCTAATCAATGTGTGTGGACCCTCAAAAAGAAATTAATAACAACATTCTTTTTGTTGATAAAGTACCGAGAGATATAAGCAGAAGCTGTGGATGCTCCATCCCTGGAGGTGTTCAAGGCCAGGCTGGATGGGGTGCTGAGCGACTTGATGTGGTGCCCAATCTAGCAGCTGGCAACCTTGCCCATGGCAGGGGGGCTGGAACCGGATGATCTTTAAAGGTCCCTTCCAACCTAAGCCATTCTATAACTCTGTATTTGAGGATGAGTATTTGAGGATGAGCTTACTTTCTTATGCAAATTCATACATTCATATTTAAAAAGCAGACAGAATCACAGAATGGCCTGGGTTGAAAAGGACCACAATGATCATCGAGTTTCAACCCCCCTGCTATGTGCAGGGTCACCAGCCACCACACCAGGCTGCCCAGAGCCACATCTAGCCTGGCCTTGCATGCCTCCAGCAACAGGGCATCCACAGCCTCCTTGGGCAACCTGTTCCAGTGTGTCACCATCTTCTGTGTGAAAATCTTCCTAATATCCAGCCTAAACCTCCCCTGTCACAAATAGATAGTAGCACTGCTGTCTTCTGAGTTATGAGAAGTGGCAAATTCTCAATTTTGGATGTTCCTGCCAACCTCACATAACCTCTAGCAATGCCCATAAGTGGCATCCTGCAGAATGATGCCAAGAGTAGCCTGCAGAACTACTCTTAATGTCAATACTAAGTACCAATGACACCTTTATCTACTGCTGATGGCCTTCCCAGCAACAACATCAATCCTATCTGACACTTGTCAGTCTGACACCACGTGAGATCAGGGGAGGTGTACAAAGATGCTCTGGACAAGTGTGTGCAGTGCCACACATCTTCCTGCCAGTGCAGGAGAGCCTCCAAGCCCTTGTTCACACTTGGATGATTGAGCCTGAAACAAACCTGTGTGCTCTATAAGCAGAAACCTGAATTATTCATTAATTGCCAAAGTTAACTCTCACACACAGAAGGAGAACCTTTGATTTGGGACAACCGCTGAGGAGCAAACAGGGCCACTTGCCATCATTTACCTACCAGAAATCCTTCCCACAGTCCATGCAGGAGAGGCACTCACAGTGTCTGCAGATGTTCACGTGCTTTTCAACCTGTGCTTTCTTCACGGATTCCCCGCACGCGTTACACGTGAAGACGACCATGGCGGTGAGGGTCAGCAGCTGCTATGCGGTGGGGCCGATCTCTTTCCTCCCCTGGCGAGACAAGGAGATCCCCGCTGTCACTATTTGAAAGAAGCATTCCAGCTCTTATCTCCCCGGTTTAACAGCCTCGCGGTTCGGCTTTCCCCTACGCCCTCCCTTTCCTGCTGCTGCACCCCAGTGTCTGCCCACTCGGAGTCCCCTCAGCGGCACCGCCGCGCCTCCGAGACCTTTCCTCCCTCCACAGCCGTCGCTCCGCGGGCGGCGATCCCCGGCCTCATTCCCCCTCACCGCAACCGCCGCCTCCAACTGCTGCCCGGCGCCGCACGTGCGACCGCCGCCCCGCACCCGCCTCGACCGCCGCTCTGCGCACGCGCCACCTCCCCCTGTCCGGCGCCTCAGCGGGAGCGGAAGCGGAAGGAGCGGCGCCGGAAGCGGCGGGCGGAGGTTGAGCGTGGGGTTGGTGCTGGGATGGAGCTGCGAGGTGACCGCAGCCGGTAAGCGCTGGGATGAGCAGGGCCGGCTCCTTCCCTCGGTCGTCTGTCAGGCCGTGCTGCCCCTTCAGCCCACTCCCTTTCGGTGCTTGCCTCGTTCTTCGCTCTCCCTTTCCCGTCGTCACCCTTCCGCCCTTCCCCTGCTCCACGCTGAGGGGATCCTGAAGGTCTGAGGGGATCCTGAAGCCTCGGTGTGCGCGTAAATAGCGGCTGTGGGGCTGGAGCTGCTCTTGCTTGAGAGTAGCTAGGCGTGGTTGTCCTTCAGGGAGACCGAGGCATCTGGCTGCTGAGGAAGCCCGAATTCGTGGGTTGCTAAGGGCCTTGTGAAGCCCCCAGGGGGGAGGCAAGCAAAACGTGCGGCTAGTTTATTTTAAAGCCTGGTAAAAGACAAAATGAAGTAGGGGAATAAAAAATTGCAATACCCCTTGCGTATGCCTGGAGGAAAGGAAACGTGTGGTAACGGAGTACATTAAAATGGGGAACTATAACCTTTCATCAGAATTGAAAATGAGGATAACCGCACTCTTCTCACATTTAAGCATTGTGATTTTTCTGCTTTGTTTGTTAATTGAGAGACTGGAACTTAACACTGTCCTAAGATTTTAAGTTTTCCATTTGTGTTTAACAGTACGTAGGGCTGGAGTTTCATCCTTTTTCCAAAAAAAAAGGAAGTGTAGAACTCAACGTGGATGTACTGTATGGGATTAGTATCAGTTGTGTTCTCTTCAACATGTTCAAAAAGTGACTTCTATGAGGCTTTACGTTTTGCTAAATAAATGAATGCCATTCTAGCTTGTCTTTTAAACCAGACCTGTGAGAAATGTGCTTAGCTGCAACAGCAGTGAATGTGATACAAACAGTGCTGCTCCAGAGTTCTTCCTGCCCAGTTGAGAGGATGAAGCAAATGAGGTTGTCCTCTACAAATATTACTGTTTTATAGGTCTGATACAATTGCCATATAATCTTGTTAAAGTTGTTGGCATTGCATTTCCTGTGGATATAGAGATCGGTATATTTGCAGCACAGCTTGCACATTTTTGCAGAAGCTTTTTGTTGTAAGAAATACTTCATTAAAATCAATATTTTCTGTAACTGCTGCTGTATTTCTACTGGTGAGTGTTATTGTGATTGATTTTTAAACAGAGAAATGCCTTCAGAGCTCACATGGCAAGTCTAAACTGGTGTTTCCTTTAGGAGATAAATAATGGTAAAAATGTTCTTCATGTTCTAAATTCATTTTGCGAGTTGATCTCATTTAAATCTCATTTTATTGTTTTATTTTGTTGTAGGTAATGTGACTTTCTAGCATGGACACTGTTGCTAGCCATAGTTGTCATCTACTCCAGCAGCTACACGAGCAACGCATTCAGGGTCTTCTCTGTGACTGTATGTTGGTGGTGAAAGGTGTCTGCTTCAAAGCACACAAAAATGTGTTAGCTGCTTTTAGTCAATACTTCAGGTATGTGGCAGAAATTTCTTCTGTTTAAGGAAAAGTGAACTAAATACTGTTGTTTGAGGTTTTACCTGAGAAGTGGTTTAGTTATTTTTTTCTGATAGTTGCACGCAAAGTAACTATTAGAGTGGAAGGTAAAAAGTTAAACTATTTGTTCCAAAGATGAACCTACATCAAGTATTATACCTAATTAAGAACAGCCCATCCTAATTTAATTTCTGGATATGCATCATTAACTACTACAGTGTTTGAGTTTGGAATTTTTTTGTTCTTTATTTGCTTACAGTGCTTCATACAGGGGAGTCTGACATGAAATACTGCAGTCAGTATTTCAGTATGCAAAGATAACTATTTACATGAAGCGTAGTACTGAATGTGAGCTGAGCCAGTCAGAAACAATTCATGTTATCCATTTCTGTTTGGTGGTATCCAAAAATAAATTTGATTACGTAGGTAATATTGAACCTCTGCATAGAAGAAATTGTTGGAGAGACAATACATGGTTTAAAGTATACAGGTAGCTCATGAAGCAACATCACTGTTTTTCTCCCCTCACTGTAACCCACCCACTGTTGATCTCCCATAGGAGATCCAGTTAGAGGATTCTGTATCACTGATCGTAGTTTTTGCCTTAATTTATGAGTAAGCTGTTGGTAAATGTGGCAGGTTTTCTTTTTTTACCTTGCTTCTTGAAACATTTCAAAAGCTTCACTGCCGATTTGTATGTAATAAAATTATTTTTATATTGTGACCAGGGAGAAAAGAGAGGCTTTTTTTTTCTTCTGTAATGTTTGTAGTGATGAGGAGGAATTATGCTTAAAGATTGAATTTTTAAAACTGTTAAAGGAGCTAGGTGCTCAATTCTTACTCAAATTCCTTAGGATATAAGTGACTAATTCACTTAGTCTCTCAACTCAGAACTACTTATTATAGTTCTGGTTTTAATTCATGTAATACCAGCTGGATTAATGAAAAAAGTGAGTGCCAACACTGCAGAGTAGCATGTAAGTATGAGGATAGGACCAGCTGGATTCAAGGATGCACCCAAAACTGATTTTTATTAAGCCTCAACTTCCTTTTGTGTAAGATTCACTGCTCATTGATGTTAGGCCCACCTTCCAACAAACCTAATTTGTGAGTTAACACAAAAAGATTGTATATACATCATCAGTGTCAAGTTAGAGACTGGGAATTTTAATGGAAAACATGAAGGTCCTGGCTGAGGCAGAGCCAAGCCACTCAGTCTGGGGCTAGTTGAACATATGAAGAACTACAGCTCTGATGCTGTCCTATGAATTCAGTTACTTTGAAGTTAAAGTTCAGTGTGTGATAGTTGGATTGCTGTTTTAGGCTTGTGTATGCTCTTTTTTTTTTTTCTTTTACTTGATTCTCATTCAGTACCTGGTTGTTCAGCACCAATTTTATTTTATTTTATTTTATTTTATTTTTGCTGTATGACAGAAAGGATTGAAAATAATGGAAAATAATGCTGTTTTGTTTACTACTACCATCCTCTTGTCTACTTGCAGAAAAAGAACTAATGAACCATCTTTAGTAAGGTTCACTGATAATGGTTGATAGACAAACTTGATTGCCAGAAGAGAGTAATTTTGCTGACTTTGGGGTCTGTCTTATCCTTTTTACTGGCAAATTCCTCATGTCCTAATTACTATGGTGGAAGGGAAAACACCATTCTGGGTCCATGGCCTGTTGCAAAGAGTCCGTAAATACATCCCTGCACCAAATATTTAAAGAGCATTGGAGAAGAAACTGCGAGTATCGGATAAAGAGAATCTTCTGCTTTAATTTGTACTTTTAAGTATAATAGTGTAGGGATAACAGTATGAAACAAACATTTCAGCAGTTTTGAGAAGTTCATCTGCAAAACCACAACAAATTTACAGAGACCACATAGCACAAGTTTTGTTCATACCAGGCAGTCTGTTTGAGGTGTTTGTGTGTGTATATGTAATTTTTCTTTTTCCTACAAAAGTGTTGTGAATTATTTGTGTGTTTCAACATTTGCTTTATTTTACCAGGACCCTTTTTCAGAATTCTTCAGGCCAGAAGAATGATGTCTTTCATTTGGACATAAAAAATGTAGGTGGGATAGGCCAGATCTTGGACTTCATGTATACCTCCCATCTGGATCTTAGTCAGGATAATGTACAAGCTATGTTGGATATTGCACAGTGTCTTCAAGTGCAAAATGTGCTGAATATTTGCCACACCTTTTTAAAATCTTCTTCAGCCATAGAGCAAACAACCAATATGCCTTGTAATAGTGTATTTTCCCTGCAGAATAGTTTGACTGCAGATACTAGTTGTACCAATGACAGTTATGGAACAAACTTATTACAAGAGTGTCCATCCGACACACAAGCTAACAAAGTCTTGGCTGACCACCATTCTCATGCATCACAGTCTGTTAATCTTCACACACCCTCAGGTGATTTACAGAAGCAGTCACACAACTCCTTAGATGGCAACTGCACAGAACTTCCATTCAAACAACCAAATTACTATTATAAATTGCGCAACTTTTACAGCAAACAGTTCTATAAGCAAAATGCTTGCTCTAATAATGAGAGGGTAGCAGAACAGTCCTTTTCTTACAACACGTCTACAGAAATAAGCACAGTACAGAGTAATTCTTGTCCTGTCAGTCACCCTGAATGTATTCTGGAAACCTCTGAACATTTACCATCAAACTTTCTGGCTCAGCCTTTGAATGAAGCCGCTCCAGATCAAGATGCAGAAAGCATGCTGTTGCAGCCCACCAAACAGATGAGGCTGAAAAAGGCAGTACACCTCAAAAAGTTGAATTTTCTAAGATCTCAGAAATCTGCAGAGCAGCCCCCGGAGCCTAAAGGAGATGACAGTAGGATAACACGAGTAAACGAATCTTCAAATGAAAGTACCATGGGTGTGACGAATGTCAGAGTTGCTGAAGAAAAAGAAGCTGATGACTCGGTGAATTCTGAGAATTTTGAACAAACTGTTGAAATTGAAAGATCTCAAGGTCCTTTGGAACAAGAAGGACAGTCACAGACTCTTCAGTCACAGAGGCAATATACTTGTGAATTATGTGGGAAGGCTTTCAAACATCCAAGCAATCTGGAGCTGCATAAAAGGTCCCATACAGGTACAGTTACCAATAACTTGGTCTGCAGACCAAATGTTTGGATTGAGGAGAATGTCTTGTATCTCTTGATTCAGAAATGTTGGTTAAGGGTATGCTTTCAAAAGTTTTGTTTGTATTTTTTGATTTTTATTTTCAATGAATAATCATGTAGTAATAAAGACTGTAAGACTGAGTCTAGTTTAGTTTAGAGTTTTTACTATATTGAAGATTCCTGCTTCATGTTTGTTTCTGGGGGTTCTTTTTCAAGGAGTGTTGTGTGTTATTGTAATGAAAATGTCATTTTGGCCATTACTTTAGAAGAGTCAGGTTGTCCAGAAGTTTTAAGGCAGATAACAACAAAAGTGTATGTGAGTAGAAGAAAACATCGTAAGAGTTCTAGGCAACTGCAGTTCTTTCTTCATTGTAATCTATTCATTGTAAAATACAACTGATCAGAGCTTGGTAGTCATTTATTTTTAACCTGTAAAATATATTCTTTCATGATTATTATCTAGAAAGTAACACTCCTGTAAACAAGTAAGCTGCAGAATGAATGGAAATTTTGAACTTGCTTTGTTTTAAATACTTATAGGTAATATTATTTTTAAACCTAACATAGATGTATGTTTTTATTTTAGTGAAAAACAAGGCTGAGTCTAATTTTGAATTAACTAGTTTGTCTGTTCAGTTGAATTAGCATATTTGATTTTATTTCTACAACTAGGAATACTTTTTAAAAGGGATTTTGAAAGCTTTCATAGCTAGTCAAGTAACACCACTGATTCTCAATCAGTACTGTAGAAAACTTTTTGCCCTTCTCTTTCCCCATATTAAATACATAAATGCATCTCTCTAGGTCTTGTCAGATAAACATCTCTTTGCAAACGAGCATGGAAGGTATTGCTACCTTGACAGTAAATGAGTCTGTTTTAGCAGACACTAATTGTTTTTATTAGTTAATCCTGAGTATTATGAATTTATTTATCCATGCGATTAGTAGAAAAGAAAGCCAGAACCTAAAAATATGAACAATTCCCATTGGTCTGTTGAAGTTTTTATTCAGTGTCTTTGAGTGCATCTGCATGTGTATATTACTAGAAATACTTTATTAATTTGTTCTCCTGTGGAACAGTTGCATGTGTTTTATCTCCATCCTCTCTTTCTTTTTCTTGTATTTTGAATCTGTTGTTGAATTTAAACTGACATTACCAAGTATATTTTAAAGTCTTATAAATTTCAGGAGAATAGGTGGTCAGATAGAAGATAGAGCATCTAGAGAAGTCCCAGCTGAGGGAGAGACTCTGAAGTTGGTAAAATGTGAGTTTTTGCTAGAGAATAAATGTGGGAGAGAGATTGCAACTGAGAAATGTGTTATAATTTGCCCTTAGATATCTTAATCATTGGGAGAAATCTAGATTTTGTGAATCCAGGTGTCCTTTAGACTTCTTGATTGTTTTAAGAGTACATTGCTTGTACAGCTGACTTGTGTTATTGTATGCTTCTGAGTCTGGTAAACCATATAAAAGGATTTTAGAAGATGTAAGGTTGACTTTGATCCTTGTGTAATGCATTGTATCTTAAATGTTACGGGAGCGAACTGGGTACTAAACTTTTTATCGGAATCAATTTAGGGTTCCTGATAGAAATGTTTTAAAATGTTTGTTTATGTAGACACAGCTGCATATCAGTGAAGTCGAGTCTATTGGATTTGACTTGTCTGAATATTGTAATGTTTTAATTAGTATGACTTCTGTGGTAGAACCTGGCTGGTTCCCTCTTGCACATTCCTTACCTACCTAGTAAAAAAAAAACAGTTATTAAAAAAAACCAACAACATCCTCAATCTTTTAATTCTGAGCTTTGCTTGAGCAAGTTGCCAGTATTCCATGCCTAGTGGGTTATGCTCCTCACCTCTATGTTCTGTTCAGGAACACTACTGCTGTCTTTCTCCTATGGAGCTCTAATCTCATTATTGTGCACTTTATCGTTATTACGTCTCGCAGTGTTGAACAAGAAGGATATAACAGAAGATAAAAAAAACAGAAAGCAGTTGAAGGGTTAAGAAGCGTCCTGGATGTTTGTTTAAGCATTGTCACAGTTGTAGTTCAGTTACTTTCCTTCCTCCCCCCAGATTTCTACTGTTGTTGATCCATCAGTGGTCTTTGGGGAGATGAATGTTGATCTCAGATAAGGTTTTCAGTTTGGAATTTAATGGCAGACATAGAACCATAGAATAGTTCAGGTTAGAAGAATCCTCCTGGAAGTCATCTGTTCCAAATGCTCTGCTAAAGCAGGTGAAATTAGGTTAGGTTGTTTTGCTCAAGACCTTGTCTAGTCAAGTTTATAGTAACTTCACAGGCAGAGATTCCACAGCCTCTGCAGGAAAGCAGTGCCAGTGTTTACCACCCTGTGGAGTAAATAATCTTTTTCTGTAGCTGATAATGTAACTTGTTTCTGTTGCCCTGTGTCTTATCACTTCTAGTGTCTGGTTTAATCAATCCTCCTATTAGATAATTGTAGACAGATTTCCTGTTTGCCTTCTTAAGGCTCCAGGTATGGTCTTAGCAGTGACAAGCAGAGGAGAATCATCTTCAGCTTATTAACTGTGCTCCTAATAACACAGCCTAGGAAGCCATTATCCACACATTACCTGAGGGATGCTACAGCAGTATCAGTAATCTAGCACTGCTGCTAGCATTTGTTCTTGCAATAGGTGCCTGATATGCCTGGTTGTTTGGAGTTCTGTGCAGGTGTAGAAATGTTCTCTGAAAACTGGCTGGATGTTTCTTTAACAAACCAAACCTTTTTGTTCTATCTTTATCATGGGAAAAAGAAAGCTATTAAGTTCTTTGAAGCAAAGAGAGCGTGCGTCAGTACAGTCCTAATTGAACTGCATACAGACTGCAACAATTATTTTGAGGAATTTGAGCCTTTGACTTCTACCTTATCCCTTCCAGCTTTTTTAGGGTGGGTTTCTGTTCAGATAATAATCTTTGAGTCAACTGTAACCTTTTTTTTTTTTTGTATAGGTCATTTCTGCAGGAATCACCACTAATTTTTTATGTTCCATTCTAAATTACCTCAATGCATTTATGGCTGTCAGGAGCCTTCCAAGTTGCCAGAGTTCTGACGCCCTGTTGGTTTCATTTATATTTGTTCTGTCAGTATCAGAATTTCTGGTCATTTGCATATTTAGAGTCATAATAAAATCAAGCCTCTCTGCTATTTATTGTTGAGTTATTGGTTTATTTTATCTTATGTTTGGATAAAATCTCTTTGAAACTTTTTCCATTCTTCAGTAAGTAGAAAAGATATATTTGGGCTAAGTTTTTCACGTAACTAGAAGACTACTGCCTGTTTGTGAGGCCATAAAACTATCTTCACTCTGTGATTTAAAGTCTGAGGCAATTGCATTTGGTCCTTGATGCTGAAATGGTATCACATGTATTTGGCAGCAGTGATGGGAAGTAGAATCTCAGCGCCTGGATATTGAAGATAGTACTTATAACACTTCTGAGGATGGAGGAAGAATCACAGTGCAGAGAATACTTGCTGGAAAATAAGACTACAAAGGGCCAAGAGGTGTTCTGGAAAATCTGGAGAATGCATATTAAGATACATAAATAAAAATGTATAGACTGGTTTTTGATTCATCAGCAGGATGAAACAAAGTGTAAGATCTCTTTTTCCTTCTGGAAATACCTAAAGTTTTGCACAGTCGCATTCTAGGTGGAACATTAAGTTGTTTTCAAATACTGGAGTGGGCAGGTTCAAGAATACAAATTTTAGATACACAAATTCAGAAATATTACAGTTAATTATCAGATACTCTTACACATGCTGAAAGGCAAATATACATTTGAGGTTAGTGAATGGCTATACGCTGATTGGAGATGTAAGGTTCTCATTGAGCAGAGAAAACTGAATCCTTCCAAATCAGCTTATCTCCGTTCCATATTCTTTTTTAAGAGAGGTCCTTTGCGTGTACAGATGGAAGGACTGGTGTGCTTTCCATGGCTTTTGTTGTAGTAGAAATCTGTCATCTGTTCTGTTCCTGACGGTATGGTACTCCTTTCATCTGGAAAAAAAATATTAAGAAAAAAATACAAAGCACTCCTATTCATATCAAAAGTCTTCTATTTATTAGAAATTCTGTTTCTGAGAAGCCTGCCTTAAAAAGCTTCATGATAAATGCTTACTTCTTTCTTAAATTTCCCCTTAATTATACGGGTAAGTGTCCTTCGTGGGATATTTTTATATTGACATTAAATGCTTTAAAAGGAAGTGTACAAATTTGAAGCATTTGTATTCTGCTGCAGCTATTAGAAGTTCTATGTTCTGTTTCTTCTTTTAGGTGAAAAACCTTTTGAATGTAACATTTGTGGGAAACACTTCTCACAGGTGGGAATATTTTATATTATAGTACTTACACTTGAAAATTAAATGCATCCGTGTTCTGAGTCTAAAAATAAACTTGGTTTTGTGTCTGTAGATTAGATACTTTTTGCTCAGACAGACTTTAGAGATAAAATATTTAAACATCTTATCAGAAAATAACGTTAAGTGCTTTAGATGTCGTTGACACGTTTTGTACCTTTGATTCTGTCTGCTCTTGTTAGATGCCTGTTATGTATTTTATCTTCAAATGAATATTTATCTGTATGGAGCCACAGCCTATTTGAAATAGAGAGAACTTTCGTTCTTAGATTGTGCTGTTGCCTTATGTTTAGGAATCAGCTCTGAATAGCATTTTTACATAAGTGTCTAGAAAACATTAACATTTCATATAATATATAGTATATACAATGCAATTTAATCTTCGTAAGTGACATAAATTAAGCACATCTTTCTAAATTGTCTAGAAAAATTAGTGTCTGTATCATCGGGCTCCATTTTCTTCTATAAGTAAGTACAGCATAGTCTATCTGAAGTTACAAAACTCAGCATTTTTAACAAAATTCCTCAAAACTCATGAAATTCCCTACTTACACACAGGGCCTACACTGTAGTTGTCTTAACTTGCCTGGCAGTGCTTGTTTACTGTTCTGAGTACAACTCATTTGTGTTTCTAGAAATAAGTTGCCCAGTTGTCTTGTGCTTCCAAAACTTCCATTTCTTTTCTATTTTCTTATTTGGAATATTTATGCTGAACTTTGGGAGACAGTATAATATTTTTATTCTAAGATTGCATCGTAATTATCAAGTAACTTTGATCGTTCTTAGGGGTCTGGGTTTAAGGATTAGATTTATGGGGTCTTCAGCCACCCACCCACGTGTGCTTTGCTTCTTTGGCCCCAGTTTTGCAGCTGACCAGGGGGCTTCTTTGATCCATGTATCTGATGCAGTCACACAGTCTGGTCTGGAACTAAATATATACTACATCCAGTGAGCAAGCTATTATCAATCTATTCTGAGCAAATCTGAGTCTGCTTGTTAGCCAGAAAAAATTACCTTTTCATTCATTTTGATCGCTGAACAGCCACTTGCTAAAAGAAAAAAAAAGTGGGTATTCACAAATTCCTTTAAAAGCACTTCTGGCAAAGCTGATGGTTTCCTGTACCATGGATCTTTACTTTGGCTGAAGAGGGAATGAAAAAGCTTCACATATGCAGTGTATATGTCAGACTGTAAGGCAATGTGCATTATTCCTCTTTAATTTAGAATGGAGAAAAAAAAAACACAGAAAATCTGCCTTTAATTAAACACTCTTATAGAACTTCCTTACCCTTTCTGTTACTATGCTTGCCTGAAGGTACACTCTGGAATCTGTAAAGTTCCAGGGTATGAGCCATAGCATTCACTCTGTGTATTACACTTCTTGTAAATAGGAGCTTGCATACTTCTGAGGTGCTTGCTTCTGAATCATGCAAATAGGCAAGACCAAAATAAGATTTGAGGATAATTACTGTCTATTTTTTGCTGAAAAGGCCATCTCTGATCTTGTTCTCTGTTGAACTTCTCAGCCTGCAGACACAGAAATAGTAACGCTTTTCTTATTTTAGCTTTCATGTTCTGAGCTTTGGAGACAATGCAGTTCTTGTGTTTGGTATGCCAGCTCCTGGTTAGTTAAGCTGGAATGCTGTTCCATTTGGTGGAATGTGAAACAGAAACTGAAGAAAGCAGGGAAAATTAAAACAGGAGCTCATAATGTGGAACAAATAACCACAAATGATTTTTTGAGAGAAGGGCTTCTTTTGAACTTCCAAGCCTGCATCTTTCCCTACTAGTAAGCAACATGTTGCAATGTGGTCCTCTTCTTCCTCGTGATCCAGGATATCCTATCTTACTTCCTCATTGCCTCCTACAGAGCTCCTTTTGGGAGCTGAGAGGCATTGGTTCCTTCTCTTTCAAGGCATGCCACTTGCAGATAGAGCAAGTCTAGTGTATCTCCAGTCTCTGAACTTACGAAGAAGTAAGATGATTATTCTAAATGTTTTCTTTCGCTGATATCCTCACAAAAATTCCCTTACACTTTTTCATTTTGATGGCATATTGAGCTTTAGCCAAGGTTGTATGTAGTCTTACAGGTTTAGGAAGAAGACAAGGTACTAAATTTTATTGCTTTTTTGTATTATCTTGGAACAGTTAATAACAAGCTTGTGCCCTCATTAGCAAGAAGTGATACAGCGTTACAATTAAGAAATAGATCTGCTTGCTGCTATCTGTTGAATACTTTTATTCTGGACCAAAAATGTCTGTTGCACTTCATACTCAGCCTCTCTCCTAATGCAGAATAACGCATGCATTTGTTGTATTTGGTTAGTTGACATGGGTAAAGGTTGAGGTTCTGTCTCTTCCATGCTATTCTTGAAAGCACCTCTGCAAAAAATCCTCTGTCTTTGTAGAGTACAAATGACTTCATGGAGAAATCAATCCAGTCCATTATCTCCTACAGAAATAGGTAACCAATGCCTCTCTGTTTTCTTTTCAACATCTGCCTGAAAAACCTTACAGGATTACAGAAAGTTCTCTAAGGGTGTGCACTCATTCTTTTAGTATTGTCTTGCATGCCTGTCTACAGTATGTCTGTTTTGTATACCATTAGCTGTGATTACAGTGATTGTTAAAGGTAATTTATATGTAAAAGAGTAGGAAGAAATTACTGAGGTTCACGTTTTTGTTGACTTGCTGTGACTGAGGAGGATGTATTAATCTTCGTGTTCCCGTTTTTCTTTCTGATAGAAACATCCCTTTAATGTACTTAGATAAAACGGACCCTGGAAGTATGCACACATTTTTTTCTGAAACATCTGCAGCTCTTCTATAGAGACCAGCTGTATCTTGTTCTTTGAGCGCTGGACTCTTGATGGATTAACCACTGAGAAGCACTAAGAAAATAAGTTGGCATTAGTGATGTGGTTTTGCCAAATTGTCCTTAGCTGGCTTGCCAGCAGACTGCTGTGATTTTTTTACAGGACTGGGGGAGGAAAGATGTGTAATGAAAATTAGTTACCAGTAATCCTATTTGTTCATGTCTATATACACTGTTCCATTTTCTTCTAATATGGGTAAATATTTATGGCTTTGGAGCACTTAGCTCTTAAGTCTTTTATGGATAGGGAAGTGTTTACTCCTTTTCTTTACCCCCTGCTAGGTGAATCCAGGCATCCTGTCATAGCAGTATGTTGTTTGTAGATCAGGGAAAGTGAGACAAACATAAGCCATATTATTAGTAAATTTTCTTCTTGATTGCAATCTAGTTAGTGTCATTTTTATTTATAGTTGGATCTGTTTTCAGATTCCAGACCCTTTTTCTCTGTTCATGTCAATGTATAATTGCATACACAAGCAATTTGGACTAGAAGTACGTGGTTATCTAGATTCACTTTTGGAGTTTCTACATGCCTTGTAGTCTTAACTGCCTCAGAGTTAGAAATAAAAAGCTTGTTTCATAGTTAGCATGATTATCTTTTTATCTGAGTACACCAACAGGATAGCTGAATTTAAATGTTCAAATTCCTGTCCCTTCAGGCAGGTAATCTCCAGACTCATTTACGTCGACATTCTGGTGAAAAGCCTTACATTTGTGAGATCTGTGGGAAAAGGTGAGTAGAATTGTTCATTCCAGTCAGGTTACCATGTTAAAACTTGTTCGTGTTTTCTTTAGTTGTTGTGATAAAGGAAGGGCCAAGAACTGCTGCTAAATTTTGTTAGAAGACATTGGGTTTACTAAAAAATATAAGCCTCTTGTTGCAGGTCTCATTAGTAATATAAGCATGTCACTATATACATAATTTGTGGCCTTATGTAATTTTTTATGTTGGCTTTTTTAGTTAAGGATATAAATACTGTTGTGTGTATTTTGATCAGTCTGATGCACAGTAAATCATGCCTTTCTGTACCTTAACCTCAGTTTCTGTTTTCATTACTTGACCATGTCATTTCCATTTTTTATTCCATTGTATGAGACTTACACAGTTGGGACCTTGACAGATCTAAGCAGAGTATTAGATATTTCTTCTTTCTGCTAACAGGTGAAAAAGAGCACTGATTTAGGAATGTTGTTAGTACTTTAGACTGTGTTAAGTGGAGGAAATTAATAACATTTATGGTGGACATTTGGGGTTTTTTCTTTTTTTTTCTTCAAGCATAAATTTAAATAGGCATTGCCAACTTCAGAATGGTTGTTTCAAATGTATTAATTTGGGCATCTGTGATTTAGAATTTTTATTTCTTCAGAACATCAGATATTTATTATATTTGATTTCCATATGATATTCAGTTTAGGAGAATAAAGGATCTTGTAAACCTAGTTACACAATTTATGTGTTCTGTTACAGATTTGCTGCTTCTGGTGATGTTCAGCGTCACATTATTATTCATTCTGGAGAAAAGCCTCATCTGTGTGATATCTGTGGCAGAGGTAGGTAAGAACCAAAGCTTTTGCCTCTTAAGGTCTTTGGATTGAAATGTGAGAAGTCATTTTAAACTGTCTCATATTTTTCTAGGATTCAGTAACTTCAGTAATTTGAAGGAGCATAAAAAGACTCATACGGCAGATAAAGTGTTCACCTGTGATGAATGTGGGAAGTCATTCAACATGCAACGAAAATTAGTAAAGCACAGAATTAGACATACTGGGGAGAGACCATACAGCTGTTCAGCATGTGGTAAGATTTACTGTGCATAGGCTTGGTGTATCTTAGTTTTTTAAATAGGTAACGTTTACAGTGTCAACAGAATAACAACTAAAATGACTGTAAATTAAGATACCACATTGCAAAAGTTTCTAACAAAATCTTCTGTCTTGCATCTTCCATAGTATATCTTCTGGTGTTCTGAACTGTTGCAACTACTGTAAGTTGAAAAGTGAATTTCAGTTGAAGAATACAGAAAAGAAATAGGGAATCGACACTTGTGTGTTTGCCATAGAAATACTGACACTGCCTGCTTCCAAAACTTATTCATTTTCTAACTGAAAGCTTGGTATGACATCACTTGGCTATAAGTAGAACCTTTCTTCCTTCCCTTTCGTATTTTTTTTTTGCTGGTTGAATGCTGTTGAGGTTAAATGGAGTCAATCATAGAACTGATAGTAACATTTTTCTACTTTCCTTCAACTTCTGGAATAAAATCAGAACTTGATCAAAGCCTCACACTAGAGAGCATCCATTTTCAAAGTCTGCTGGGTAGATTTCGCTTCCAAATGGTTTGAAAATTGCTCTTTAATCGGTGATTCATCTTAGTGCAACATGGTTCTGAGAAATTGCAATCTATCCATATCTCATATATTACTTAGCATCCTGCAGGCTACTTACTTTTCTGCCCCTGAGTGCTATATTGATATAATTTCTTTCATGTTCTGAGGAATCAGCTTTGGAGGAAGGTACTTACCGTATGATGATGTCTAACTGTGGTATGTTTTATTGGTAATGTCCTGAGGCAGCAACAAAAGCTGTAATTATTAGACCTTGCATCAGTAGGAGGAAATGCAGACAAGTAGGATGTGAAAGAATAAACAAACCTTTGCTTTGCTGTTAAGTGGATTTATTTTCCTCTTGTCTTCTAGTGGTCTTTTGTTCCCTTTTCTGTTTTAGCCAGGTAATGTTCTTCTAAGAGCAAGAAATGCACAAAGAAGGTCTGATCAAGTGTTACGAAATCATTCACAGAAGCAAAAAGTCCACATGTACTATTCCAGTAATTTGTAATCTTAACTTTTACTGCTTAATGGCTTTTCTGAGAAAAAGAAAGCAGTAGAATGAAAAGTATGCCAAAAATACAAAACAAAGTAATCTTTAACCTAGGTGAAATGAGAAAATCACAAAGAGGTACCAAGTTATTTTTATTCTTCCAAAGAACATGAGATGTCTGAATCATAATCTGGAAATTAATGCTTCCTCATTCTATTGCGCTCCTACACTTTGCCTTGGTTCACCCTTGGTCTTTTTTTTTTTTTTAATTACAATATGGTAATTGAGTTATTTGAGCCTGTGGTTCTTAACACAGGCAAACAGTTTGCTATTTCATTATACTTCAGTATTTACAGCAATTAAAAACTAGTTTTGATGCATTCTTTGTGTAAAAAATGGACTGCTGCATTATGCTAGCTCACAGTTAACAAAAGCTGACTTTATGGACATTTTAAGAATAGTTGCTCTCTAATGAACGAATCATTACTTTCTATGATGTAGTTCTAGCTGGAAGAATATAATTAAAAGCATGCTGCTTCACCAGGCAGAGGAATCCTATTGATCTTCATTTTACACTTTTTTCCCCACCACAAAGATTAAAACAGATTGAGAGTGCTCACAGTTTTCAAATAGTAATGGATATTCCTTTCTCTGGAGACAAAAACTAAAGCACTGGAAACACAAGACAGAAAATCAGTTCAAGGAGAAGAAACAAGTAATTGATTTGTGGAAACAGAAGAAACCCTAAACAAAAGTACCGCAACTGAGATGTTCCATAGCTCATCACTTGATACTTTCTCTAATTAGAGCTTGTTTATGTGCTTGTATTAAGAACAAAATCATAATGTTATCACTTCTGTCTTGTAGGGAAATGTTTTGCAGGCTCTGGTGACCTGCGCAGACATGTGCGGACGCATACAGGAGAGAAGCCCTATACCTGTGAAACTTGTAACAAGTGCTTCACTCGCTCTGCTGTTTTACGGCGGCACAAGAAAATGCATTGCAAAGCCACTGATGAAGGTCCAAACACACTAGATGAATTTACTCAAGGGATTGAAACTTCTGATCTTGACAAATCTCAGAGCTCTGACTCTTTTGGCCAAGAAATGTCTGTTACGTTGTTACCAGTGTCAGTTAAATTTCCCGTTCGTTCAACTGCGAATTCAACTGAATTTGGCAGTTCTACAGATTCTTACTGTAAGCTGCGATCGATGATTCAACACCATGACTCAGCAAACCAACAGAAATTGAATGTGGATTCAGCTAAACTCCCGAAAGCTCAGACACAGCAAGCTCCACCACCACCATATGCTTATGCAGATGTAGATGGATCTTCTGCAGAAGAAACATTAGAGTCTGATAATATTTCCATGATTCGTTCCTCTATGGTTAGTCTGGATGGTCACTGTAATGATCCACTAGGCAATCGAACATCATCTGTTGCATACAAGAATACTGAAGGACCATTCTTCTCCAGCATGACCCTCTGGGGTTTAGCTATGAAGACTTTGCAGAATGAAAGTGAACTGGAACAGTGAAGGGTCAAGTAACTAAATCAAAATTTCTTAAAGGCATTTCATGCAATAGATATGTCTGTATTATGATTACACTGCAGTGTAAAGAGGTCTGAGCTAGTTTGTAAACACGCTAACTTCAGTTCTGGTAGAAATCAAGGTATGTGCCCAGAATACTGCATAGGCTGCCTTTACAGTGCTGCTCAGCAAAGTTCAGTTCTAGTTCTGAATATCTTTGTTCTTCTGTGACTACACTATGTAGCTGATGTACTAAAATATACTATTTAACTATTACTTTAAATCTGGTTATAGAGGAAAGGAGGGGCCAATGTCTAATTTCCTTATACAAGTGCAGTTCAACTTCAGGCTATCAGAATGATGTGAGGATATACGTAGGTTGCTCCCAAAGTAACGCCTCCTGTCAATTATCATGGAAACTACATTGGGTACAAAGAGCACAAGAACACTATATGATAGAGCAAGCAAGTTCTCAGCTACAAAAGACTTTTTTAATATTAACTGTGCATTTTTTTTCAAGCAATGAACAGAGCCTGTATGTCATACTCAAAAAAAGTCTGCATGGATATCTGGAACATGGCCTGTCTTTCACGTCACTGTTGCCACTGCTGAAATGCGCCACTCACTTCTTCACTGTGCTCACATCCACTGTTTGGTCTCCGTGTATGTTCAGCAAGTGTCAATGAATGCAAATGGGCTTAATTTTTTCCTCATGGAGGAAGTCAGCAACACACCTTCACTTGGTACACACTTCCGTGTCAGACACCATTTTGTCAGACTGTCCCTCTGCTGCCATCTGTCACATGGTAACAAAATCTAATGGAGTATTAGAGAGAAGGTTCAACCTCTGCTGCCATACTGGCATCATCTGATGTCATAGGCTGATCCCATAAAGTAGGAGGCATTACTTTCGGAGCAACCCTTGTAGATGTGACAAGTGGAAAATACTGAACAAACCTGTGGTGAACTTGGGTTTGAAAAGTGGCTTTTCTTACCAGTAGGACCATTGGTTTATATGACTTGAGTATTGTGATATTAAAATTAAATGTTAAATACTGGATAATATTTGTGATAGTGCAAAGTAACTGTATATCTAGAAAGTTTATTTTTTTTACAATAAAATCTTTTTTAGTATTTTATAAACTATTTTGCATAGAAGATTATTTGTACAATGAAGATCAAGATCAGGAAATGCTAACTTAATTTGAATAAAGGGAAGATGTTTTACGTTGTATCTTAATTGCTCAGTGTGTTTCATCTTTTTATAAAAGCTTTTCAATAACATAAAAGCTTTTCAATAACATAATTCCATCAATTCTAAGTGTCTTTACAATGCTGATGGGAATATAAAATAAGTGCAGTCAGTGCACCAGTAAATTGCCTTGCATTTCAGTGAATTTGTGTAAAACATCTGCTAATTAATGGAATGAATAGATTGAATGAAAGATAAAAACTTTGCTTACAGGCCTTTTCTGCTTTGCTGCTCTGAATGGTTGTATTCATTTTCAGTACAGATCTTCTGCATTTTTTGACTGCTTGTCACTGCTAGTCTAACTTCTTCTAGTCTGTCAAAGTTTTAGCATTGTGCTGTCAGGTTTTACAGTAAAACATTATTTAGGTACTGCAATTTCTGAAAAGAAAATACCTCTGTATTAACCTTCTACTTTCTGAAGTTCATTCATAGGCTGGAAAATCTGTTTGAAACACATACCTGTCATTTCCTGTAAGGAGTCTCAATGTTCACCACTAGCAAGACAGCTGTAAGTACCGGATCTCTCATATTATGTGGGAGCACTGCAAGACTTTGGAGTTGCACGTGCATGAAATATGGTCCAACATTTCTTGGGACTACAAAATCACACAAATCCCAAACAGCCGGTTAAAAATCTTGCTTGTGAAAGGAAGCAGTTTGTAGGCTGAAAAGTAGATTTCAATGGTTTTGCATCAGCTAAAAGGATCTGATATTGCCGCTAATTTGATAACATCACAGTTCCTCTGCTGGAAAAAAAGAAGTTTGTTTTTGTAAAACTAATAGCTGGAACTTTCTAGTAGTTAATATGTAATGTCTCATTTTTCTGCTGTTAGAAAAAAAATGTTGTTAATCGTCTACAGGTAAAGCATAAAGTTTCAAATCTATTATAATGGGATAGCTCTTGGTAGAGCAAAAAAATAGTTGTTTTTCTTGTGCTCCCTGTTTTGTTTTATTCATGCTTTCAACCTGAATCAAAATAAGACAGGTGATATTGTTGGCCAGAGATGGCACCCTTAAGAAGGGACAGAACATTATACTTCATATGTGCATCTTGAAAAATAGTGATTTATTTCATTAATCATATCATGTTCTGAAAAGCCTTTAGCTGTTAACAGACTGGTTAAATTACACACAGAGGCACTGGAGAGCATATTAGGGATTCTTGGTTTACCTTTCTTTTCCTGTAGTGCGTGTATATTAGGAAACTGAAATACCTACATGTTTCCAGCCAGTGAAGTCAAAACAAAGAGGAATTCTCAATGCCAAGTATTAAAAATAGCAGGCTAACAGAATACAGTCCTATTTAGGATTAAAGGGATGCATGTATCTGAACCTTTAATTTTTCTCTCATTCTTTTTCTTTTACACTGTTTTCTGTTGAACGCTGTGGATCGTTGTGGAAATTTTTAGCATGCTGCTCAAAAATCCATGTATTATGATGACCAAATGTTCTCATGCGTGCTCTCACTCTTTTCCTTGTGTTAGTGCCAGAGGCAAGATGTGGATATCTGCCAGTCACTGGACCTGTAGCTCTCCCCTTGTCAGACATTGTTTTTAGATTTACGTATCCCAAGAGAAATTAGAAATTTGATCGTGTTCCCAGTGGGCTCTGTTGCTTGGCAAGGACCAATCTAGAATTTGTGAACCTCTTAACCTTTCAGTAGCCTCTAGTTCTGAAACTCTTGTTTTGCTTTCTCTGTTGTATTTCGGTGGAGTCGATAGAGGAGATTTAAAACGGAGACTGTGACACAACCTTTGTGCTCCTCTAGCAGTGTACTACTGTGTGTCTGCACACTTTGCTTTTGGAGAAACGTTACTGCTGAAGACTGAACATCTTGAAGTGAAAATGACATCTACAGTGCTGCTGTAAATGTATAGATTAGACTGCTAGCTATCAAGTATTTACGGCTGATGGTCATGCATGAAGGATAATCTCTCTTGCTTGGTAGCATTTCTTTCTGTGAGTGCATCACACCAAAAACATGAACATTCTCAAACCTCCTACCGGATTATTAATACTGTTTACAATTTGGGGTGTTTGATAAAACACTGTTTTGCAATGTGGCATACCTATGTGAGAAGGAAGTAGAGAAGACAGTGGTAAGAGAAAGCAGCCTGTGTTGAGTCTGCACAGCTGGGACTGGAAAAAGCAGGAACAATTCTTACTACTTATCTAGTTGGCTTAAAGGAAGGCTGTGCAAGAGAGATTTCAAAGATGATTAGTTGATGGGGTCAGATCTCCGGAGGAGAATGAGTTTTTATTTATGGAGTAAGAAGTTTTGGATTAAGATGACCCATCCCTGCAGCTGCTTTGCAGTGAGACCATCACTGCCTGAGTTGTAAGAGGTATATTTTGTATAGTATATTGTGCCAATTTAGTATCATCCAGTGCTCCTCTCAGTGAAACTTCTGTAGAAGGTGACCTTGAAAGAGCAGTTACTACTATATCCTAACAATTTTCTTGCCAACCTGCAGGTCAACAATGAAGAGGATGTTTGAGAATAGCAAATGTGGTCTGATAGGCCTGATGCTGCCATAAAACCCACAGAGCTGGAAAACAGCAGCTACCCCGTGACTTTGAGGAACAGGTGGAAAGCGTGCCACGGTTAGTGAGCCAGTAGTATTGTACCACCAGCAGATGCTCAGCCATAGCTATTGCTCATAAATATCTATAGCCAGCATGCTGAGGAGTATGAATAAGCATTATTCAATTGGCTAGTTGCAGGCAGGGCTGAAGTGCCATTATTAGCAATGTAAAAGGCATGCTACTTTAAAAAAGTATCATTTTTGGAAAGAGGATGTTAACCAAATTGGTGTCGTATAATTGAACAACCACTAATTATTTATTAGAGTAGCTATCCTGCAGTTTAGAGCTGCCATTCAAGTCATCTTGTGAATTAGAGTCTTGGTGTTGGTGGGTTTTTGTTTTGGTGGTTTTTGTAGTTTGGGTTTGTTCAGTGCAGAGCTCTCTCTGTCATTTGACACCTGCACAGTATTTAAAAAGAAATGATAGTGTTTAGACTGTAAAGGTAAAGTTGTGTTCTTCAGACAACTTAATTCCACTCAAATCTCTTTAAAGCTTAACCTGTTTTCTATATGTGGGAATATTTTCAGTATGTACTTCGGAAAATGTTGCATCGTATAATCAGGTGCAGGCTTAAATAACTCTCCCTCCAAAAAAAGAAAACCATCTTCTTCTGCTTATATTGAAATTTATCATCTAGTTTTGCTGGAACTTCATATAAGGAGGGAAGACTTCACTAGGAAGGACTTAGCATTTGTTTATGACCTGTTTCCATTGACCACAGGTAGTGTTTCTGGTCTGACGCTTTATGTACGTTCTCTCATACACTTTTAAATCTGGCCTTCCTGGGTCTGTTTTCAAACTGTAAGGCTGTTCGTTTCCTGAATTCAGACAGAGCTTTAGAATTAAGCACTTGTGCTTTGTTTCTGTAGCTTCTTCGGCAAGTCCAAATGGGCTTAAGCTCCTGTCAATAATTTTATAGGTAAGTAATTCCTACACATGAAGTCTTCCCAAAACAGCTAAGTGGCATATACAAGAGCAAGCCAAATTTAAGACAAAATAAGTGTGAAGCAAGTAGAACTGACCTCATAGGCCATTTACTTCTGGAATCCACATTTTTCTTTGCTTTCATTGTGTTCCCCACTGTGGGTAGCTTCATTCGTATGTGGACAGCTGCATTCAATTCCTGCTGCTCGCTTCATGCCCACTTACCCACCCCTCATAATCCAGAGCAGAGGTTAATATATTCAAGCTCAGAGAGGAGAAATGTAGAAGTGTATAGGTAAACAGAGTCCCACGGAGTTGCAAAAAACAAAAAGAACTTCTCCAATGTCTGTGTTCTGGAGTGTGTGCCAGAATTTTGGATACTTAGGTTCGTTACTAAATGACTCTCTTAGCAAAAAGCTTGCTGGAGAGGTGAAGCAAACACAACTAGAAGTGTAAATGGTCCTGCTTGTACAGAAGGCTTGGTACAATGGGAGCAAAAGTGAGTTTTACAGGCAGAGCTGAAGGAGGGAAACATGGTAGCATGGGAAATGTGCTAGTGACAACGGAAAGGTCTTAGATGCAGCTATTTTGTAACTTGGTATGCTAATAGCCTCAAAGTGACCTGTGTTCCACTGCACTGCAAATAGATGGCTTTGTATTGGTACACATGGGCTTGTGCTTTCTGGTCCACAGCCTTATTCATTAATCCTTACTGACATCTATTATTGAATTTGCCTTCTCTGAACAGTTGGTTTCTATCTCTGTTATTAAATATCCACCCTTGCAAATAGATAGAAGTTATCTTTAAAACACAGCCCAGTGAAAATGCAAGCTATTGACAACTCAGACATTCTTTTCTGTAAAGACAGTACCTCTACTGTTTAAATATAGATTTAATTTTTCTTTTTGGTAGTTGATATTCACATGTGTGTCCAGATCTAACAACAGTTTTGTTCTCTTGGTGAGGGAATTTTTCCTGGAAGGTTACAAAAGCCCATTAATACAAGCACACAATGCAGTGCTGAGGAGCGTGCATGCATGAACTACAAGTCTGCCAGCTTTTTGTTAGGCTCTGCAGGGGGCAGTATAGTGAAATAAAGCCTTTCAGGCCCCTTTAATGTAGTTCTGACCTTCCACGCTATAATAAACAGATGACTGGAACCAGAAAGATAGGTCATTGTGATCGCAGTTAATATTTGTAAGGACCAAAGCAGCTCTCAGCCTTTGAGGTAGAAGGGAATCATCTTAAGTGTGAAAATGTATCATCACAAGAATGGAGAGGATCAAAGGAAGGCCAGCTGGTGCTCGGACATCTTTTCATAACGTTTATTACAATGCTAGAATACACTAACCTCAATGGGAAGTCCATTCAGTTCATGTATTTTAAATAGATAATCTGTATTCTGGTGAAACAAAGAAAGCTAAAAAAAAAAAAAAAAAAAAAAAGCCCCTTCTCAAAAGGGGGTGGTCGACAAATTTGCCTATGATTTAATCATACTGGTTTACTAAAATCAGCTTAGCTTTTTCAATGCAAACGTATGAATGTAAAGCATGCTTACTTTAGAAGTGGCTGAAAAGTTGTACATGTAGGTATAGAATTTTAGCTGATTTTACTGTGTTTAGCTTCCACTTCAGAATAAAGGGTCTTTGAAAGTTCAGTTGCCGTGCACAGAAGTAGTATGCAGTAATTCAGGGAAAAACTACGCAAAACAATAACTAGGAGTATATCAGCCAGGAGACGTTACATGTTGAGTCCTGAAAAGGCCAAGTTTGAGCCTGGCTCCTTTTGGAAAAACAAAAGTTCAGGCCTCCAGAGAACATTGTAGTGCTGTAAGCATAATTAGCAATGTCAAAGTGGAAGATCAATGAAGATTGCTGTTTAGAGTTAGACTTCTACAGTAAATTGCTCATTGTCTGGGGCTGTACTACCAGGTCTGTGCTAAATGGACAGGGAAAAGCAGTGGGTCTGCAGGTGAGCACTTCAGCCACACTATTTTTCAGATGTGGAACAGTGGTGGTCACTAAGAACATTGAGATTCAAACTCAAGTGTTAAAGGATTTCATCATTACTTTGAGATTTGGATTTCAGTCACTTTCTGAATTTGTTCCATTGATCCAGAATGAGGAAAGGATCCCTTCTTTTTGAGCAGGGATGTGCTTCAAACCAACTTTAACGTTTTGTCAAAAGATTGACACTTGTGTAAGAGCTGCATTATTTATGAAGCTAAAGCCTTTGACGAGAGTTTCAACAGTCAGTCTCTTAATGTTGCAAAACAGAAAATGGACAAAAGAATATTGCCTTTTCCTATCCAGAAGAAAGACAATTGTAGACAGTCACCACATCAGCTGAGTAATGGCTGAAGTGTGAAAGGGGTCTGAGGGGTGCTACAGTTCTGACAGTTTCAGGAGATGCAACAACTTACTTTCAATTCAAAAGTCATTAAAATCATTCTTAAATTCTAAAGCTTGGGGGGGGGGGGGGAAGCATTTCATTTCTTTTTCTCCAAGTAATTTGCATGTCAAATCTCTCTCTCTCTCCTCTCCCTATCTTGCACACCCTCTCGCTCCTGTCAGTGATGTCTCTCTCAGCAGCTGTCTCGTAATGAATCACTCCTGTCATCTGAAGCATATTTTTAACACTTGTGAACGTGCTCTAAAAGCAAATGCTGTTAAGCAAACAATTTGCACTGTTTCTCCGTACGCTCTCTTCTCATCCCCACACCTTTCTTAATCATGATTTTTGAAGCAGGGTCACAGGGGAATTACGTACTGGCAAATACAACCTTTTGTATTTGTGAAAGTATCATAATGTTACATCAAGTTCTCATGTAAGGCAGATCTGTCTGACTTGCAGGAGAAGTGGAGTTGCCTGAAGCTTGAGACCTTCCCTTCATTAAGATTCATGAATGTTGCCTTTGGTTTCACCCATTGTAGTCTGTATCCTCTCAAGATCAAACTTAGGTCTGAGTTTAGGAATTGAGTATGCAAAAGTAAAATGACTGTCAAACCTTAATTTGGCTGCTGCTACAGTAAAGCAGATTAGATTATGCCATGTTTGTTTCAGAGCAGTTATTTTAGAGCCTGAAATGGAGAACGTAATTGCAGAACCTTCTGATAAATTGTCTTGCAATTATGATATTCAGTTAGTAAAAAACAGGATGTTGACCAAAAGCTTTTGCTCTTAAAAGCTTTTGTTTTTCTCATGTCTCCTCTGGAGAAGGATTCTCACTGGGCCCTCAGGGCACCAAGGATGTTCACCAGGTGCCTGGTGGGCTTTTGGATTCATCCAATTAGAGCCACATAGGAACAAAACCATATGTTTTTCTTCTCCTTATGGCTAGTAAGTGACTAGTCTGATAATTCTAATATTTGTCAGGAATACAAGGTTTTAAACTGGGTGCAAATGATTAATTACATCAGCCCATGAAGAAAATGGGAATCCTGATAACTCCTAACTGGGAAGAACTTTATCTTTCCAGTTAAAATGTAGCTTTTAAATACCTAAGGCCAAGTTAGCTTTGATTACTCTAAAACTAGAGGCAAGAGCTCTGAAGAATGCTTTTGACTGAAGTCCTACTGCAAGACTTATGCAGACAGTATTTATAAGCCATGAATTTCCACTTTGTCTTCTCATCTGGAACGTGCTTTCCTTTCTTATTGCTTTATGTCACACTTCTTTTTAAAACTCCTAGAAGAAGTCTATTAAGACATAATATTAAATAAGCTCAACGTCCAGAACTGTACTGTGTGATGCGTTTCTGATAAGGAGGGTTCTGATGTGGTCTGCAATACGGATGAGCGAATTTCCTGAGACATCACCAGTGAAGTCTGATACAGATTAATACAAAGGTGTAAGTCAGTTTGACCACCAGGTGGCAGTGAGAGCCCGAGTTAATAAAGGTGAGCGAGCCCTATGCTCCAATGCGGCTGGTGCAGCTCTTGCATGGTGAGCTAGTCAGCCTAGGAGTTATTACCTTCTTGTTATATATCATAGGTTCTCAGGCTGTGGCTTTATCAGTTGTGATAAAACTCCTTTCCTTATTAGGAAGTAATCATTTGGTTGGCTGATTTGCTGTCTTTAACCAACTGAGGAAATCATTTCTCAGCTAAGGCATGCCTTTTGAACATAGCTGGAGATAGCTTTCTAACAGCCAGAATGTGTCAGCATTTCACTCTTATGGCTACGGTGATGTGTGATATATATAAACTTAGCTTTACAGCATGCTTTATCACCGTATATTCAGTGTGCACAAGGAAAGGATCACAGGAACCATTCAAAGTGTAAACAGTGAGTTGTTTGTGTTCAGAAGGATTAAAGTGTTTGCAAAATGTAAGGTTGAAGTTTCTTAGCTGCAGTGTCCCCAAAATGAGAGGGAGGTGTATCAAAAATCATGAGCTTTTCAGACAAGTTGTGTCAGAAAATGCTTCTTATAAGTGTTAACAAATATTACCTTGAAAAAAATAACAAAAATGTAATACTAAAATGGAAACTAAAGATCCGGGTCCTTACATGTAATTTTCAAGGCTGTCTTGGTATGGAGTTGCGGTATTTGGCTTTGTGATTTTGGCTTTGCAGGTTACTGTTAGGTGCAGATGAAACATTACAGTGGGTTTTAAACCTATTTACAACTCTGGCAGCCGTGATGGTATCTATAAAGTGTAATGAGTCAAATAGTGTACAACTTTGCTTTACCATTCGTGGTAAGGGCTGTTATCTCTGTAATGGGTATTACTTTGCTGTTACTCCTTCTGTCACTGCCAGAAGAACAGCAGATTGCCCAGGCTGAAACAGGATGTGCACTTCCCTCTTGCTTCAACCATGCTTTTACTGCTATAGCATTTTCAACTCTGTTCAGTAGTATTCTTCCCACTGAGTCTTAAGTGACTGTAGAAGTGTTTGTTTAGATGTAATTATTTGAAAACATATTGCTTCCTCTGTTTCCTGAGTACACAGCATCTAAGCACAAGTACTATGTGTAATTTTTCCCCAAATAAGAGGGAGAATAAGCTTTATCAGGATGACATGTCCTTAGTAGAACTGCCATTGCCTTACTGTGTTCTGTGTGCGTTATGATACTTATCTGGGGGGAAAAAAATTGTATCCAAAGTGACATAGTTGTAGTCTGGGCAAAAATCACACCTCAAACACATCTAAGCTTTCTCTGTCACCCCATGAAGCAGATCCTTTAGAAAAATGTCTTGAGTAAGAAAGTAATCAAAAGCTGCTACAAATTAAGATCATAACTCTTCCCCAAAAGCAACACGTTACAGATGTAGTGAAGCTGGTTGTGGTCTAATTTGAGAAAAAAAAAAATGTTTATATGAATTTAAAGTTATCCCTGTGCATTGGAGAAGGAGTAACAGTCCCTGCTGCTGCCATTGCTTGAGTGGTTTTATGATCTCCAGAGCTGTACAGTAGGTTGGCAGAACAGGCATGTTAGCTCTTCAATGGCTGATATCCTTCATCAGTAGAAATGATACATACTTCCTTGGTTACAAAGATTTCTTTATGCAGCACTTGCTTTTGACTTTTTAATGGTTGGCATCCTTACGCGATAACTGGAGATAGAAGAAAAGAGGAACAGACTTCTAGAAAACTACAAGTGTCCATCTGCTCCTCCCTTCGTCCGGTGAGCTTTATGCTCCTATGATTATCCACAAACTCTTTTGTTGTTAAGAGCCATTTGGCTGGAGTTCAGCTGAGCAGGATGCGTGTAGGCAATTCAGAAAGTATTCAAGTACACCACTTTGGACTTCTTTGTACAGATTATAACCTGGAGATCATCACTGAGCTACTACAGCTGGTTGGCTTGGCCATCAAAAAATTGTCCTTTTCTGTCTCTCAAGACTCAGGAGCGCTTTGTTTTTCTTTTGGAATTCAGCCTTATCTATAATGGGAAATGGGGCAGGAAATTGTTTGTTCATCTTTGCCCAGTGCTTTGTAAATAGAAAGTATTTTTGGAACCTGCTCAGCACACAATTGCTCATACTCTCCTCAGGCAAAGGAACCTTAACATTTGTTCTCCACAGCTTGCCCATAGCTGAGCGTTCAAGGAGCTCTTGCTCCTCTTCTGTTCTCATAAGGCAACTGGATGCCTTTACTGCCAGTTCTGATTGAAGGTACTGATTCAAGGACTCAATTTATGGAGAGCTCTGAATGTGTTTGGCAGAGTTGCTGTACTTTAATGCACAGTGGGAACTCTGTCTTTATGGAATTGTTCCTTGCTTGTCATGTTCATTTCCTATTTTTTAACTGTTTTCAGTTTGACTTATTCTTTTCCCTTTTTAACATGCACCACTTCTTGAGATTTGATTGATATAAAATTTCTAAGATTACAATTTTTAGCATCTAGGATGCTCAGTGCCTTAAGTTGCAGTTATCTAGGATAACATGAAATAATTCAAGGATAGCAATAACGCTGCAGCGTATTTTGCAGACTACAAGTAGGCTTTTATTAGGTTCTTAGATCTCTTGCTGCACAATATCATTAATCTTGTACTGGTCAGCACCCATGCTATCTGGTAGGAGCTCGTCTTGGTTTTCCATTTTTTAAGCTGGTAGAGCTGAAATTATTTATGTGGCAAGCAGATCCTGAAGGGTTAATGCTACTTCCCAGAAATTTCTACTGATATTGCTTGCCATGTATTTTTGTTGTAATTTTTCAAAGCATCTTCTCTGCCGTGGATTGTCACTGTAAAGGAATGCAAAATGGGTTACTAGGATCAGAAAAACTCTCCTGTTTTAAGGCAGTGACAAAGCTCTAATCTTACAAATGAGTGTGATGTGCAGTGCTTCTATGCTATGAATGAGGTTATACTTTCATAGTTCTCAATACCTGGCCAGACTTAGACATGTAAAACTCTGTCCACCTAGAATATAAAACTGGATTATTTTGTGTTAGTAGGAATATATTTTGAGCTACGGCAGTTTCACTTCACTCTTTGTTTTGCTCCACTTCATTTCATTCTCTCCATTCTGAAAAATGCTAACATAGTAGTAAGCACCGTAACCTTTCTGTTTTGTAACATCTGTCTATAGTTCTCTTTTTCAGTACTGTATTTAAAGCTTTATGATGGCAAAGTTTGTTTACAGTGGAGAGCTGCTGCAGTCTAGGTACCTAATTCTGGTAATTTATTGCATCCAAAAAAGAACAATTCATCCTTTCAGTAAAGGTAGCTGGCTCATTCCTTACTTGTTTAGCTGGCCCTCTTATTTTTCTTCATAATTTCAATTGTTTCAGCCATTTGACATGAGGAGATATTTTCTATCTCCTCTATCTGTAGTCATTTAAATATCTCTATGCATAAGAAACGTATTTAGGAGCTGCAAAACAAGATGTGTGAAAACCGCCATACGCAATAATCAAAGTTGTTATGAATTTGGACTTCTGTTATTTGACTGTTTTTGAAAACTTTGCCCATTATCCTGCCTCCTTTTCCATTCATTTTGGAATTTCTTCTCATTGTTTATGTAAATATTGAACAACTTTCCTAAAGTACTGATCTAAATCATCAAAAGCAAGCCTTAATTCCCCGTGCCTCACATTCTGGGTGTTCAAACTCAGAGTTGATCTTGACAAGCTGGCTCCCTTCCCTCTGCTTTCTTGAGGCCTTTCAGTTTCCCCTGTAAAGACCAGAATACTCCAGAATCATCTGCTGCTTTTGGAAATTCCAGCTGATGGAGATAGAAGTGAAAACGAAATCCTCTTGGAATTCTGTCACAACTACAAATTGCATGAAAGAGCGCAGACACAGCGACACAGACATTTGAATTTTCATGTACATTCCAAAATGCCTGATTGCTATTTTTGTCCTGGACAAGTTCTATTTGCAAACTGAAATACAGCAATATCAATGCCATATGCAAAAACTTAAATGGCAGTTTATGAAAAGTTGCCCCATTAACCTGATGAGTTTCTAATTACAGTAAGATGTAAAAGCTTTTTTCCTTGCTCTGTGTAGAATTTTGTCCTAACTTTTTTTTTTAAAGATACCCTGCTGTTAAAATAATTTAGCTGCAGTGCTCGAGTATAATTTGTCCTATATTTCTTTTGCTTTCTCCGAGGAGTTACATAACTTTTTCATTTCTAATGACTTTTCCTAAATATAAACTGTGATGTTATATTACGCACCTCCTTTGGCTCCAAACCAATTAATCTGAAGTGGTTCAAGGCCAAAGAGAAGTCTAGGATTGCATCCTGGCATTCCTGGTGAAAGGTTTGTTTATGCACTTTTTGTTTTGAATAAATGGTTCAGTGGTTAAGTCAATCTTCTGTTGAAATTGATCTTATCTTCTAAATTCATGTAATACTCTAAATTAATAGAGGATCGTTTGGGTATCTGCTTGCCCTGTGTAACTTAGATGCTGTGTAAAAACCATTTGTATAATAGCCACAGCATTATTTTGCTTTCCGAAATCAGATAACTTTAGCCGTTTAAATAACTGTTTAAATCATAAGCAGGATTAACCCAGGAGGAGATCAGTCTCTCCTTGCCCCTACAGCAAAGCTTCCTTGCCTCTTTAGTACTTCTCGTCATGGCTCTCTCCAAATTCCTCTACCAGAGCTCTTTTTCCTCCTCATCAGACTGCCACCTTTCTGCCCCAGCTCAGCAGGGTGCTGGGGCTGGCGGGTGGCAATAGCCAGAGGCCTTGAGAATTGTTCATCTCACAGCATTCATCTCTCCCGCTGTATTTTTGACACTTTGCTAGGAGGTGAATCTTTAGGCCTACAGACAGAGTGAGGAGGTACAGTACATGATATGCCTTGCAGTACTATTTCTCCTTCCTGCCGCCTATGCAAGCTCAGAGTACTGACTCTTAGAGCACCATTCCTGCCTTTTACTACTTTGTATTTTATGTGCATATATCTCTGATGTTTGCTTCACAGTTTGAGAAATGCTAGCCTTGAGAATGGTGTTTAGATCTTCTCTCAGTGTTACTATGCTGTGTGGACTACATTCCTTCCGAGAAGTCTCATTTAGATGTTTACATATGAATTTAGGATGACTGACACTGGGAGCCCAGGCTTGAAGAATTGTTTTAAAAATCTAAAATTGTAAAGTTTTCATAATTCTGAAGTGACCATTTCTCAGCTTTCCCAGTCTTTTGTTCACACACATGTTCGCTATACATTCTCATATCCATTTCAGAATGAGTTGAGCAATTCTAGAGTGGTTGGCACATAGGCCTATCACATATACAAACCAGAGAATGGAATGCTAACAAAGAGGGACATATTTCATTGTGTAAGAAGTTAAGTTTTACTTCATTGCTGTCCAGGTGTGGATTCACTGGGTTCGGGGAGGGACTGAAGGGGCCATAAGATTTCCCCGCTGCTGAGTTTCATATAATTTTTGAAGACTATTGCTTTGTTAAAGTGGATGAGTGGTTTGTCAGCTTGTAAATACCAAAGGAATAATAACATTCTCATATACAAGTAACCTCAGATGCTGAAGGGATGAACCACTTGATGCTTCAAGGTAAATAAACTGGTAGGGCACCTGCCAAACAACAATAGGTAGCACTTCTTTCTTCCAGCAGAGTTTGTCCCTTTTCATGAATGCTTATGTTGCACAAGCAATTGCTGCATTGCACTGCATCAGCACTGTTCCTAATCCTGATTTGGAAACATTAACTGATAACTTGACAAAGCGTGACACATGGTATGTTGAAGTGTTTTCAGCTGCGCTAACACAATAAATTGTAATGGCTCCAAAAGAGCCATTTCAGTTGATTGTGTCAATAAACTACAGCCCAGAGGAAAAAAAAAAATTGATGTGTCCAACGTGAATAAAGCACTGTCAAATCACAAAGAACACATTAACAGTCAGAATTTTTCCCCCCCTCCTTAGAAAAAAAAAGTACTTTACAGAAAAAGCCCTGTAATTTCTAGAGCTTCTGCCTCTGACAAATCCGAAGCCTGGTCCTATGGCACTTACCAATTTCCATATGTATAAAACTCCATGGTTCATAGCTCTGCTACTAAAGGAAGACTTGGCATGTGTTCTCAGTGTGGGTCAATACACAGGTTGTCCCCCACACTTCATCTTTCTCCTGCTTTTCTGGGACATATACCTACTGCTTATGAAGAAGTCCTCTGCATCATTTCCTGGTCCAGGTGCCAGCAGACACAAGGTTAGCATTACTTCCTGTTTTTTATCCCACATTTTTTCATTAGGAAGAACTACACCTGCTTGATGGTAATGCAAAAAACCTGCTTTCTTAGAAGGGCTGATGATACGCACTGAATTCTTACCTCACTGAGCCCATTAAGGTCTCAGACTAAGTAAATCAGTGTGCAGCTGGACTTAATGAGACCAGCCTCTAGGTCATCAGTTCTGTGTGTTGGCTGCTTTTTCCATTGTCTGTATACCAGTCAAAACCCATGCAGTGCTATGGTGTATCCTCAGAGATCACTAACATAGATAAAGATTGCAGTCCATGACTCTTAAGTGCCTCAGCAGGGATGTGCTTTATTTGTTAAGCACCTGAAACTCCTGAGTTACTCTTAGAAAGTAGAGATAGGAGGACAGTCCTTTCCCAGAATTTACAGCTCACTGAATAACCACAGCAAGATGTACCCACAGTAGGAGCCCTGGAGGAAAGAGTTGTGCTAGTTTTGAAGATACATTCTTTTCCAAATATTTTTTACAATGGTATTTAGTTTTCTGCATCCTTAAGGCAACAACTTCTGTCTAGGAAACATGGTAGTTTTCCTAGAAGAAAAAATAATGAGAATTTACTAAAATATCGGTTGGTTATTTGGTACCAGAAATGGAATCTTCTTGACTGATTATTTCACATATCTAGCAAGTGGAGATGCTAATCACAGATACTTGTGTGGCACGTGCAACCTCTGCCTTATTCCCATATCTCTATATGAGAGAGGGTGGATTGCACTTAAAAGGAAAGGCAGTAAGCTGTCTGGAGGAGCATCAAGTGGCATTAATGCAGTATGGAGCCGTGTAATAAAAAAGAATGCTATGTAAGAATTTCTTTGTAAAATTAGGGAACTGGTTAAGTTAGAGCTAGTTAGTTCCTAAAGGGCAGGTTATCATTAAAGAAATGCACAGCGCCAAAGAGAAGAACAATCTGCACCACTGACACTGTCCAAAATTCTCCTTTTCTCTACAAGAGATATTAATCCAAGTGCCTTGTGAGTATGCTCAAATTACTGATGAGGCATTGTCATCAGTTAAGGGAGGAATTTACCTCCATTCATCTTAACCTGATCGTGATACTTTCTTGGGCGCGAGCTTAATACACAACGACCCATTGCTTTTGATCATCTTCAGCCAACAGAAATGCCCAACAGTAAAATCATGACAGCTGAAGATGAAAGGACCCAGTCAGCCAACTTGCTAAAACATTTGCTGTGTTATTTTTACTCCCTACAGTATGCTGTCAGATGTACTTCTGATCATCATTTGAACTTTTGATGTCATTGGGATTCTGAATGACTTTGGCTTCACACACAAATGAATGGATCACACTCATCCATCCGTTGGTTATTGATCTGATCACTTCAAGAACATTTATTTGTAAGACAAGGGTACTGCCAAAATTAAATGAATTGCTTCTTGTTTTTCAGAAACCCCTTCGTTTCCACTTAGAGGTGTAATTTTCTATATAAAAGGAGTGACATTTTTTTCTACTTATCATATCCTAGTATGATTTATGAATTGTTCCTCAAGTAGGACAAGCTTGTTTTACACTTTATTTACGCAGAACAGAACACTGATGGGAGAAATAAATGAGACAGACAGGAAGATCCATAGTCAGAGACACGACTTGCTTTATTCCCAAGGTAGCAACAGAATCTGGGCCTCTTGCATCGCAGACTACTGACCTCAGGGTAAAAAATAGAAAAAAATTAAAAGATGGAATGCATTTTCGGTGTGATAACTGGAACAAACATAAGAAAACAGTATGTATACAAGTAAATGCTTACTGGCCATATCTGCCAGACTCACGGATTAGTGTGCTCTGAACAACCAAGACTACAAAAATACAGCACTGAGGGGGATATAATTACTGCTACCTTTACCATGTTTGGGTAAACGAACTGTTTCAGAATCCCCTTCTCAGTGTCATATGATGAACAACAAAACAGTGCTCCTTGCTCAGAAATTAAAGAGGCAAAAGAATCAATTTCTACCTTCAAAATGTTTTGTGTGGGTTTGGTAGTATTCAGTTATATATTTGAAATATGGTATTCCATTGAGAACATTTTATTAGTTACTTTTCTCATCTTCCCATGGGTTTTTTTCTCTGCTGCAAAGGCATTTCTCCAGCCAGCAGGTTAACCAATTAAATGTACTTCCCAGACCTGTGCAGATGACACCAGCATTATCCGTGATGCTTATGACAAAAAAACAAATCCAGTGAAGAAAAATCCATTTGTTTTGTGCCCTCTGAGAAAGAAAGGAGAAAAAAAAATCAATTATTTGCCAAATAGAAAAAAAAGGAAAAGATATTATGGGAACCAGAACATCTTTAAAAGAGGGGAAAAAAAACTATTCGGATGTTGAAATCAGGATTTCTTTTGGTAGCAACAGGATGTTGAACACTTGTTTTTCATTAACTCTATACCATATTCACCAAAACTGAACTCATGTTTCATTTCATAGAATCATTGAATCATAGAATCGCCAAGGTTGGAAAAGACCCACAGGATCACCCGATCCAACCATCCACCCATCACCAATAGTTCTCATTAAACCATGTCCCTCAACACAATGTCCAAACATTCCTTGAACACCTCCAGGATTGGTGACTTCGTACACTTAATACCTGCTGAATAGTCTGCAAGAGAGCCAAAAAAAGGGTGGAGATGCTTAAGGTGATTTTCAGACAAAATACAATGCTTACACTAAAAACAATACATAATATATTTTTTGGAGAACAAACAAAAAACACAGCACTTTTGCTATGCTCTGCACAGAATATCCCAAATTCCCATTGAAGACATGAAATTCTGACTTTGAGGCAGAAGGGTTCATGCCTGAAGTATCTCTGGCATTCCGCATCTCTGTGGACACCACATGAAGAAAAAATTGCACCGACGGGGCCTAGAGACCTTGTGTTTCCACTGGCATGGAGCTGCTGCTGCCAATCATGGACCTGCCTGTGTAAAAAGTCAGTTTCCCCGCTGTTTATAAGCTCCTCTAAAGTACTGGAAGGGCACAGTGTGTGGTGTCCCCAGAGCCTCCTGATCTCCACATTGAACAAGGCCAGCTCCCTCAGTGTTTCTTCATAGCAGAAAGGCTGCAGCCCTCTGATCATCTTCACATCCTCCTCTAGATCCACTCTAACAGCTCACATCCTTGTGCTGGGTGCCCCTGCTGTTGTCCCTTGGCCTGTCCTAGTCCTGTTGGCTTTGTCCCAGGCCTGGACACAGTGCTGCAGGTTGGGCCCCACAACGGCAGAGCAGAGGGGACAACCACTTGCCTGCACACCCCTCTTTGGATGCAGTCCAGCATACTGCTGGCCTTCTGTGCAGTAAGCACGCTCTGCCGGCTCACTCCAGGCAGCAAAACAAGGAACAAATCTTTGCACAGCCCGGCTCTGGGCCCCGCACCTGTTGCACTGCCCGCAGCCTTTCTCCCCCTGTGTACTGAAGGGGTGCACCTGGAGCTGCAAGACGAGCGTGCTGGTTGCCCTGGGTTATGGGAAGCAGGCGCAAAGAGAACGTGAATCACTATTTATTTATTTATTTAGAACAGCTCATAAGATGTCCTCATCGCCGGGCCTGAAAAGCTCCGCAATATGCCTTTACCCTGAGGCCAGTATCCATTTGCCTGTTAGAATTTTTCCCCCTCCTTTGGAGAGACGAGGACCCGTTTCACCCTCCCCAAAGGCACGTTTATCCTTCCCCTGCAAGTCTTGCTGGAGAACAAGAAATAAAAGGCGACAGCCTAAAGACAAAGCCGCCGATCGGTGACAAACAGTCGACGCTCCGCTGTGCGCACCTTCCCCTCCCCAGGGCCGCCCCGCAGCCGCACCCAAGGGCCGCCGCACCGCGCGGCTCCGCCAGGGGAGGGGCGCGGAGGGCGGTGCAGTGCCGTCCTCCCGCCGCCCGCTCCACCTGCTGCCGCTGCGCCAGTAGCCGGCTGGGTGAAGCGCCTGCCCGCCCGCCCCATCCCCGCGGGGTCCCTTTGTGCTGCTCCAGAGCTGCCCTGAGCCACGCGGCGGCTGCGTCACGGCGCTGAGTCTTTCTGCCCGCCGAGGGACAGCCGCCGCCTCGCCGCCCGCTCCGCCATTGCTGCGCGGGCCGCGGCGGAACGACGCCTCGCCGCCCCCCGAGGAAGGGCCGGGAGCCGCGGCGGTGAGTGGCGGGGCGCTGCCTCGCCGCCCCCAGGGAGGGCCGGGGCGGGGGAGTGCTGCCGTGTGCGGGGCCGCCATGGCGGGGGGCGCCGGGCGGGGCCGGGGCTGAGGGCGATGCTGCACCGCTGTCGCCGGGATCGTGATAACGCGCCGCGGGGGCTGCGTGCCATTTTTATTTATTTATTTATTTATTGAGCGATGGTCGTAATTCTCACGTACTGAGACGTGCTCAGGTCGCAGAGACCAGCCCTTGTGTGTGTGTGTGTTTGGGTGTGTGTGTGTATCTCCGTGTGTTTCGGGGGCTGAGGAAGGGGCTGGTGCGGCCCGGCTCTCTGACACACCACTCTGCTGCGCGTTTTTCTTCGGGTCTGTGTGTGTCTGCTTGCAGAAAACCCCTCATTCCTGGAAGAATGGTGAAACTGGGGAATAATTTCAGCGAGAAGAGCACAAAGCAGCCCCTTCTGGAGGATGGCTTCGACACCATCCCCCTGATCACACCCCTGGACGTCAATCAGCTCCAGTTCCCGCCTCCTGACAAGGTAGGGTGCCTTCGGCTTCCACCCCGGAGAATCACACCCAAATCTCGGGCAAACAACAAAGAATGGGTTACGTGTGATGAGTGGTTCGGAACACCGGGCAGTACGCTGTGTTCTGAGCAGTGTCAGCCCCTCTGGGGGACAGCGGAGCTACCGGCAGCCCAGCAGTGGTGATTTGCATTGAAACGTAGTGGGGAATGTGAGCGTTTGTGAGGTGTTTGGGTTTTTGTATGGAAATGCAGGAGCAGACAAATGCAAGGTGTTCTGTGCTGTATTGTTTCATCCCTTCTCACTGTCTGACTCATTAGTATGTGGAAGGTGCTGTGCGCTCTGTGAATTGAAGGGAATTTCTCTTTTCTGTAAAGCCCCCCTGCTGGGCTATGAACATGGCTTTGTCTCTCTGCAGGATGTATGTAGGCAGACTGGCCATGGAGAACTTCCATGTTCCCTTTGTGCTTTGATAGAACTTCCACCAGCCCCACACAGCCTGAAGCACTGGGATGAGAGCAGATCACTGAGCTTTCCATTAGAATTGTCGAATGGCTTGGGTTGGGAGGGACCTCAGAGATCATCTGATTCCAGTCCCTCCACTGTAGGCAGGGTTGCCCGTGCCTGGATCAGGTTAGCAACTTACTTGGGCCTGGACCTCTAAATGAAGGTGATGTAGGTGCTCTGTGGCTGGAAGGGACAGCTCCAGGTGCTGCTCACAGGTTAGAAAGGAAGCATGTATCCACATTCCTCATCTCATGGCTTGAGTGCTAGGGATTCAGGAAGATGACAGAGTAATCCATAAATATATTCATTTCACTCAGGTGTTTCAGTAAGAGTTATTATGGGTGGGGCATACAGTAGTAGAATACCTCTTCAGGTATTTCTGTATCCTATTTCAGTAAGATACTTGCTGGGGTGTTTTTCACATGCATCTGGCAAAAAAAAAAAAAAAAAAAGCTTTGTGTTTTTTGTTTGGCTGGATTTTAAATCCAAGATTTAACTGGAAAATGATTGGTAATGTGTTCCTCTGATTTTTGCTTTTGGCACTGTGTCCTCCAAGAGCTCAATTCTCCTTTTAGATAAACTGATGGGTATGTGCTCCTCATAGTTAAAAACAAAACAAAACACATAATCCTACCTCAGGGTAAAGCATATCAGCTTTTCAAGTCTGCCTCAGAAGAGTGTTGCTTGTAGGCAACACAAACACATTTATGACCTCCATTTTAATTCCTATCAGCATCGTTGTGCTGTGTGTGTTGACCAGTTGGCAGGCATAAATACAATAAGCCATAACAGCTGTTACAGAGCCTTAGGGCCCATTTTCTGTCCTTGGTTACATGGGTGTAAATCTTCTAACCGAGGACAAAATTGCACCCTAAGGCTTTCAAATAAGTTAAGTCTGACTGTGTCTGATACGCCTGCCAACTGGTGACTGTATAGAACCGATTACCAAGAGCAGCATCCAGAGGAATCTGTTGTGTTACCGTGCCGTTAAGCAGAAGGCTGCATTAGGGCCGTGTGGGATAATAGGTTTACCTTGAGTGGAGCTGTGGCAAACACAGGAGACTCTGCCTCCCAACTGCACCTGCCTCCACAAGATTTGCCTTCAACATCAGCAAACGTACACCTCAACTTGAAACTTAAAGAAAAATTCGATTGGCTCCTCTGTGCTTTCCACTGTCTATTGGTGTGACAGCTTTCCTTTCATTTTGCAAACAATGAGGGGAAAAAAAATAGAAGCATGCATTTATTGGTCTTACTGGCTTCCTTCTGTGACATGGTTAGTCGTGTCAATGTGTCCTTCCTGGCTGCTACAGGCACAAAGGCAGTAGTAGAGTAGTTGATGTGAAAAACAGCAAAAGTGTTGTCAAGACTGACAAATGGATCAAATTCTGAAGTATGAAGACTCTCATGTATAACGGAGTACGTCCTTCATATATCTGTGCTCATTATTCACTTACAAGGCTCTGGTATGGCAGCGAAGCATAACTTCTTGGGTAGTAGTGACTGTAGTGCCAAGGATTTGATGGCTTTGACAGCTTCTAAATTAAACGGATGAACTGATTTAAATTCATATTTAGGTATGTTAAACAAAAGAAGACATTACATAACCAAGCAGATAGAACTCTGTGTTCAGTGTCAGCTGAAAGTGATTTGAGTTGCCTGAGAATTATGCAACATAAAGGGGAAGAAGTATAATGTTAAAAAGACGTTCCAGACCGTTTGATTCCATGAAGCTGCTGGGTAATTGAAAAGTAACATCGCTATAATTATCTTATTAATTATAGCTCAAAATAGATTTAGAAACTATTTTCCCTGTGTTCTATGTCTGTGTGCTGTTATAAAAGTATCTAATAGGCTTTGTGCTACAGTCACGCAAAGGAGAGCCCAAAGGCTTAATTTCAGTAGCTGGTTACCTGTAAGTGTATCTTGATTTATCACAACTTATTGCAGTCTTAATTTATGAATAGTTGCCACTGATAACATGGACTGCTCCAAAGACAGCATCTGGTTCTAAAAATCTGAAAATGTGTAGTCTCAGTATTTGTTCTTTGGAACAACAGAGAAAATTGGCCAAACCATAATGGAGTTGCCAATACAATGAACTGTGCCTGTTTTGTCTGAGATGCTTTGAAAAATAGATCCTGAACAAGTGTAGAAGAAATGAGGCAAATAGATTAGGTATATGAAAATTCTGTACGATGAGAATGCCTAGGAGAGTATCTGAGGTACGACTGACACCACAAGTATTTCTGGGATATAGGTAAGACACTCAATGATAATTTGGGGAAATAGCTCATAGCGAGGAATAAACTGAAATTAAAGAGCCTTGGGCATTTTGAGAAATCTCATTATCACGTAAGGATTTGTGTGTTCCTTGCTGCTAGTAACTTAAAAGTTATCTGAGGTGTTAAATATTACAGTGCCAAAAGCTTCTGTCTGGCACGTACCGAATTACATCTAGCTAGGTCATTCCACTTCTCTGACGTTCAGAATCGTGCTGTTGGAGAGCATGGCTGTGGAACATACTTCTCTTGAAACAAATGGGGATGGCTGTTTCCCACTTTGAACAGTCTGAAAGTTTTGTGATTTGGATTTCAACTAAATAGGTGCTTGCAACACAATAACAGAACAGCTGAAGAAACTGGACGTTCCTGGAAGTGTTGCATAGCAAGTCTTCCTTTAGATCCATCAGAAACTGTTTGAGAGAATTTTGTTGATTGCTATGAAGAAAGTGGACATAAATAGCGAACAGCCTGAAGCCTCCATAGGAGAACTGCACAAAATGGGGGAGAAAAAAAACAACAGTGTTGTGCTAAATGTGCTTGTAAGCAAACAAAGAGTAAAATAAGATTCCTGTGGCTTGTTTCATGCTATTCCAAACCTGGCAGGTGTGTCTGATGATGTGCTCATAAGGTACTGACAGCTTTTTGATATATATTTTTTTAACTTGTTTTAAAGGTTGTGGTCAAAACGAAAACAGAGTATGAACCTGATCGCAAGAAAGGAAAATTCCGTACTCCAAAAATAGCTGAATTCACAATCAGCATCACCGAAGGGGTTTCAGAAAGATTTAAGGTAAGCAATGCAAGCTAAATATGTTAGTGACTCAGTTTTGCTCCAAGAAATGCTTAGAATCCATTGCTTGATTGTAGTCAAGAGTGGTTGTAACGGAGTGGCTGTGTGGGGCATAACTGGAAAAGAGAAAAAGGAATTCAGTGTTAAAATAGTTATGTTATTACATATACCTATATCTAATGGGTATTTAACAATTGGAAGCAGAAGGAAGCCCTGCGGTATTACTGGTTCTAACCCTTCCTGGCAGTCAGACTTGGGGGCAGTGCTGTCAGCATGTGTGTTTCATGGTGGGCTGACTGGGGTCTGTTTGGGCTGTGCATAGGTATGGCCTACAGCATGGACAAAGCTCCTGTTGAAGGGTAAGAACCACAAGAGTGTATGTTTTCTTGTTGGCTTGCTGTTTTTCTCTGTAGCCAAACCATTCTCTTAAAAGCACTGTCATTGTCCATTAAGTATTTCTTATGGTGAGATATATGACTTGGCAACTTAAGGATGCATACAGAGCTCTTTGCTATCGGTGCTGTGGTCCAGCTGTATCATACAGGTTGATGATGACGGTCACTGGGAGATGGCAGAGCAGTGGGAATCTGACTCACATTTACTCATTTGTGTCCACACCCTTCTTATTCCCTTAGGTAGTTCTAGAGGGAAGCTGAGAGCTTAACTGATGCAGGGATTGTATTGCCAATCCCACTTCCCACTGGAGGTCGGGTTTTCTTGTGCTGTACAGGTAAAATGAAGTAGGACAGCTCAAGCTTTCCTGTCAGTTTTCTGAATGAAAGAAGACTAGTTTTCCAGTGCTGTTAATTTGGCATCTTACCCAAGGACACCAAGGCATTTTCAAACAGCAGGTGACCACACTATTCAGTGCACAGGTACAGACATGCTTGGAAATCCTTAAGTTTGGTCTGAGGAAAAAATAGAAGGTTTCAGTAAAGATGTCAGTTGTCCTGATATTCCTAGAATTGTGGAATGCCTTGGGTTGGAAAGGACCTGAAAGATGCTGTAGTTCCAACCCACTCTGCTGCCCCCATCAGGTCAGGCTGCCCAGGGTCCCATCCAACCTGGCCTTGAACATCTCCCACAGCTTCTCTGGGCAGCCTGTGCCAGGGCCTCACCACCAGTCACTGTGAGCAGTCCCTGTCCTGCTAAGGGATGATGCATGCAGTATGGTTGGGTAAGGTGCAGATGGGCAGCTCAGAACAAACAGGATGTGTGTGGCTGTCTTCTGTATGCATCCTGGTCAGACTAATGTCATCAGGAAACACCACTTTGTAGTAGAGGAGAGGGGAATGTGTTGGATTTGAGTGTCCTGCTAGCACTTCAGTTCCAAGCAACTGAGCAGAACCACTGTCTGCAGAATTCTTCACTTCTCTGCTAGCTGCAGGGACTGTGAGGGTTTTCATCTGTCGAGCATTAAATTGTAGATAAGGGAGGATTTTTGAATATCTTAGCTGCATCTAAACATTGTACATGTTTCTCTGTAGAGCTGGGTTCTTTCTGTCTTTGTTGGGAGTGCTGAACAAGTAAGACCTCACTGAGCAGCAAATAAATAGCTTGTCATGCTGTTGGGTAGTCTTTTCTAATTTGTATATCTGAAGAATCAGAAGCCTGAGCATTTTTATGTTGCGTTTTTATATACCTTTGGATGGCGTACTTAAAGGAAAATGTCTTTTAGATATTACTTCCTGATGATCACTCTGGGATTAATCTCATACTACAGGGTTGCTAGGCTTTGCTGCTAGGTAACTACTGCATCAGAGAGAGGTTTCAGTAAGATTTTGTATCTCTTGGGAATTGCAGGATGATTCACGCTGGCTGTAAGTTGACTTTTAAAGGAGGGTGTGGGGGCTGATCGATTAGGAAAATTGAGGCTCAGGTAGTTGAAAACAATAGTTTCACGCAGAACATTCAGGACCTAAAAATGTCCCTTAATCTCTATGTAACGTTTTTAGAATTGAATTGTGCTGCCTGCATCATTTTAAAGAGGACTGACTGGTTCTCCTCCAGGGACAATTGTCATATTCACCACTCCCAGTAGTAAATATTTCATGAATAATTGATGCCATTTTATAAATATGTAGATGGAAAGTACTGATTGTATGAGGTTTTTTTTTCTCCTGGGTCCTTATTAATTGTGAGCCGTTGTGTTAACCGCTGCTGTTGATTCTGAGAGAGCAAAAAGATATTTGGTTGAAAATTAAATATTTGCTATAATTATGAAATGCATTATTTAACTGGTAGGATATTGACTTTGGCTTGTGCTCGTGAAAAAAGCTTCAGATGCTGCTTTAATGACTTTAATACTGTGCATCGCTGATGCGTGTTTGCCACAAGACACAGCACAAATGTGCTAAAATAAAGGCAGTCAGTTGTCTTTGCTGATATTTCACATGTGTATTCCAAGATGTAGTCCTTAAGTAAGGACAGAGCAGATTGTGTTTTTGGGATTCAGCAGTGCAGATCATCTAAAGATGCGCTTCTTGAGAAATTACACGTTGTAACAAATGAAGCCACTCCAGCACGTACATATGTCATGTAGATCGTTTGTTGTTTTAGCAGCTGGGTGAATATGCAATTATAAAATGTATTTTCTGCATTCAATGCACATTACCACAGTTATTACAACAGAGCTGAGAATGTTTACAAAGAAAACTGCAAGTATAATTTTCCTGTATGAAGCCACGTTCTGAATTCAAATCAGAATCTGTCATGAGAATGGGAAGGCTTCCTGATTCTGAGGTTGCTGTAATTCAGTTTTATGGCAGTAAGCACACCAAAGGAGATGGCATTCTTACTGGAGATTTTATTTTTCATTGAGAAATAAAAGTCTCTCTTCTGTTCTTTTGAACAGTATAGAGTAATGGGGAGAGCCGGTCCTTTGCTTTGAACGAGGCAGGTTTTCCTCTCCTGTAAATTGTCTGCTGTACCGAATAGAACAGCATGGCTGGAAACGTCATTTCAAAGGAGCCTTATGAATGACCACACAGGAGGAAGCTGTTAGAGGCACGAACGGATGGTGTCAGTTAGCCAAGGCCGAGCCTTTGCCTCCATTGCATTCTTCCAAGCTCCAGTTGAGTTCTGCAGTGAGATGTGTGTTCCTGTTGGGTGCTGACAACTGACGGCTGCACACAAGGACACCCATTTCAAAAACTGTCCATTGTATTGAAGAATGAGATTTTTTTTTTTCCTCTCTTTGTGGAAACCTGAATAAAGAACACTCGAAGTATTTTGAAAGCAAGCATTTCTGATTCCCAGTAAATTGAAAGCCCTCAGATAAACCCAAGCTGTGATATGCTTTAAGCCATTTGATTTGTACAAAGGCAAATCAGTTCTTCAGGTTTTACTATTGACATCTGTATGTATACGTAGCTGCAGAGCCAAAGCCTGGAGCTTACTTCTGAGGTAAGACCACGTGCAAGCCATGCACTGTCAAGTAGCAAATGTGAGGTTATGGAAGAGGAATCAAGACATTCAAAATCAGTGTTCTCAGTTTTATCTGGCTATTTTAATTACAAAAAAAAAAAAAGTACATAACATGAATTTAAATATTCCATGATTGATCTTTCTCGAAGGACCATATTTTAAAACACATCTCTGCCTCTAGCTTTTTTGACTTGTTTTTCTTAATAATTCTTACTGCAAAAGTAATTGGGCACACGGAAAACACTTCTTTGCCAGTCACTCTGTGCTGAGTGGCTCTTTGCATCCACTTAAAAATCTGTTAAATGCATGAGGTGTCGACTGATTCCTGTGCAGGAGCACTTCCTTAAGCAGTGCTGTGTCTGTCACCCAGTGCTGCAAGGATGACAGGTGCTTACTGCCTGGCGTAGCGCTCTTTTCTTCTCTGCAGCTACTCACAGGATTGAAGAGTTGCTCACTGCTATAACAGTTTGGCAGACTTTGAATTTTTTCCTTTTATTGCTTTATGCAAGACAAAAAAAAAAAGAGAGATTCTTTCAGTGTAACTGCTATTTTTTTTAAAACAATGTAAATAAAGGCAGTGTATTGTGACTGTATTCCATTTTTATAATTTCTGATAATTCCATGATAGGACATCGACAATGCTGCAGAATTATTGGCTAAAAGGATTTTATTTTTACAGTCAGAGCTGGCAGACTTAAGTGAAGTGGGTAATACTCAACAGCAGCTCTCCTGCTCTGAGCCAGGTGCCCTGTGCTGTTGAATCCCATTAGAAATCCTTGTCTTGGAGCAGAACCAAGTGTCTAAGATGGTGCTGACAAAAGATCCTTTGGGTCTCTCTAGATGTTAACGCTTGCTGCATGTAAGGAAAGGCTGTGTAACCTTTTCTAGCCTTTCTCTTGACCCTGGTATTCCATTTCAGGTCTGCATGGTAAGGTAACAAGGCTCTAACTTCAGGGACACACGATGTCTTGGACTGCTTCCTCAAATCTCCCTAGTTATCAGACTAATACATGGTGTCTGTGTGATGGAGGGATGTTGCCACGAGCAGTCATGTTAAGCCACAGTGTTGCTTAGACTCTGGAGGCTGCTGCTTTGTTATTTGGTTCTGTCTAACGGCATCTCCCTCAGGTTTCATTAATCAGTTCCCTTGCACACTGGCTCTGCTGTCTTGCACCATCGCTGCTAAGAAGCACTGGGTTGGAATTAGGTGATCTATGAGATCCCTTCCAACCCAAGTCATTCTTTGTTTCTACATCTGTAGTTTCTTTTCAGTTACTTCCCTTCATGAATCTATTTGCCTTTCTTGCTGCTGCTCTCAGTCATCTCCAGGTAAGCATCCGCACCAGTTCTCTTCCTCTGCCTCCTTGAGGAGTCTTTTGATTTCTTCATTTTCTGTTGCAGTCTGTCCCAAGGCTGTCGTCCTTTTTGAGACAGATACCAGTCATGCAGCTAAACATGACCTGTTGTGTTAGAAATATCCTTTTGAAAGCAGGCACCTGGCTGCCTTTTGTGTCACCAGCCATATTGTATATGAAAGGTATAGTCCTGTAGTGGGAATGGGAAGTTGTACCAAATTGTTCCGTACAATCTGCACTGCTCTGTAAATGAATGTGAATCAAATGTTGCGTGTAGGTGAGTGTCCCTTTTTCATATTGCCATTTTCCTCAAACTTCATGATTCCTATACCTTACATGTATGGTTTCAGACATCTTTCATGTAAACTTCTAGGGACAGGCCCGGGTAATAGCAAGGAAAGTCATTTTGGGAAAGCAAAAACGTTAGGGGAAATGGAGAGCTGCCTTCAACATTCTCTCACATGCAGGTAGAGTGCATTGTATGCTGGAGAGGGAGGATTTTAGTGGAGAGAGGTGAAATGGAGGTCACAGCCATTTGCAGGGAAATAAGCATGATGTTTTATGAATTTTAGTCTGTGGGATGTAGTCAGACATAATCTATTGTAATTACAGTCTGCCTACCTAAAATTCTCTTGTAGTTTAAATTGGATAGCAATAATCTTAATTTCCTGCCCTAAACGGTTGCACAGAGTTGCTGTATTTCATCCCAGAGGGCACTGTATTTCACTGGTGAGCAAAGCATGAGTTGGTTCTAAATCACTCGAGATGAAAGGTGCTCTATAGATGCATGTCCTCACTCCCTGTGTTTGGTGCTAGCACCAAGTGCGTGCCTGGAGACAAACCAGCAGTGAAAGTTCATTCCCTGGAGGCTGCAAGTGGAATAGGCAATGCATAGATGTAGAACAGAGATGAGATGTGACTGAGTGCCAGAGACTGAGCAGTGAAAATGACTGCATGTGTTGTTAGTTCCACTTTAGTTCCCCTTCTCGTAATGATGGCAGTGCTCCTAGCTGGGTTTGTGTGCTTTCTGAAAGGTGCCTGGTGGAAAAGAAGGCAGTGCAGACAAACACAGTAAGGGTGGATTAATGACAAAAATTCAGACAAGAAGAGGAGACATGCAGAAGTGTGTGCAGGTTATGGCACAGGATAAGAGTTGGCATCAAGAGGGGACAGTGGGTACAGGCAGAATGAAAGTAGAGAGAGAGAGAGAGCTAAGAGGAGCAAAACAGGCAGAACTGTACATGCCTTGAAGCTTCCAATTTGTTCAGAAAGGGCCAGGAGTCAGGAAGGGTCCGAGGCAAACCAACGCAGTTGGTGCAGTTGATGCATTTTGCTGTAACATTCTGGCTTGATTAAAAAAGGAGCGCAATAAAGGATAGTGGAACGAGGGAGGAGATTGCAGCAGCTGAGCAGAGAAGGAAATACAGCTTGCAGTGTTACACAGCTGCAGCAGAGTAGGACAGACTGACTGGGAAGATCTAGCAGGCTCTGATGGTAAGGCCTTACCAGGAGCTGCACATGTGTTGGTGTAGTTGTCGGATCTGGTGAACTTCATTTGTTGGGCTAAATGCTTACAGTCAGAAGATAGGGAGTTTTTGTATTCGGTTTTGTTGTTGGTTTGTTGTTTTTTTTTTTTTTTGCTGTAGGTACACTTAGCTCATTCATTAGTCATCTCTCATTTCGATTACTGTAATGGCTTCTGGCTAGACGTTGTCCTTCTTCTGCTCTTCACTTACAATCTATTCAAAAATCTGCCACGTACATAATATCTTGTCATCTGTTGTGCTCACTTGGTTCTGCTGCCAGATCCCCTCAAAACTAACCTTAAAGGGCGCTCTTGAGATGAAAAGAAGGCTACTCTTTGCATTACTAGTTGAAAGAAACACTTGTTTCTGCTCCCTTCTAGTTATTTTAAAAGCCTGTCACCCATGTAGTGTGGCAGAGACCGTGGTGTTCTGCAGGATGTATGTGGCAGTGAAGGATCACAGTAATTTGGAGGACTTCTGCTCCCACTGTATGGGTCCTGCACTCCACCAGCTGGCTGCCACAGGCAGAAGAGATGCAACGTTCCCCTGTAAGAAAGAGGGAGTGGTTCTGTATGGATGGTATCCTCTCCTCCCTGGAACAAAGGCCAGGGTGGGTTGCTGCCAGTGCCCCTGCAGGAGGAAGGAAATAATTGTACGTTAGGTTTTGGTGAGTACAATATTTGCTGTGGAAGAAGACAATATGTGCCAGCTTTTGTCAGGCTTATGGTCTAAAGAGCAGCTTGCTGTCTTCTCTTTTTCTGTGCTTTCACTTCTGAAAGGGAACAGAGAGGTGAGGGGGGAGGTGGGCTCTGCTGGGTGACTGGCAGGAAAAAGCAGCAGCCTGGCTGAGATGTGGTCCATCTTTGTGGGCAATGAGAGTGAAAGGAAACAGCGAGTAGGAGGAAGAGAGGGGTTTTACAGGAGAGAAGGGAACTGGATAAACAGGTGAGAGGGATCATCTTGGAATCCAGTGATGAATTTCTATCCATATCATTGGCACGTGCAGCTGTCCTTTACCGAAGTACACGTTACTTGTATCCTGATGGGCGGTTGGAGAGGAGAGCTTCTGTTAGGAAGGAGACAAGAGCTTACTTGATTAGGGATTTGCAAACGGAGTGTGATTGCAAATTATTGGGGGATAATGAGAGTAAAAATTTACATGCTAATACCAAAATTAATAACATTAGGAAAGTGTTTACTCCTGTCTGTGGAGGAGATGGGTGTGAGCTGAACCAGTCTGTACCACAGCAATTCTTCTTTTGGTGTCTGTGTTTCGTGTCACAGAGCTGTTCTACAGAGAGCAGGCTTTCTTGAAGGCTGTGTGGAATACATCTTGGAGGGCACGGAGGCCTTGGCAATTATCCCACTGGAATTTTGTTTTCTCTTTAGTACCTTTTTACCCTTTCTTCTCTGCCTCATTTTCTGAGGGAAAGAGCAGTGATCATCAGAGTGAGTGGGACAGTGTCAGTGGGTTGTAGGCTGGAAGGTGAGTGATCCCAAACCTGCAGCGTGGACTGGGCAATGTGGCTGTTTGTTGGTGGGATGGCTGGGGACGCACAAGAAGGGGCTGCAAACAGCTGTAGAAGAAAAAAGGGAGAGGCACGATAAAACACATGGGAAGGGCTGCCAGGTGTGAGGGGAGAGGGGATGTTGGCTGTTACTGAACTGGGCCACAGAAGATGTCAAGAAAGGAAGATGTGCTTCTTTTGGATTCACACATGACATCCTGAGCCATGGCTGGAAATGCGAGGTTGGCAAGGCAGAGCTATCTGTCCATAAGTAACCAACTTGGAGAAGGCTAATTGGATTTGAAAACTGAGACCAGTTTGTGGTTTTCAGAGGGTGATTAAGAATATGATTTTTTCTTTTAATCCAGCGTCTGTTCTGAGAAACTGGAGATGTTATTATTAACCAGAAAGGTCATTTGCTCTGTGTTTCATTTAGATTGGCATTGTTACATTAATATTTACAATTATTCTGCTAATTTGCTTTGTGATCTGTGGTTCTCCCTGCCCTCTCCTCTGGCCCTCCTTTTATTACATTTTTTTTCTTTACTTTCTATCAAAAATCCTTAGCTTCAGCAGCACACTACTTCCCAGCCTTGTTTCAGCCAGGAAATGTTGCTCTCCCTGTTATCTGTCCATGGTGAAGTTACCTTTCTCAGCGTGAGAAGTCCATAAAAATTCATCTGAGTCCTTCAGCATCCTAGGCTTACCAGAAAGGGAAGGTGCGGTTGTTTTGTATTTTTATTTTTTCGCCAAGAGACAAAGCTGCAATTTTTTAATGGTTTTCTGAAGGACCAGGTTATTACTTTCCTGTTTTTTAAATTTAGATAACACTGTACGTTGTTTTGTTTCATTAAACACGTAAGTTTGTTTCTGTTTATTCTTTTGCTGTGGCGCATATTGGCTTCTCACCCACTCTCTTACTCTGCTCTTCCTGTGATTTCCAGAAGCTACTCGTTACTCGTTTCTGTGTCAGTAGAAGTTTTAGAGTAATAAAGACAGACATCTGGGACATTCCCCCAGGTAACCAGTGCTCTTTGCTCAGCTCACACGCCCCTCAGGTTGCATCTCCCATCTCACCTAAAAGGCTGCCTGGTCTCCAGCTGCTTAGAGCTTAATCCTGGGAAATGTTAGCTTGGCAGCGATGCTGATTTCAGATTCAATTTCAGGTATCCCCTGTTTTTTGCTGCAGCTCAAATTCGGGACAAGAATGGTATTTAAGGACATGGTGAAATCAATGCCACACACGCTGCAATCTGAGATGTATTGATTTGTAGAACAGTTGTACCTGAACTTGTCAAGGCTAGCCTCGTGCTGAACATAGTGTATTCCTTATGGATCTGGCAGTGACTCCTGTGCAGTCATTGTGTGGTGAAGCAGTACTGGTTCAAACAAGATGTCTGAAGGAGTATTGACTGGTTTACGTGTGGACTCCTGGTGTATTCATACATTCATAGCAGGTGCAGCAAACTCTTATCTAACAATAGTGGGCAGACATTGTTTTCTCCTTGCCTCGCTAGAGCCATCTTTGTATTATTTGGATGCCACCTGTGTTAAGATTTTGACATCTGACTTACATTCTTGGACAGGTATGAGGAAAACCAACGTGCTTATCAGCTGACATAAACTAGATTTACACTTCCATCATCCAAATACTAAAAAATCAGCACACCCGAACCACCACACCTGATGTGTCTTTCTGGCCTCCTCTGTGCACTGAAAAGAAAAGAATCTGGAAAAGCCTGGTAGCACAGAGGCAGTGTGCCACTGAGTGTGCATCATCTGCCTTCACCTGTGAGAAGCGGGAGGTGGAAGCACTCGTACTCCTTCCCTGTTCTCCCTCCATGATTAGCAGCTGTTTTTAGCCTTTGTTTGATTTTTCCTGTAAAATGCATTCATAGCTGGCTTTTGCAGTAACAGTCACATGAAGCAGTGCATTACTAACATGAGCATGTTGTATTTCTCTTTACAGGTAACTGTGCTGGTCCTTTTCGCCCTTGCGTTCTTAACATGTGTTGTATTTCTGGTAGTCTACAAGGTTTACAAGTACGATCATACCTGTCCAGAAGGATTTGTTTTCAAGGTAAATTGTGCACACGTTGTAGAAAAAGAGGGGAGGGTATATAATACTGTAATATAATCTGTGCTGTTTTGTGCATGGCCTTTGCAAAGTCATGCTGCATTGCATGGAAATTCATAGTTGTTTCCTAAGGTTAGAGTGCTTTTAGCTGTGTTTCTTTCTGCTTAATTTGTAACGGAGGTTGTGACTACCACACAGATTTCACACTCTTGTTATTTTTGCTAATGTAAACATTGCAAAAAAAAACAACAACCCATCAACGCTGGTGTCCTTCAGACCTCCTTCATCTGCAGCTGTTTGAGCAAAGCACTCATTTATTGGGTCATACAATTAGATGTTGCATGTTTTTCCAAATTCTTGCGTTGTAGGAAAGGAGAGCGATAAATCTAAAGACCTGGAGGAAAAGACTCTGGAATATATATCAAAGAAAGACTGAAGTGATGGTCTCATTAAGAGTAACAGAGTTACCTTATTTTTATAGAAAGAACTCCTTGTTCTAGAACAGAGACCTCTGAGCCCTGCTGCCACAGGCCAGAAGAGATGCCAAAAAAGGGAAAACACATTTATTGGAAAAAAATACTTCTGCTAAGCGAAAGGGAGGCTGGGGCTCACTTAATTCTTACAAGGTGGTAGTGCTGGCTTCTCAGCTGTGACCTGAGCTGGAAGTCCAAAAGGTAGTATTGATTTCTGTATGTTGAGAGATTTAACACGGTTGAACTCAGGTGTCACGAGTTAAGAAAAGCAGCTATGATTATGGCATTCTTCCTTCTAATTAAGATTACTTAGTCACCTAATGAATAAGATAGGTACCTGGAATGATTTTCAAAATGATGTAAGAAAGAATGGCTGCTTCAGTGCTCCTGACAGTCCTGCTCAGTTTTGATTCAGTTTTCCTTTGGCTCAAAGATGAGATATGGTGCTTAGAACATTTGGCAGTAACTTGGGACGCACAGGTCTTGGTTCTGCTGTATTTTTTTGAGTTGTCTCAGACAAGTTCTGAAACGTCTCTTTGCTCCCGTCTCAAGGGATGACAGCCTTTTATTCTAAGCAATCTCTTTGAGCTATCTGGAGTATGGACTGTATGTTTCTACAGAGCCTACCTCGATGTGATCCTGACTTGACAGTTAATGTGCTCCCATCATCGTTCCAGTGACAGTGGTCCATGTCTTCCCTTCCTTTGAATTGCAGCATTCTGGCTTCTTCTGCCTTTTCCTTCTAGCATCACAAACATTTAAGAGGAGAAGAGTTTTGTGAGCTGTGTTCAGCTGTATGGTGTGTGCAGAACCATCTGATCAGGTTTCTCAGGATCCTGTCTGAAACCCAAGTTAGGGAGAACCCTCCACAGACGGTGTTTTACAGTGCAGCACATACGCGGGGCTGCTTTACTGTTGTTCTCCCAGTGTTGGGTTTTGTGAAGGCTGTTTCCTGGATGCTTGACTGCATAATGCCAGGAGGCACAGCATCTTTGGACATGTAATTCTTAAGAGTTTTTTATAGCATAAACATGTAACTAAATGACACCAGGCCTAGAACAGCAGTGCTGACATGAATTTGTATTTGTTACTTGCGTGTCTTTTTTGAGAGAGTCTGTAACATCAGCTGACATGGCTTGGCACAGATGTCCTAGGAGATGAAGCAGAAGCCTGTGGCCAGCTGTGATCACCTTGTGACCAGTCTCTCTGTGGACAGGCTTTGTGCTTCAGGTGCACTGAGCGATACGCTCTGGCCTGGCATCACCAGGCTTTTGATGCTGATGTGATTTGCTTGGTAAGGGTAGATGTGTCCTGCCTCAGGAAGCCTGGTACCGTGGGAGTCTCTGAATACAGGCTGAGCTGCTGCAGCCGTGAGTCAAATTTGTGCTTCTCTGCCTTGATGCTGTCATAAATGCAACAGTTCCAAAGGTTTCAGTGTCTTCAACCTTTTTGCTGTCCTACACATCCAGGACTTGTAAGTGTAATTAAAAAGGTGCTTGTTTTCCTCTGTGTAACATACTTAAACTGCCTGAGCTGCAAATTTGTGCTTGCTGAAGCTGACGCAGACACAGTACTGCTGTGGTGTGGATTCCTTAGCAGCACTCTTTCTGGCTCAGGGTGAGACTCACCAGAGCTGGTCCTCAAGGATCTGAGCACATTCAGATCCTGGAGAAACTTCTTCAGAGCTTCAGGGTGCTCCCTGCTGCATCTGTTTCTCTTCCCTTTCATTGCAGAGGCACTTGCCTTTTGTCAGACCCATGGACAGTACAAGAGAGTCACTTCCGTGCATTAGAGATAACACCATCATCTATTAAGTTTGGATTACTGACCCAGCAAATAGAAGAAGATATTATTGTGACAAATTGATGCTACTGGGCTGTTTATGTCAGGGGGACAAAAGGAGTCATCTTAATAGAGCCAAACACAGACTTGCAACCAGGACTTTCTCTGGCATCAGAACCCTAAACTCACAACTAACTTCTGAAATAGGAGGGCCAAGAAAGAAACAGGAGACTTGACAACTCACTCTGGAGTATCACAGTTTCTCCTCATGGCCTTTGTTATTACCTCTCACACTTGGAAACCAGTGTGGAGGGGTGGGGGGTGGGAAGGTTCTGCTTAAGTTGAAGGTTACAGCTGAGAATCGGTACCAGTTTGTGGAGCTCAGTAACTCCTGAGTGTTGCAGTGCTTGCCTTGATCAGATGCTAAGCAAAGGAGTTGTCCTTGGGCAGCACAGAAGGAGCAGAGTAAAAGGGGAGACTTTGTCTGTCTTTTCTAGGAGCATGAATCTTGGGAGCAAAAAATTCAGTCAAGATGGGAACTCTGCTATGTATTTCTCTGGGTTCTTCTGTCAGCTGTTGTGGGGTTTTGACTACAACAAAATAACATTACTGAGTCATTTTGCCTGTTAAAAAGCAAATTGCTCCTTTAAAGCAACAAAAGATTGTGGCTTTTTTTTTTTTAGACTGGCAGTAATCTTGGCTTGTCTTCAGCACTAATAATTATATTCCATTTGCTTGAATTTTCTTGGCAGATTTAATTAGATCAATGGATTGTGTTCCTTCTCCCATTTTAAATATTTAGAGTTGTGACTACATCCTCTGACTGGGTGAAATAATCACTACAAAGAGGTCTGTGTTTAAGTACTTCTTAGTCATTTTATCACATCAGAAGCCGTGTCAGTTATCCCAGATAAAGCACAGATAATGCTAACAGAAGATAGCATGGTGATGTAGGTGAATGTGCACAGCACGTAGCTCTATGCCAGAGCTGTCCTTTTGAACGTTGTTCTTGAAATGTAGGTCCCAGACTTGCAGCTGACACACATGGAATGATCGATGATGATTGTAGGGAAGCCTCTGTGCCTTACAGAGTGCAGAACAGCCAATGTCTTTGCTTCTCCAGGGTTACATCCTGCCTGCTTTGTATTTCTAGTTCAAATAAAACTGGAAGGTAAGTTTTGCCCTGGCTGCCATGTTAGCAAAAAAGATAAAGTGAACCTGGTTGAAAGTGCTAACTTCCGATGCTGGTGTGAGTCTGACGTGCATAGACTCGTAGATTCATAGGATGGCTTGGGTTGGAAGGGACCTCAAGGATCATGAAGCTCCAACCCCCTGCCACAGGCAGGGCTGCCAACCTCCATATCAGATACTAGACCAGGCTGCACAGGGCCTTGAACGCCTTCAGGGACAGGGCAGCCCATCTAAGCCTCCATCGCACAAGCAGGTTAGGACTGATGAGTTGTTAACCCCTGGGAGGGCTGTTCATCTCGTGATGGTCAGCCTTTCTTCCAATTTGCCATAAGATTGTATTGTACTCATCAGGTAAGCAGGGTTGTAAGACTACCCCCACAGGCTGATAGTTCTGGCAATGTTCTTTCATACTATTCTCTTCAGTGTTTCTGGGATATGAAATCTGTTTTATGTAAGACTGTCTGCTGCATCTTTTGCCCAGCCATTTTAAGCTGGATGACTTAAAACAGTTGTTATTGGTGTGCATTCATAGTAAATGTGTATACATATGAGATACATAGGTAGCATCTGGTCATAAAAACTGTGACAATTTTGTGTTTTTGTGCTCAGAAGTTTCCAGTATAAAGACTTTCTTGCCAAGTTGGATGAGAACAGCAGTACCGCTGTCCTCCAGTATTACGAATTTTAGTCTTTGGTGTTGGACATAGAAGATCGTTTCTTCTGAAATGAGTCAGCGAAGAAACAATTGCAGTCATTCCTTTTCCTTGAGCTGGCATGAGCTGCAGGTGCTCAGTGTGGATCTTAAGAGTGCTGCAGCACTCTGAGGGTCTCAGGCAAGAGTGCTCAGCCTGGCAGATGTGGCAGAAGAGCTGTGGGGAGTCCCATACCCTTCTGGAGTAGAACTCCGAGGGTCAGCAGGATCTGTCCAAATCATTATTTACTTCCTTCAGTGTGATTTGCTGCTTCATAGGCTTTTACTGCATCATCACAGGAAGGGTTGATCAGTGCCCCCCGCTGTAAAGATTTGGTTTTCAAGATGACATCAAAGTTTGGGTCCTACTTAGTGTTTAACTGTCTAAATCAGGTAGTTCATTTTCAAAAGCTCTGAGCATGGAGGAGTTTCTGTGTAGTGCTCTTAAACTTCTGGGAAATTAAATAATGTAGTACCACAGCTAAAGATAGATTTTAAAAGCCTGATACTGACTTCATCTTTCTGAAAATCAGCAGTGAAGTACTGTGTTTGTGTGGGTGCGTACACACATCAGCTGGGCTGCCCACAATGTTCTCCTTCTATGTCTTATTTATTAGGCTGTAAAACTGGCCATACCTTGGCACCGATATATTTGTATTAATTTCTATCCCACAGACAAGCACTGTATTAGATTGTATGAAGCTGATGTAATGCTAGAATGCAGAATCTGTAATTGTAGCTTGACCACCTGGAACTAAGTGGGAAGGAGAAAGGAAGAAAAAAGCACAATATATCTTCAACTGAGTACTTATACAAATTAATTTGGGGCATGCAAGTTTCTTGTCCGTTAATTACTCTGGACTGTAGACACAGATTGGTCTTGCTGGCAAATGCTATGTGAGGTCTAAGGATTACAGGGAAGAACAGTTTGAACACATTAGGACAACATTGTAGTAATTGCCGTATGTTGCATCTTGAGTCAGAGTGAATGTTTGCTTAGACTCAGAGGAAAGGAGAAAATGTATGTATTGTGTGTGGGACTGCATTTGTAATCTACGTGATGGATTTTCTTTTCAGAATAATCAATGCATTCCAGCTGGGTTGGAAAACTACTACTCTGAACAAGACTCCAATGCTCGAGGGAAATTTTACACAGTCATAAACCACTACAATCTGGCCAAGCAAACCATCACGCGCTCAGTGTCCCCGTGGATGACAGTACTGTCAGAAGAGAAACTGTCTGAGCAGGAGACTGAAGCCGCTGAGAAATCAGCTTAGTGTGATAAGCTAATTATTAACACTATGTCATTTGAAGGTAACTAAGGGACTTTAAGAAACTTTTCATTAAATATAATTATGGATAATTTAGAGGTTACTCATGTTTATGGTGCAATTGCTTCTGTTTGCTGATACTGCTTTGCAAAAACAAAAAAACATGCTGCAGAACATTCATGGGCATAAAACAAGATGCGTATCAGCATTGCTTTAGAGCTTTGACACCATTTTCAATGTTTAAAGAAAAAAACAACAGATATGTTCTTGCAGTTTATTGGATACTGACAGATTTCTTCTCTGGATTTTCAGGGCTTAGACCTTAAAGCGTGTTCTGTTGTCTGAACTGATATTTTATTTATTAATTTTTATTGTTAGTCATTTTGCAAACCGAAACACCACAGCCATAACTAGAGTGATCTCTTGTTTAGCTGAGAGCTGTGTTTAGTATTTAATTTTGGCTCGAGCAAAAATGATAATCAGCACTGATGTCAAGGGCGTAACATAATGACTTGTATGGAGAGCGGAAAAACAAGTGTCAGGTAGCATTTTTCTTACATTTTCTTTACTGTTATTTATTTGTAAGTGATAATGAAGTTCTCTGCAAGAAGGCATGCTCAATGTTTTATTATTGCTGTCAACAGGATTTAACTGCATTTCCACTGTGGCTTTAGCATCTTGGTAAGGATGTGCACTGAAACACAAACTAGATAGATACTATGGAAAAACACAGACAATTCTAGTGATGGATGTTGAGGATAGCGTAAGAATATACAGTTAAGGATGTCTGAAAGAGAAATGACATCTTTTGATCGTACTTAAAAGGCAGAAAGCCTATTCACAGTAGATGTAGCCCGCTATGTAATTTGTTGGATACAGCAGAGGGAGTGATGTATCTGAATTTTCTCTTTTATTACATTGACATTTACCCTTTTTATATTAGAGCTTTCAGTTTATGTATGGTTTGTGGTTTGATACTTTTTAAACACAAAACTTCAAAACAGTAGCATCTTAGTAACACAAGTGGCTGTTGGAAAGCTCCATGTGAAACTGAGTGAAGAGTAGAACTGTTTATGTATGGCTTGGGATGGGCAAAGATGTAGAAGAACATAGTATTGTGGATGCACGTTCAAGTTCCATTGTAATTACAAACTTACCTATTCTTTGTGTGAAACCATGTTTTCATTTTTATTATAAATCTTAAATGCATTACAAAAGAAGGCATCATTAATTTAACAGACAAGGGTGTGAAGTATCTGGGTAAGCAGATACCCTTTCTTTTATCATTTTATTTAAATGGAACAGCTTCTAGTGGACATGTCAAAAGTTCCCTTGGTTGTAGAGAATATACAAAAACAAAGGAAAAACATCAGGATGTGGAGTAGAACGTTGTCAGCTCTGCTTTTATTTTTCTCCAGTAGAATCACATTATCGACAGCCTTTCTTTTACCAGTACAGTAAAAAGAACCATTATTACTTAATTTGTTATGAAGTGTGCATTACACAGTAATATTCATAAAAGGATTTTTAAGTTATTGTAGGTGGAATGCTTAAAAAGCATTAAGTTTTGTGCCAAATTTTACTTTGCATTTAAGAACTACAGACTTCTGTTCAGATTTTCAAAATTACCCCATCTGCATTTTCTAGTAGGCTTACGCTGTACTGAATGTAACTTTTGACATTTTCACTCTGTAAGGAACAATTTGCTTGTTGCATATAACTTACAGGCATATGCATGGCAGAAGAGAGATAACAAAACAGTTCTTGGTCACCACAGTTACAGAAGCCATTCAGATGTTACAACAGGGAAAGTTCTCTTTCCCAGGACTATCCTACATAGAAATGATCCACAATACATCCTTTTCCCTTTAAATTTAGCACACTAAGAACAGCTTTAATGCATAAGTAAGTACTGATGAGAAACCTTACTTCTCTCATGACAACAAACATCGCAAAACATGGAGCTGTATGACTGAGGAGACAGCAGTTGCTCTGCATTCGAGAGCCAAAGGAGTTTTTCCTCTGATTTAACAGGATGAAGTTTACTGATTCTTACCCACAGTTGGTTCTGGGACTTTCTTTAGTTAACAAATTGCTCCCAAGTTTAGTACTTTGAAGGGTTTGGCTTTAATATTGTCTATCCGTTGGCTTTGTTCCAGCACCTCAGACCATCTGTTTCTGCAGTGTGGTTGGCTGCACTGTGTTAGCTCTTTGCACCCCGAAGTAAAGCTCTGTAGCTGACTTTTAAAATTATTATTAAATCAACAAAATAGTTTTCAAGGATTAGAAGTAGAGGTCACAGTACAGCTGCAAAATGATCACTGTGTACTGAAGCGGTATGATTAAATAAAAGCCTGAGACAGTGCAGATGCTTTTGCACACAGCAACAATTCTCTCGATCTGTTCTGTGCACTGGGAGCTGGACTTACTTAAAGCATCAGAGATGTGGGTGACTCTGACAATGGTAAAACCTTTATTTATTTATTTTAATTTTCCCTTTAGCTGTGCTCCAGCTTGCAGCTTCCTTACGAGTTCTTTCAGAGGTTTAAGTCTGCAGGATTAAGTGCGGTTTCAGATCTGATAAGGGGATTTAAAATGAATGCTACCTTCTCTCTGCCTTAAGGAACATATGGATGTGCTTAGCTGTTAGAAAATATTTCCATCATCGCAGTATGAAAAAAAGGCATAAAGTATACAGGTATACCATATACCCCCATTAAATAGAAGAAAAAAAGAGCCGTAAGATTTTACCAAGCATGTAGACAACATGGTATTTTTAATTAATTGTCATACCAGTCCAGGAAAAGCAAGGAGAATGAACACATCACCAGGAAAAAAAGGATCCAAACTCTAAATCCAGCATTGTTTTTGATTGCCTGTGAAGAAAAGGTTAGCTTGGTTATCATCACCGGTAAAGGTACAGTACAAATCTCCACAAAGGCAACCCACCATGACTGTCAGTGGTTTCAGTATGTACTGCAAGAACAAAGCTTGCCATTAATTTCAGGTGGGTAACATTCAGGTTGGTTATACTTCTCTACATTTATCACACTATTGCTTCTCTCTGAGTATTAAAGGTGGTGATTCAAAAAGAAAAAACAACATCCTGATTGCACACGATAGAAATACAGCCAAAACAAAGAACTAAATCAAAATGTACGTGCTTAAAGGTTAATTTTCAGTTCTGAAAGTGAAATTCTCTAATGAATGTCTTCAACTGAAAAACAAACAAATGCCTAACACCATCAAAGTCTGAGAACAGCTGTTTGTAAAGGCTGGGTTAGCTTTAAGTGTTTCAGTCTCAAAGCAAGCAGAGCAAGGATCAACTAAGTAAGATATAGCAAATTTTTCCTAGAGATTTCCTTCTGAAAATGTGGGCTGGCAGATCACAGGGACCTGTTTTCTCTCTTTTCTGATTTTTGCATAGTACAGAGCTTTTCATGTGATAAAACAGTAATAGAAGTGTTTTGTGTATGACCTTTCTCTACTGCTTCTCCGTGTTGTTTGAGAAACGTGGTTCTACCTACAAAAATAAGTTGATGCCATGCTGTGAATATCAATCTTTGACCATGAACGCTGGGACAATCCATTGCCATCTCTGTGCCCTTCAAGTGCCCTATCTAAAGTTAAGTACTTAATCACAATTTAATGGCACAGTAACTGTATGCTAAACATCAGTAAGTCTATTAAGTCTTAAATTAAAACACCACCACAACTGAAAAATCCCTCCCATCTTTCCCACCATGTGCCATACCACCACGCCTTGCGGACAGCCACTGAAAAGGATTCTTGATGAAGTGGAAGAAACTACTTGAAGAAGCCAAGAAACATGGAAACAGGTTCCCAAGTCAGAAGTTTTAAGTAGCTAAGTCATGCTTGCTAACGTATTTTTGATGCACGTTTCAGACTAGCTGAGTAGTAGGCAACGCGTCCTTTAACTACATATTCTGTGTGCTTTCGTGAGAGAGGAAAGAAAAAAAAGAAAAAGAAAAGGGACGGGAAACTGAGCTATTTACTCCAGAGCCCAATTCAGGAACTGTTTTTACTGAAATCTCGGTTCCTGAATAAATCATCATCTCATTCTCGTTAGTAGGACAGTGGGACAGAGTTGTTTACTAGGCACATGTGAGATGTGTTCAGCATGGTAAAGAGACTTCCGATAATGCTTAATGTTTAACCCCAGTTTCAACAATCCCAGCATCATCTTTTAGGGCCATTTTTCTCCTTTTTTTTTTTATTTTTTAAACTAAAGGAACTGGAAAACAAAACCAAAAGGACCCACAAACTTGTGCTTAAATGCACATGGGGAGACCTTCATGTTTCAAAACAGGGTAACGCCAAGTAGATTTCTGCTGCCCCATTCAGTTACTCAGTTATGGTTAGCAAGGCAAGCAGCACAAACTAAGTTAGCTACGTTCCTTCACAGCTTTTCAAAGTCACATCCCAATACCACAATACACACTAACCGTGTTGTGTGTACAGCTTGTTAGAGTAAGACTTGGGCAAAACTGAAACGTAGGAGAAAGAAGTCAATTTAGAAACATTATTTAGAGACATCACCTCTCTTATGTCTTCATTGCCTTCCTTGATATTCTCTGTCGCACCCACAACTAATTGATGGATGTTGTCAATATCAGTCTCCTGTTAAAAATAACAAAAATAAGAAACACTGACAAAGCTTAGGAAAAAAAAAACACCAGTAAGGGTCTGGAAAGAACTCAAAAGTAAAATAAAATCTGATCTTATCAACATTGTAGCTTAATTTATGCTGCCTTCAGCGATGCAAAGGCACAGAAGTAATTAAGCTGTAATTTTTTAATCATCTGTGTCTTTTATGAGTCTGAACCGAGGCCACCAAGATCAATAGAAAGTCCCCCGCTTACCTACAATCAAATTTAAGCTGTCTGGTTTTTGACGGCTCCTCTGGAACTGTCAGAGCTCTGCTGTTACGCAATGCACTCAACAGAACACCGATTTCCAGACAGAGAGATCGGTCTAAGACATTGCATTTTCCATTTCCAGTATACACCAGTATGTAACGGTAGCGGTTACCATTCTGGATTTTGGTTTAAGAAGAAAACCCTAAAAAAAACTTTTCCTTCACATTTACATCAAAACATCATTAATCTTGTGTTTAAATCATGCATAGAACCAAGAGCCAAATACACCCAGGAAAACCTTAAAGCAGTATTTGGTATGGTAACATCAAGTTTTACTAACCTGTTGCAAGACTTTCTCAGTGAATATCTCTTGTAATCTGGAAATTTCTACCACTTTGCCTTCAATTTGCCTTGGCAAAGAAAAGAAATACACCGTTAGAAGCTCACATAAGCATTTCTCACTGCCATAGGTTTAGATTCTCCAGCTGGATAAGCACCTCCCCTAGCACTGCATCTGCAACGGACAGCTCACTCTGAATGGAAAACTTCATCTTTTACGATTTAACTGAGATGAATAGAATGTAAACCTTCCACATGTAACCAGTACTATTGGGTAACTTTATGTGTATTTAGGAACCTGTCTTGACACCATGAGAGGACATGACATGTAAACCCATTAGCAGGCCACACAGAAGCGGACATTCCCATTTTGTCCCTCCCTCCCCACAGTGTTACAGTCCCCACAGCACAGTGTTTCACGGTAGAGTCACAGTGCATGGATGTCATTCTGGTTACAGCAGCAATCTGTCCAAAGAACAGAAAATCATACCTGACTTCATCAAACAAGTTATTCATTTCACCAACCAGCCTCTGGTTCTCCTGTTCAAACTGGAAGAAAGGAAACAGTCAGTCTCATTGGAGTTCACATGCCTGGACTCAATGAACTTTCTTCAGCCCCATCCCCACCCACCCACCCTTCCCCTTTCTTCACAAAGCTCCTCCAGAATTACCACCATCACCCTAAGTGAACAATATGAGCCTGCACATCTGTCGTCAACCACTGTAATGCTTCTCACTGTCCTCCTGTTATGAACCAGACCCAAAATTAACCTGCAGTTGGCTCAAGAGTTCTGCACTTAGGAAAATGTACTGCCTTACACCTGTCCGTTTTTATTTTAGATATTTGACTGAGGAAAGCTTTCATAGCATGTGGTTCTCTGTCCTTACACCATCATTCATCTCACTCGTGTACTACCCATGGCATGAAGTTACAGCTTTTAGATTTCACAACACTATGAAGCATTTTGCCATCTGGTACTTCACACTTTTACAAATGCATTAGCCTCACTTCAGTTATCCCAGCCGACCTCTCTCATTTAAAACTCCCAAGTAATCAATGAAACATTTAAATACACTTCCAGCATGGCATTTTTCAAATACACAAGCATAAGTAGACTTTATGCAGGAAAACAAGCTTTGATTTTCTTGATGTACTTCAGTGTCAGATCAATTGGGATTCATTATGGAACAAGTACAATGACACGATCTGCTGCAACAAAATACACACCTGTAGAATACAGCTGAGGAACACATCGTGTCATAGTGGAGTTAGTCGGCAACAGCATTGTAAGGACAGTGCTTTTAGGACAGGGCACTGTGAGGTGGGGTTCTCCAGATGTCTACATGAGTTTGGCTCTGCAGCCCTTCCAGCAGAACTGTTCAGGCCACGGAGGAGCTGTGCCATTGCCCCTTCTGCAGGCACAGGATACAGCAACACACCTTCAGAGCTTCCTGCAGCCTGCTCCTGCCACAGGTTCCTGTCATCAGGAACAACGGAATGCCTCCCGTTGAAAGTGTCACCAGTCCCATTTGGGGGGGGTGAAGATGAATCGAGGTGCTCTGCCAATTCATTCTACCTGCCAGAGCCTCAGGAACAGCGAGGGCTTCCAGGTCTCTGCACATTTCTCACAACCCAGGACAGAGCAGTCTCTGTAGTTACACAGAAGCAGCAGGCAGGGCACACCTACCCTGAAATTCTTACCTAGTATGTGCTCTAACAAGCTTTACTTCCACATCCTGAGTGATATACACGGCAGCCCGAAAACCAGAAAACAGGATTAAAATCCCACAGTATTTGACATTGGATCTGTGCAAGACAGCAAGCCCAATTCTACTGCTGTTAATCTACTTATTTTGAACTAGCTTTGGGATTTTGGTGTAATTCAATCAAGTTACAATTTCATTAACAGAATCAGCGCAGTAAGGTGGCTGAGAGGAGTGCATGGTCTGGGTGTCCTTTCTGGGACAGAGCAGTGTGCTGTCAGCAGAGCGGCACTGCTCACAGGTCAGACTGGGTCTGCAGTCTGTGCAGTAGGACCTGCTCACCATTGGAGCTAATGCCCAACACTTCAGCTTGCAAGAAAATGAAGTGATGCTGCTCAATTAGTAAAATGAAGCCCACCACAGCTGCTGCCCGGCACAGCTGAACCAAGGGAGTGCGGACAGTGGGAGCTGAGCTGCAGTATTTCTGTCTACAGAGCGTTTGTTAAACCATAACCCACCAATACACAGCACGTGGTTAGAGGCTTTCTGTCACTGAACTCCTTTATGTTCACCCTGATGCTTCTCAGATTTTAGGGGAGCCATCTCAGAACAAAGCAGTGAAATAAACCCATGCAGTTTAGCACTGAGTCGACTGCACGGACATGGAGGGATGGAGCAGAGCCAATAAGCTGTAATTGTTTTTCTGATTTCTGTAAGAAAGAAGTATTTCTGCACACATATTCAGCATCAAAATATCCCCATGCTGCTGTCTGAGCAAAACTGAGATAATAATTAATTCAGAAGGCAAATGGTAAAGAAGGAAAGAAAGAGTGAATGCTTTTAACCCCTTACAAACAGCACAAATCCAATTAAGAAAGTTCTATTAAAAAAATAACCTTTGATAAAATCTTCCACTGGCATGAACTGCTTTTTAAACTGCCCAATAGTCTTTGCAATTTGAAAATTTGGCTGACAAACTGAATGGCTCAGTAGCAGGACCTGGTAAAACAGGCAGGTGAATAAAAGAGCACAGAACACACCACCCCTTCCCAATGTGTCCCTGGGGGGTTACGCAGTGGGGACATAAAACCAACTCCAGCAATCACAGCTCTCAGTGACATACAGCTTTCTAAAGTAGCCTCCTTGATGACAGTGAAATACTGTTACCAAAGCATGGCAGGAAGTGACCAACTGCTTCAGATATTCCCTAAAATCTAATGCCTGGCAGAAATAATTGCAGTTCTTTTTGTCATCCCTTGAAATAAATCATTCAGTGTGCTATACCTGAGCTTAGGACAAAAACCAAGATAAGAAGGCAGAGAAAATCACATATTGTCACAACTCAGACAGCAGAAACAGGTGTTTCTTCCTACTCTTACAGCCACGAGACACCTGCTCATAAACCACTATGAGAACATTCAGGTACTCAGTTATGAGTTGAAACTTACTGTGCAAATCATACAACAGCTTGCCACTGCTTTGAATGATGCAGAGACCTCTGCTCAGGTTAAAATAATGACGTAAACTCCCACTGTAGTCATCCAATTGGGCTTTATTTCATTCTTTTACCTGCAGGAAAGACCACGGAGCCACAACTGGGAGTTTTTATGTTTTAAGGTATAATTTGACACAATGCATTCCAATGTGAAGCCACACAGAAGGTTCTGCACCACAACCCGCCCTCTCCTGAGGATTGTTAGATTTATTTTCTTTAGTAACTTGAATCGCTCCACTCTTCACAAATCAAACATTAGAAAGTAGAAATTTAACTCCTCTATCATAGCAAACATAGTGCAGAGTAGTAATAATTAACCATCCTTGCAGTGGCACAATTCCTGAATCTGTGAGGGTTCATTAAGTGTTTGTAAAGACCTTCTCATTCCTGCACTAAGAGCCCAGTTTGTCATTAAGCATTTCATATTACTTCAAAGTACTTAAATTATTTCCAAGTTATACAAATATTTACATCTTGGACCCAAACTGTCATGACAGAATAATGGCTCCAGTGACATTGAAGTCCATTACACAGTACCCAACTTCTAGTAATCAAGTCTAACTCTCAGCTATAACTTCCCTTAGAAAGGCACTGAAGGCAGTGTTGCTGTGGAACCGTCACTGCACTCATCCATAGCCTCTGTCAATAGCAGTGTTCTCTAACCTAAAAAATTGTTAAAAATAATTAAAAGAAAAAAAAAAAACAGGAAACACTGTAGGTCCATAGAACAGACGTTGCTCAGCACTCAGCATCAACACCTGAGTTGCAAAGTTTACCTTGGAAAACCCATTGTGCAAACATACATCTATAAAACTTTCAGTTTGCAACTCAACAACCCCAATATATGCGATCCAATCCAACCATAAGGAATGACCTGACAAGAAATTACCTTCACCGGGGCCATTTGCTATAACCAGAAACAAGCAGCTCACTTCCCACACGGCAACTAACTGGTGGAGAAAGAGCAAATCTCTATTACCGCTACCATGAATCCAGACTCCTTCTTTACATCATAACAAACGTACCTCTTTCCAAGGTATAAAGTGGAAGCAACTGATGCTTGTTAATTTTTAGCAGAGGTAGAAAGCAAGCCCATATTGCTTCATAAGAGCATTAGAAGAATCACAGAAATCAGTTTTTTTCAGAAGATATAATAATAATAATAATAAAAAGTATGGCATGAACGAGGTTTAAAGGACAAGAATAATAATGGATGCTTTGTCCCATGGCTTTCCCCCAGGAACAGCCAGAGAAATGCCTCACAATAAGCAGTTCAGGACTAGAGATTCAGGAGTACAGAAATCCTTCACAGTATTAAACTACCAACATGTTTGTTGTCTTACTTCAGATTCGGATCATTCCACTACACAACTCAATAAAGAGAACTTCTTCCAGAGGGAAAAAAAAAACCAAAAACCTTAGGTAGGCAAAAATCAGCATTTGAAGATGCTTAATTTTTCTTCATGGGATAATAGAACAAACTAACAAAGGCTCAGGCAACTCTTATAAGTCATGAAGTATCTGAGGCCTTACTCTAAGATGTATGAATGGATTCCATAAAAAAGAAATGCATTGATTTCTGAAGAAGCGCAGCAAGAGGTGTAACACATTTAAAACTTATTACAGAGAAGCCTAAAAAAAGCAATCCGGCACTTAGTAGTCAGTTTTTAGTATGCCCTTTCAGAGCTGGTACCTCTGATGCTGCTTCCTCCTGATCCCCTGGAGGGTTACACCAAGGGGGCTAGTAACACTGTGTACAAGCACAGAGCAGCAGCTATATCCAACAAATCCTTCTCAAAGAGAAAACAGAAAGCAGAACTAAGCCTTCTGATTTCGAACGTATTCAAGAACAATGTGATAGCATCAAGAGCATCCTGCTCTCTTTGATAAACCATGCCATAATTTTGTACAACTTACTCATCCGTGATGAGAAGTGATGCACATTCTGCTTGGCAACACCCCAATCACTGCCAAGGGAGCTTCAGGTTTTCATACTGCAGCAGCCCCACGCTGCAGCTCACCATTTTGAAAGCTGTTCACCCACAGGCTACTTATAAAGAAGTTCTTCTTTATAGAAACAATGCAATGCATGCAAATGTAGAGCGAGAGTTTTAAGCCATGCTCAAAATTATAAATTATAGAAATGTCAAAAAGTAACAGATAGGCTGCCAGCAATCACTTGTACATTGGATGTTGTAGCCTATCAGTTCAATCACAAACAGAATTGGATTAAACCTATACATAAAACAGCTGATAATGGGAGAAATGCTGGAAAGGTGAAATAATGAGATTCTGTTGTGGAAAGCTCAAAGCTATTCTTTCTAATAAAGTCACTCTGATTTTGATCAACCTAACAAAGAGGAATAAAATGAAAAATAACTATTTGTCTTCTAGAAGTAGCCTAAGTCAAAAAGGGCTACTCACAAAGTCTTTACTACTCATTCCCGATATTGCTTTGACTTCTACCGTTTCCTAAGAAAGCAAATAAAACTTCTGATTTCCAAAGCACTTCTAATTTCAAAGGACGCTTCTAATTGGATCTGTGAGGTGATCACCCCCATGTCTTCAGCTCTGGTGAGGCCTCGCCTTGAGTTTATGTTCATCTTTGGGATCCTCACTACAAGAAAGACATTGAGGCCCTGGAGCATGGGCAGAGAAGGGCAACAAAGCTGTGAGGAATATGGAGCACAAAACTTACGAGAAGCAGTTGAGGGAGCTGGGATTGTTCAGTCTGGAGAAGAAGAGGCTCAGGGGAGACCTTATCATTTTCTGTAACCACCTGAAGGGAAGTTATGGCAAGATAGGGGTTGGCCTCTTCTCCCACATAACCAGCAACAGAACCAGAGGGAATGGCTTCACAATGCACCAGAGGAGGTTCAGGTTGGCTATTAGGAAAATCTTCCTCTCCAAAAGAGTGGTGAGGCACTGAAGCGGGCTGCCCAGGGAGGTGGTGGAGTCACCATCCCTAGGGGCGTGCAAGAAACACAGAGACGTGGTACTAAGGGACATGGTTAGTGGGGAAATACTGGTAGTAGGTGGACAGTTGGACTGGATGATCTTGGAACTTTTCCAATCTTGGTGATCCTATGATTCCACGAAAATGGCATGGCTGCATGAAAGCATTTCATAGCAATTTTAAGTATTACTGGCTACTAGAAGGACCAGGAATGTGTGTACAAAACGTGCACCTTGTCATGGCATTGCTCTGCATTACATGAAAGCTGTAAATGAACTTGCGTAAATCTGAACTTTCTTAGCACATATGAACACAGCAGGAAGCACAACAAAATGGACAATGAGACTAAGTGCATACTTGCCATTTGTATTTCTTCAGGCGACAGCTCATCTTCACCTTTACCATCTCCCCATAACCCCAGGTTAGACTGGGCATCGGGCAGATTCCTGTCTGTAACAGAAAAACCAGAATTTGAGACAATGCAGAACAGTGAACAGTGAAGCAATAAGCATTTTCATTATTTCTGAGCTCTGATAAAACTGCTAGATAGCATTTCTCATTAACTGAGATTGAATGTACAGTTATAGCACAGAATTACACCAATGGCCTTTAGCTTTTAAACTAGGGCAGAGGTGCACGTGTACAGGAGAATTTGTGGACTATGAGGAGTTGGACTAAAATACTGACAGTAAAAGATGTAAAACAACTCACAATGGACCGAGACTTAATAGGGCAGAATATACCATAGCATCTGAAATTAGGAGAACAAAACCAGGGGGTCCCTGCCCACAGCAGGGGGTTGGAACTAGATGATCTTTAAGGTCTCCTCCAACCTAAGCCATTCTGTGATTCTAAAGCAGTTTTCAAAATGACAGTCTATATGCAGAACTACTATCTCCCAATGAGATTTGACAGAACCACCAGCTCCTCATTCCTCAAATGTGAAAACAGACTCTCAAATACATTTTGAGCTAAGCTGACAAGAGAAACCTGGCTTCCACACACTGCCCAGGCTGTGTTTTACTGGGCAAATCCCACAGCACTCCAGGCAAGGGGCCTTCCTGCATGTAACAGTCAGTTCTGAACCTACAAAATAACCCCTACACATCAGAGCTTCTCCACTGATTTCACCAGCACTTTCCCTTTGATTAAAGCTAATCATCTGCATAAATCTTAGCAGGAGTTGGGCATAAAACATCTCCAATGGCTATTTCTAGGATATTCCCTTCTAGAAGATTTATTTTTAGGCTTAATTATATACCTCTAATTATAGACAAGGAAGTTAGAATGGGAACAAAAAGGAACTTTACAACAGGAACCTACTGCTTCTGAAGCTGTTCTGACATTGGTTTCAGCTCCTAACAGTAACACTGCAACCTTGAGAAGGCCTCCTTCCCCCAGAGGCATTTTTACAAAACCCAAAACAGAGATTTGCACCAACTGCAAATGAATTCATATTTGGAACTGCTTTATCTTATCAGTTACAAGTTGCAAATTAAAATACAGTCAGATTTAGTTTTTTACTTCTTTATAGCTTTCAGGCTTTCTATTTGTTCTGCTGTTTTGGGGGGGCATGGTTGGCGTTCCTGGGTTTTGTTTGTCTTTAAGGCATTTACAAGTCCTGGCATTTGCTTTTCTGTGCGTTTTTAAACCTCCAATAGTTTGTTTTTTTCTATTGCATAGGCAGTATTAATTATCATTCAGATCATTACTTCTCTTGAGAGGCCCCTGAATGGAGTAGTCCTATTTATGAAAAATATATTAGAAGTATTACAAGAAGAAATTTCCCCTTTAATCCTTCATCAGAATATTTGCAAAAACTTTTGAAAAGTACATATTGTAAGGGAGCATTGCTGGACATTCTGATTCCCAAACTTCAAACCAGGATGGACCAACAGTGAGAATGTTACAAATGAAGGATACAGTCTCCAAATAAAATATCTGTTCTTTCTCACAAGTAATAAGGAAGAAAAACCAGAGCATTTCTAAAGACTGTATAGAAAGGATCCAACCCAATGTTTTCCGCTGGGGATCATCAGTATTTCCAACGTATTTCACGGAGACACAAAACTTATTTGTTTACATAATCAATATTTTTAAATTATATCAAAATTTATTGGATTCAAAGAAGAGAAGATAATTAGTTTACAGAGCTAAGAAATAAGTTATATTCCTATTTTATCCCAGAGGAACCAATTACTTACAGGCACTGTCAGCACTGTTAAAAAACAGCACCTGTATCCAAAGTGATTGCTAATAAGTAAATATCCAAGTATGAGCTAAGTGAGAAAGACACATCTCCCCAGAGCTGCATTCTGTCACCACGGTACATTTCTGGTCACTCTGAAAGGTGTTCTGGAGCTTTTGTGGAGCTGACATCAATGCTTTCCTACAATTCATCCAGCAAAATCCAGACAGAAAAACCAGCTAACTACGTTTCACTTGCAGAAATAGATGTAGTTAACGAATGATAGAGATACAAACTAAAGATCAAATAATAATAAAGCTGAACCCTTCTCCATGCTGAGAGGAGACAGCTGCTAAGATAGCGGACCAGTTCAAAAGCTACTCATTATTTACTTTTATTTCCATAAATGAAACGCCAGATTTGTAATACGCAAACAAGCACTGCCAGCAGAGCGTGTCTCCAGAGGGATGATTCTCCTACCACAAAGCCATGCCCAGCATAACCTCAATGCAAGTAGGTGCTTTGTCTCAAAAGTATCACATTTTGGTTTATACGTCCCAAATCATCAGACAAAACCCAAGTCGTGTCCTGGCGCTCCATGGAGGACACTCAGCTTTTCATTATAATGTTAAAATCAAGGACAGGACTGCGACCTCTCTCAGAAGAGCTATCTTTACAGCTGGGACATTTAAGTAAGGAACCCAAGCACTCTGATGAGCAATATTTCAGAGATACAAACAACTATAATGGTGGTTTAGAACAATATCCTGAGGATGAAATGGCTTATTTCTGAGCACAAACATTTTCCCAGTGTAGTTACTTGTTAAAAAGTAGAAAAACCAAAGGCAGTAAGATTTGAACAGAGCTATTTGTCCATTAATCACTTCATTCATGTCATTGCCATGCTTCAACAAGCACTTACCAGTGAAGCCACAACGCTGACTTCTATGAACAGGAGCTACAAAATGCACATTGTGTCCACTTACAGTCCATTTCAGGCAGAATTATGTTGATACACAACTTTCCTAGTTTTCTCTAAGACTGGTCAGCATCCCCTTGCAAGTATTACATCAGCACCAATTCCGTAACCAGACCCCTACATCTAGCTGCCTTCTCATACAAAACTATGCCATAAACTAGTAAGAACTAAAACTGGGGTAAACAAAACGTGCAATAAACTAAGCTTAATTTCTGTTTATTGCAGTGATTTGCTGCGGCCAAAGCAACCACAGAACAGTGTTTCCCACAGCGTGGTACAGATTTCTGAGCTAAAGATTGCAGTGATGCTTTGCATGGTGCTTTCAGAGACTGTGGAGACGTTCAACAGCAAGGAAACTGAGCTCTGCAGATGTTACTGTGCTGCTCCTTTTCTATTGGTACGAACTCACAGCTGTGACATACTGATAACGTGTTAAGGTGAAACTCATCCACGTGCCCGCGTGCTGCACCTCTTAAGACATACAACAAAAATGAACTAAGCACTAGAAACGACACCTCATCAAAACCTTTACTTCTTACGGTAAATTCAGCCTCCAGAGAGGAGGAAAAAATCCAATGTATCAATAGGGCTGCACTACAAACTGGTTAGGGAGACAAGCAATACCATATCAGAAAAGAAACAGTTTGTACGTTGTGAGGTAATTCAATATTAGAGTCTTCATTCAGAAATGGAGTAGCCCCTTCACATGAACCCACCCTCTGTACGACCTACAAGTCTCTCCTCAGAGAAACTTCACTCGTAATAAAACACAGAAAAGAAACAACAGATTAGCAGACTAATATGGCCATTTGGTGCACTTTTTCCTATCTTGATGAAGCATTATCCTAATGCAATGTCTCGCTTGCCACAGCTTCTGTTTCCCCCCAAACATAATTTTCATGCTGTAATCACACCATACCTCAGACTCTAGACAGTACCAGCAGGACAAATCAAGCCAGGGAAAACAGCTCCGGGATTGTGGAAACAAGATTTCTCTTCAGGTATGAAACCTGAAATTATCTGCACAGCGGTAGCACTCAGAAACGCACTCTGCAATGAAATTCTAAGTGTGCACACCCCAGAACAGACCAAGGGGCCATCTTCCAAAGTGGCTGAGAGGAGACTTACACACATAGCCTCAGAAGCAGGCACTAAGAAATTAGTGAGTTCTGCCACTACTGCCAGCTGAAATGACCGCGAGGACAGAGATGCTGCTTTAGACTTGTGGCTATTTCCTGCTTACTGAAAGAGAAGGTACAACGCTTCAAGCAAAGAAATTCAAGGCTGTGCCTGGCCAGCCACTAAAATCCCCTCTGAGACCATATTCTACCTTTGTGTTGCTACTGTAGACGTGCCTATCTCAAGGTCTCTTCCTAAAATCTAGAAAATGTTCCTAAAAACTACTGCAAAGTTACTGAGCTACTTTCCAATTCCTTGTCATCAGTCAAAGGGATCTGGAAAATGAGGCAGATCTCAGAACTGAAAGGATAGTGAAAAAACAAATAAAAAGGAGAGTTCACACAGAGTTTATTGAGGGAGTAAGGAAATTCAGCAAGACGTAAGACTTTTTTAGCTGGTTGGAAGAAGCATGTCAAAAATCTTAATGCTGCTTCCTCACTCCCACAGTGTGCTTCTCAAAAGCCCAATCAACTCAGGGATGAAGGAAACAGAAAAGTGCAAATTACAAGAATAGGCCTCTGACTGTTACTCTTACCTTTATTTTCCTCTGCTGAAGGTTTTTCTTCAGACTCATCTAAAGAATTCTGTGAAAATTTTTCAGGAGAAAGAGCTGATCTGGTCACATGGCTCTGCTCAGGTTCAAGTTTGGACCTACAAGCACAAGAGCTTGCAATTAAATTGAATGCAACTGCATCTCCAAACTAAGAAAAACTACAGATTAGTTAAAATCACACTCTAACCTGCTCTTGCAGACTTCACAATGATGATTTCCCAGTCTAGATACAAAATGTACTTAGCAACCTTCACTGAAATACTATTACAGAAGCAAAGAAAGCATGTAATCTTGAACAATACACATCACATATTCAGAGTTCAGAAGAATTTAAGGCCAGAGCATGAAAACCAGACATTTTATTAAACTTCCTTTCAAAAAACCTAGCATATTAGAACACATAATGTTTTTGTCACGCTGATTTTTTTTTTTTTTTACTAAAAAATAGCCATCTCACCCAGTTAATTTTTCCAAGTATCTCTTAACAATTTACCTTATATTTTAAGTTATCATACGGAAAAAGTACAAAAATAACAGAAATAGCTCTTTCCTGAAACAAGTTTATTTTATTTAACTAGCTGTAAGGAATAGTTTAACCAGGATGAGAGCGATCCTTACCTTGTCTGCCAAGAGATACAACAGACCATTTAGAAGCAAAGCAAAGAAATGCTGTATGTAATGGTCAGATACACGTTCCATTTAAGTCCCTGCTATGAAATTTCAATACAAAACCAACAAAAAATGAGAAGCACATTCAGTGCTTATGTCAGTACTTCTGTACTTGTCAAGGACTTTTTACTATGGCACCGTGAAGTCTAAAATGAGTGGCTAAATACTGTTTTTTCTAGTAAACCTTCATGGTCTACTGTTATCTACAATGAATACTGTAACTACCTAGTAGATGGTTAAACGCTTAGCAATTATGCTGACAGAGAAGCTAAAGAACAACAGCAACAAGAGAAAACCACCAAGAAATAACGTGCTGCATCACCCGCTGTGCCACCTTCATCACTTCCTCTCCTCTCAAATATAATCAACAGTTAATCTCATTATGATCTGCAATCTTCTCCTGCTGCTCAACAGAAGGTGTTGCATTTTGTGTCTTTCCTTCTTTGTATTGTGTCTAAATTCTAGCTCATAATTAGAAAATTCTGAGAAGAACAGGATAATGTATTAGTCATCACTGGCTGACTACATTATTTAAACGAGGAGAAAATAACAGGATGCATTTATTAGTACCCAAAGCTCTGCAAGTCTGATATCTGGTCATTTCACACAGAAGAATTTCTCATCTCTCCCCACTCAACTTTCCTGAATACCAAGAGAAGAAACAAATAAAAACTTATCTGGATGTCCACATCGTTCAAAGTGTAATTCTGACACTATAAAAACATTAATTCAAGATATAACCAAATCAAGCTGATTTTAGTAACTCCATATGTAATTCACAAGAAATTATAATGGAAAAATATTTGAAATGAAATATAAATTTGGATATCCATAAATAACAAATTGAAAATCCAAACCAAGTGCATTTATAGTAAAAGCTGATTGTACTTCTACTTCTCAGCATTTCGTTTTGGGGAAGCCTCTCTATGTAACTGGCAGAACATTTTAAGCAAAAAATATAAGCCCACTGACAGAGGCAATTTCTGTAAGAAAACAGTAACACTCCGGCCATTTGTTGAAGAGCTTACGGTGCTCAGCTATGTAAAAGTAAACATGATAAAGTGTATTTTTACTGCAAACCTCTCAGAACTGTCTCATAAGCACAGATTTTACATTGACTAAATTGCAGGCAGAAGTTCTGCACTAGGATTAATTTCCTTCTAAATAAATGTATTCCTTTGTTATTTGTTGTCCTTGCTTTCCACTGTATAATAATCTACGAAGTTTTCAATTAAAAATGAACAAAATGTCTGGAAAGCACTACTTAAAGTAGTTGAAGTGATGGGAGATATTATCACATAAAATGCCTGCTGAAATCCTAGGGGAAATTACAAATCGACTTGTTGAAATCACATGAAAAAAAGGATTTTTTCTTCAAGTTATCATAAAGATTGGTTTATTCCCTGTGATTTATTTAAATTGAATTTTCATTTAAAATGACAATTCGGCCATTATATCACATCTGCAATGCATAAAAACCCCAGCTGGCCAACAGCTGGTTTTCAATTCTCACGCCCTTACAGAAGAGGCGAGGAAGTACTCCTCAGCATTACAGAAAAGGGCTGCATCTTCTGGCCCATTTCTTAATGTCTTCTTACTCCATTAATTAAATGATATCCAAACTTCTGGCACAGCTCTTTTTCACTGTACTAATCAGATTGACTTGTTTTGCCTGGTTAGTCACCTGAGAAATCCTAGACCTTGTATTTAGCATGGAAACAATCACAAAAACAGAACAAAGCTGTTGATATTTATTAGCCAATTACATATAGGAGAGAAACCATGCTAACTTCCTCTGAAATTCCTTACAATGAAGAATACCAGTAAGGTTGGGTGTTTTTGCACACTAAGAATATCACACAGTACGTTTCTGTACGGTTCCTTTTTCTGCAAGGTTATAGGCTCTCAGCATTTTTGCAACAGCTATCTTTATTTTCTCTCATTACTACCTACCAAATTTCAGAACTGGTCTGGCATATTTTGTTTGCTTGTTTTTGATTTGTACTTCTATTTCTGTCTCAGAAAGATATACGTAAGTGAATCCAATTGTGTTTAATCATGCTGAATCACTCTGAGTAAAATGTACTTATGGACTTCTGAAAACATCTCTAATTTCAATGTAGTATGATTCTAGTAGCCAATCAACCAAGTATGCAATAAAAAGAAACTCCCTTAAAGTATGTTTTTTTCATACTTGGGGTGGAGAGTCTACAAGCACATCACCTTTAGCTACTTCTCCCATACATTTGTACCTTTAGGTTAGCAGTCTGAGGCATGATGACAAAAGCAGAAGCAATCTGGTTCAGTGCAGAAGTTACAAACAAGAGTCTGATTTTGAGCAATTTTTTTTTTTACCTGCCATGAAACCTCGCTATCTCAAGAACAGATTCACAACATAATCCCTTGCTTTAGCTGAAAGACAATGGCCTACGGAAGGGGAAAAGAATGGAAGAATGGGAGAGAGAAGGAGAGAAATGAATATTCTTGCACCAAAGCAGATGGTATCCTAACTAATGTAAGACAATGTGCAGAATTTCATTCTAAACTATTTTACATAAAATATTGCTTAATGGGACATCTACAAATACAACAGAATATTTTTAAATGTCCAGTAGGTTTATTCTCCCACTTTCTACAAACTTGGTTTTTTACTCATTTACAAATAAGAATAGCACACAACGTTGTGTTGGTGTTCTGCCATTTACAGAATTAACATTACACACGAGAAGTATAAGAGAGCCCTGGAATGCATCTGCTGATAGTAGAAGTTCCTCACCCAGCTAAAGATTTCCATCTAAAACAATCTCCTTAGAATCTAAACATGAAGAAAGTTTTGCTGAATGTCATACAAATTGAAAGGTGTGGGTTAATCTCTTTTGTTTACATTCTGACAATGAGAGCTCATTACTCACAGTCTCTTCTTATCTATCACTCGCTTGACTCGGATGGCTCTTTGTTCTGAATACAGCTTACACACTCCTATTTGAGAGATCAGTAAAAAAGTTCAGGTTAGGAGAGCATGATTTCTTCCTTGGAAAATACACTCATTCATTTTAACCACTCACTATTGCAGAAGAAATACCACACACTTTTTAAGTAATCTTCAATGAAGTCTAAGACAGCTGTTCTGTGCTCCTTCACCTGAGCAGATTGGACGTCCTTGTGAGCTGAAATGCAAAAGAAAGATACAACATGATCTTTTAGCTGGTTATTGGATTGCACAAAAGTCTGCATTTTCAGTTCATGCACAAGTTATATCCAAGAGCCTATGAACATTTCATATATATTATACATAACTATTTTCAACATTGCTTATTTAAGTGTAGGTTCTGTAAATCAGTAAATTTTTACAAGAAAGTAAAACCTCAAACCAACTTGGGTCACATAATGTTTTTTATTCTTTATATATGCCACTGAGTCATATTATTTCCACAAAGTTTCTAAACAAGAACAGACGTCATCAAGCTAAGCACTGCAGAACAGATCTAGAGATTCACTCACTTAACATGCTAGACTCCTAATGTTTTAAATTCTCCAGAGTACGGACTATGTGGACATCTTTGGGATTGTGTCTAGCATTTAAATATTTGTTATTTTGATACTATGAAATCTCCATGACTTACTCTATGACTTTCAGTGATTCTGAATAATGTTGTAAGATGGCATCCCAAAGCTGAAAATCTTTAGAATACTGCTAAAATACATACATACATACATACATACAAAAAGACAACCTGAAAATAGCAAAACAGAACTTCTTTCCTCAACTTTCATGAAACTATATTGTAAGAGTATTATTTCATACAAATAACTGCCAAACTGTCAACTGATGTTGACGTTACCAGGACTCTGTGCTATGGTATTCCCGTTCGGAGAAGTAAAATTGTTAATACTTCTCATAATGAAAATTATCTATTTTGATATGCTTGTAAATTTTCTATAAGCGTATATATACACAACAATTACAATTAAAACATTATATTAAGAAATATTGATTTGTTTTGTTAGGGTTTTTTGTTTGTTTTTTGCTCAAGTTCAAAATTTTAGGAGCTACACTCAACAACTCAAGAAAACATCCATAGCTGACGAAAAATCTTGAAGAGTTAATGTAATGATATAGATATTATTCCATTTCACACTGTGATTTAACTATCTCAAATTTGGAAAGAATATCCCTGTGAAACGTTACAGGTGGACACCATAGAAAGAGACAGTCACTGAGCTTTGGCTCAGTCCTCTATGTCACAGAGCTAAATTACAACTAAACAGTAGATATGTAAGACTATCATTTTTACTTAAAAATAAAACACACCACACTTATTAATTGGTATATATGAACAAATAAAATTCTATGCTCTGGCTTATCCTTTCACTTACATGAAAAAAATCAGGCATGGTTCCACTCAGTCAATGGGATTATGAAGATGAAACAAAGGAGGAATGAGACTTTACCAGTCTCTTTACAAAAGCATTTCAGAACTCACAATGTCATGTGATATTCATTCTCATATTGGCCTTAACCAATAACTAAGGAAGAACATTTAGAAGTTGCTCAGTTTACCTTCTGTTCTCAGCTGATGAATGGCATCTGCACACGTCCTCATAAATATCTGAGCATCTTGATCTATCTGATCACGCTCGGTATCTGTCATCCTCCCATATTCAGACATAATATGGCTGAGAAACAAGACAAACTGTCACTTATGAAATCCCCAATATAACACACCTACAAGTATACATTTGGGATCTTCCTCCCACTCACCATCCCCACAAAAAGCCTTTTTTGCAACACTAATTTTCATAGAACAAGGAGATTTAAATTATTTGTATGAGTAAAAAGTACAATACCCATCATTTCTATCGAGTTGGAAGGTTTTTTAAAACATTTGTTTGGAGTGGTAAAAGATGTAGGAAGAGCAATATATCCTTTCATCTCCTATATTATCCAACACTGAGCAAGTAAGGAGAAAATACATCCAGAAAATAGTCACCCTCAGTACTTCTCTAACTGTGCATACTTCACTTCTAAATATAAACAAAAGAAGTAGAATAGAGGAACAGCTCAAATACTGAAGAAAGTATAACAGTTTGTAACTTATTTTGCTTATGTGTGTTTTTATTTCCTAAAGGCTGAGCTCCATTTTTAAAGTATGGATAATAATATTCATAATAATTTTCCATTATTATGAAATCTGTGAATTTAAATCATGGTACAGAAGAACATCTGAAAATAATGTACTTTTTTATATCAAGTAGATTAAAAGACTTATTAAAACCCATCCATATTGTTTATTTCTATTTTAGTTGATCCATTATATATTTAATATTCTCTAGTAGGGTTAGTATATTCTTACGCTACTAAATTAGTAGAAATGGAGGCCAATCTCAAAAAGGCCAAATAATACCAGCGAGTTTGAGGTTGAGATTTCCATTCAAATGTTATATGGTTCCAGAATATTTGGAGGTTTATTTCAATGCGTTTGAAAGACTTTTTGTTCTTTCCTGACAGTGAAATATTAATACACTGTAGAAAAACACCAGAAAACCATACTATATAGAGGTACTTCAATGCACAGCCACAGTTGATAGGATGGGAAGACTGCTACAGCACGTTATCCAATGTTTATCTTGGGCCTCTTGATCATTCAGTCACCACTGCCTGTTATATCTGTCTTGAAACAGGCAAGAACACCAAAATGAACAAATCTACTTCAACTTAGATTTTTCTATGTGAAAAATTTCCCACTTGTTCAAGATTTGAATAACGCAACTATATTAATGCAAATAAAGAAGCAAAAGAAGAGATTATCATTTGCCAAATTTAGCCTGATATCCCAAAGATATCTCATGCTTCAATGCAACAGTGCCAGGTCTGCTGCAATTCCTGCCACAGAAATGTCTCCAACCAACTCACACCACCCCACCTCTCTCCACTATCCTCTCCCATTACATGCCGTACCATCAGTTCCTTCCTCTACATCAGCATACTAGCAGTGTGCTTCTCCCAGATCTCCTCCACAAATTTTTAGGTTTACTTTAATGACCCTGAATGTTATATCAAGAGATCTTCATCCTCATCCTGCATGATTGGTTGCATATGAAAAAGGCAATGCTTAGTCCATCTGGCTTGAAAAATCATTAAGTGCTGCCTGACAGCTAATAAACAATCAGACAGCAAACAGAAAGGCCAACTAATTAGAAGTAATAATCACTGTTTTCCTCTTGTTTGTTTCCAACACTGTCACCTATTTGTCAGATAAATCCTGGGAATTTTCCCTTCTGATTAAAACTACTCTAAATACTCTGTAACTTATAGAAAACTTACAGAAATGTTTTCAATTTGTATTTTAATAGCTGCGTTGCTCTTTTCTGGTTGGGTAATAACAGTGAGTCTGCACATACAGTAAATCCACCCCACCACCATCCTCTAACCTTACTGTAGAAAAGAACCATTACTTAAAAAAAAGAACAGGCCAAAGAAGAAGAAAGCAACACCACCACCAAGAGCCATCAAACAAACAATTAAACCACCCGTGTTCCATATGTCACAGATGCAAAGACTTGCTTAGAAGTACTACCAGTGCCATTATCATAGCAATGAGCTGCTGCATCACTAAATCAGGAGAGATCACATGAGTCTCGATGAACCAGAAACAACCACAAGAACTAGCCTGAGCACAAGAAAAGCTTTGGCTAATGCATACAGATAAAGAAGAGGTAGGAAGTGCAAAATTCTTCTTGATATTTATTCTAATCAACTGGAGAAAACTTCATGGGAAATGTGGACTGGAAAGCAACTTAGGTTATTTGTGATTCTTAAAAAGGAATATTGGAAAGCAGGGAAAAGACAGCGGCTATCATCAAGTAGGCAGATTCCAATAGCCTAAAAAATAAAAATACATAAATTAGGAAGTTGAACTGTACAGAAAAGGAAACTTAAGATGAAACAGAAAGGAGACCAGGTGCACCAGTAGTCTTCCTATAGAAATGACATTGGGATACCTTGCAATTCTGCCCTTCGAAGGGAAGAACAGGCAATGCAGTAAGAGATCAACTATGCTATTTCAAGAGCTCTTCACTGAGTTCAAACACAATAAAGCAGAATACAGAAAGTGCAAATTAGGTCTGATTGCTACTGACAACTCTAAAGGAACATTGCACGGAGGGATGCAATCAGAAAAGGGTCAAGTCCAGGGATGAGACAAGAAGTTACTCTGCAATTGTTAATAAGAGAAAGACCAAAGAAACAGTTGACTTGCTACTCGGTAGAGAAATAAAACCCATATGCAGAGAATGAAGAAAACCTAGATGTTCCTGGCTTTTTCTACATTAACTTTCATCATTAAGTTAAATTATTAGCTGCTGTTACTGTTCCCTTCTAATCACTGCTTCTGTCTGAATCATCTGAGCCCAATTTAGCACCTTTGACCTTCAGAACAAAAAAAAAAGTAACAATTTTTAATTGATACTTTCATCAGCAATAGCAAGCATGAAATGCTATTTTAATAACAGGATGCTGAGTGAGTGTCTGAGGAAAAGTACTGGGCAATCCAGGTCATTGCACAAGTTTATCTCAGGGTGCAGTGCTTCTGAGCTAAAGCTGAAGGTAAAACTGATAGAGGATATATTCCTCCTATTCATCTACAAATGGTGCACTCTGAGGGGAAACTGGTTTTAAAAAAATATCCCAGGTGAGCACGTATCCATATAGTATGCAGAAACAGGAGACAAAGCTCTGGAATAAAATAGGAAATGCATCAAATTAAAGGATTTATTCTCACTGCCAGGAGAGCTCTAGGTGGATGTAAGTGCAGCAGCTGTATTTTATAAAAAGGAATGTTACATTGAAAACAAAGCAAATAATGTACAGATCTCTTGGTTTAAATATATATATTTTATATATATATATATATATATATATATATATATATATATATATATATATATATATATATATAGGAACAAATAATCGATTTTAAGCACTTTGAAGAGAACAAAAAAAATAACCAATAGCCATGACATGAATAAGTGTAGTCTACCTCTGGGGGGCAGAACCAGGTCTTATTGAGGGATGTATACTACTATGTATCAGGCTTTTGCTACTATCTCACATGAGATTCTCATAAGCTGCTAGCAAATAAATGCATTAGAAGAACCAGGTACTGTTTAGACATGAAATGGGTTGGAAAGCTGAACTCAGAGTAGTTATAGACCAAACCAGTAGGACATACCGAGTTGTGTTCCACAGTGGTCTATCCTGGATCTGACCCTGTTGAAGGCTTGCATGTGTACTCCACTTCACTACCCAAGTTCCCATACAGTATATTTGCAGGGGCACAGAGCTAAGCAAATTAAAACTGCATTAAGAGAACAAGACTTCCATACAAAACAATATTGCCAACTTGGAGAAACGGCAGGAAGAATTTGAATGAGGAATGGTCAAAGGTGCTTTGCTGCAGCAGGACTAATTACCCGAACACACAGAATGGGGGAGAAGCAATTAGGAAATGGTACTTCAGAAAGACATCTGGGATCATGTTGGATCATGAACTGAACAAAACAACAAAATGTTGCAGAAAAAAGTGATAATTTCTCTGGGATGCACAAATGCAGCACAACCCATTGCAGATAAAAGGCAATCTTTTTGCAGTCCTTAGCATTGGGCAGGAGCTCAGCTGAAGCATTGTTTCAGTTCTGCAACTCACTGCAACACCAGGTGGGACAGCATCCAAAGGAGAGGAAAAACCATGACCAAAGAGAGTATATATGAAAATCAAAACACACTGTAGTTACTGATTCCAGAAAAGACTGAAGAGAAAACAAAATAAGTTAATGGGAAAAAAAAAATAACAAAATCTAGTAGCGTGGGTAAGGAAACAGAAGTAGAGGGAAGATACAGAATCTTCACTGAAGGACATATCTAAAAGCAAGCAAGACAAGGTGTTAAGAATGACTTGCTTGTTCTCTTTTTTGAATAAGTGTCAGCTATGTTCATTCCAACGCATCATTTGTGTGAACTTATTTTGCTGGAAAAGCACAGGGAAGAGTCGATGGAGGCATTACATCAGCTTTTGGAATTAGTAACTCTTTCTGCTGGTGCATGAAATATTTTCTGCTTACTCACTCAATGAAGACAGTAAACCAAGCAGAAAAACTTGGTTTTCTTCCAATAATGCATTACAAAATAGAGAAGTAAGGTAAAAACTTCTCAAATGACAGAACATCTCACAACTCACAACAACCTGTCCAGAAGCTTCGGGTACTACAGCGTGGAGTACAGGCACATCTGAATTAGTATTTTCAGTTTTGTAAAATACTGCTGAGAAATTCCAGAATGCTGTTAGGAACAATTATTATTTCTAAGATGTGATATATGAAACTAGTAAACTCAAAAAAAAAAAATCATTTGACATTAGAACCCTAGGGAACAGAAAAATGCTGTATATTCACCCACGAAGACAATGCTAGAGTTTCTCTTGAAGTCCTTACAGGTCACCTACACATTTCACTGCTTCTTATAAAAACATAATTAAGTTACTGTAATAAAGCAGGCTGGCATTGTGAGGGAGACCATGAGAGACTATTTTTAGAATCTTTTAATGGTTACTGATTTTCTTTTGTTGGTTACATCAAGAGAATACTCTCCAGAAAACACAGGGCATGTGCTCAATGATCTCCTATTAGCTGACAAACATGTAATTGATTTATTGGGCTTTTTTTCCAGCTTTAGTGGGTAGATAAATGTTTGTGCCAGAGGAACAATTACTGAGCTCCAACATTATTTACGACAAAAATAATTCTTTAACATTTTTTTCAAAGCACATTAACTGATGTAAACCACATACAAAACGTTCAAGCACTGAACTGTACATATGGTCCACAGAAGGATGTTGTGAAGATCAGAAGCCATCCATCCCACCCTTTCCATGGAAATAAAAATAATAAATAAATTCTATCAGAACCAACCTGCACAACACTGATGAACTATATACATACCTCTACAGTTGCAAAAGTCAGTAAATTAGACATCAAATTATCACAGAAACATAGAATGGCCCTAGGTTGAAAAGGACCACAATGATCATCTAGTTTCAACCCCCCCTATGCAAGGTCGCCAACCACTAGACCAGGCTGCCCAAAGCCACATTCAGCCTGGCAGTTCTTTCCCTGACAGAAAGATTTCCTCTCAGAGATTCTCCTTTCAAGTATGAGGTGTTCTACCACCAAAACCCAGAATTCTCAATTCATCTCCAACGTCCGGTTAAATTAAAACAGTAAGGATAACTGCTGGTTTTTGAATTATCTCAGCCTAGAAAGTTCCTTTGGAGAAACTGGATACCTGCAGAGGCACATTTCAAACACCCATGCATGAATGCAATACTGCTAGTTCCTAGAGCTACGGGTAACACAAATGTACAAATGATCAAACGGTTCAGTGATCAAAAATACAACGAAGCTCATAATGAAAGGCAAGGACACAAGTTGTTCACATCAGACAACTTACCTAAGAATGAATAAAGGATCTCGCCAAAGAAAGCAATGTAGGAGTGTATTACACTTATGTACAGAGAGGAAGAATATACGGAACACACAGCAATAATACTCTAAAAAAGCAAAGGCAAGTAACAATTTTTATCTCAAAAGAATGAACAGTTTGCTTAGCGAGGAAAAAAGAAGTCACCCACATCTCACTAATGTATGCAGGAATGAAGAGTTCCTGCCTCCACCCTGCCAGAGAAGAATTATCAGAGACAATTCTTATCAAAGAAGAATTTGATATTTGGACTTTACAGAATTACTGATTTTTTTTTGTTTTCTTTTAAAAGGTACTGTTCATCACTAACTCTCACTAAAGACAGATATTTGCTGAATATTACATTACAAGGAAAGCCCTTAAAGACTGCAATTTAGCAGCAATAAAATTCTAACATTCCCTTAAAAAAAAAAAAAAAAGACAACCAACCAAACAAAAAGGAGCCACCACCATACATTTGGAGAGAAGTTTGATGGAAGAGCTTCTATATGTACCCCTCTGTAAATCAGTCTTCTAACTTGTGCTGCCAGTGGAACTTTCTGAAGTTCTAACCAGAGGAGAGTAATGGCAGATAGATGAATTAGGGTTAGGGTTATACAACAGAATAGATGACAGAACAGAAAAATTCTCTACAAAGAAAGCTGAAAAAAAAAGTGTAAGGGTAAGACAGTGAATCCTGATGGATAGGAAAGAATAAAGATGCAATGGCTTAAAATGAGTAAGCTTAGATCACTCCATCACTTGTTTAAGGTTTGCCTCTTATACATTACAGCTGACAGTCAAATCAAGAAGGAAAGAAGTGAACAAATGACTACTAATTCTTGAGCTTTCTGGACTCAATTTAGGCATTTCAGCTGAATACTTAGAGCTTGATAAACTAGGTCTGGACCTTAGCTTCAATTAAACCCTTTTCCAGTTGTCTTTCTCATTTCTAGAAATATCCCTCTAAAAATGAACTAAAGATCTCCTCTCTGCAGAACACTTTATATGTGCCCCCTCAAGAAATATTACTAAAGAATTCATTCTGCAAATGAAGTAGTCAAATTTCATTGCCAGAATTAAGCCTCCTACATAAATTCCCAGCATAGCCTTTCTGTATTAAAATGTTGTAAAATCTTCCCTGTAGTTTAAATATGCTATTAAAATTGCTGTCTTGAACAAGTGAGGCATTTGTTAAGACTGAGACTGACAGTATGGATGCTATGGCCCTCCTTATATCCACAACTATGCAATTTGACAGCCCTATTTAAATTTGACCTTTAAGTACGAGATCAACTACAAACAGATGAGATTCAGTTTATTATTTTATTGTTTAAGAAAGGAAATGACACTTATTTTTCCTCTCCTTAGCTAATACCTACAGCAGTGAGGGGAGAAATCACTGAGAATTCCATGATAACTGGCTAAAAGAGTTTACAAAAAGAACATTATCAGTTTTTAGAAACCAAAATAGCTTGGACAAAATCTGTACTCCATGTTCTCACTTCTATTTTATGCACACTATTACTAATAAAACCTAGAAGTTATCCACTGACAGTTTGTTCTTTCTGCCATTATTTGCAGAAATATTTCTCAGCTTTTACATTCACATGAAGTTTTCACACAAGAAGTTATTTGAGTATTCAGTTGGTAGCTCCACCTAGTGTTATTCATTACCTATTCCAAAAGGAACTGAAAAGCAGAGAGCCAGACATAACACACACATATACTCTACTTTTGCTTGCTGCTTGGAAAAGCAGTTTCTCATATGCCTTCCTCAGAGAATTCATTTTCACTAATACTATGAATAGCTCTCATTGCCTTACATTTCTAAAGTACTTCAAAATCCTCATTTCTGAGGTTTCATTTTTGCAATAGCAATAAACTGTTTTCAAAATCTCAGGTAAGGTGCCAGAAGAGTCCCAAGGACACCTTTTGATACCACTGACCATACAGCATTGCCATTACTGTTGCTGACTCTTTCAAGGCTTAAGAAGGAGTTCTATCTCAGAAAGACTGCACTTAAAATACAGACAGAGCCTAAGGAATAGCAAAGGGCTCAGCTGTTCCCACTTCTTTTATATGTGGAATGAATATCTGTCCAGTTAATGTTCCTATTTTCTGTCTATGAAGCCTTTTGGATGGGCATTAAATCAACATGGGACTCTGTGTCTTCAACAGATAGATGCCTTTAAACTGTGCTTTCTCAACCTGGATTGCTGCAACAGTTTTGTTACAGACAGGGCTGCAGCAGAATCAGAATGCAGACAGGGCTGACTTAAGCCATGCAGTATTGCTGCTATGCTGATGGAATGGAGAAATACAACACTGAAAATGGTGAGGTTTACAGAAGAATCTTCAAAAGGGAAAGTTTACTCACACGGTTGCATTCGGATATACAAAAATAATGAACCAAAGCAAAACAACATGCATAGCTTTCTTCTCAGATGGCTGTAAAAAATAATATTTAGCAGCCTGAAGCTTTTTTTTCCCCTCTCAAGGAAGGTCACTGCCACAATGATCTACTTTTGTCATTTCAAGAATAGGTTGCTGACATTTTCTTTAAAATGGCTGCACCCTGCAATCTGGAAACTTCACTTCTTAGAAATTCATTGGCTTCTTTCTAAAGGGTATTTCCCAGCTCTGTAATTCACCCCAGTTAGGATGCATTAATTAGGCACACATTCTGTATTCTACCTATTTTACATCTGGTTGGGATCTGTTGTTTTTCAACCATGAATCTCAAAATAAAAAATGAAATCCCAGAACCCTGGAGAGCACCTCTTTCCCTGCATAACTAGGGTAGACAGATCATCTTGTTTCAAAGGATAAAGAATTGGTTAGAAGGCCACAGCCAGAGGGCTACAGAGAGCTAAAGTCAATGGCTCCATGTTCAGATGGAGGCTTATCACAACTAGCGTCTCCTAGGGGTCCGTCTTGAGACTGGAGGTCTTCAACATCTCTATCAGTAACCTAACCAATGCAACTGAGTGCACCCTCAGCAAATTTGCTAATGACAAGTGGAGGAGTCCAGTTGATACAACAGAAGAAAGGAATGTCATCTAAAGGGACAAGCTTGAAAAGTGGGTCCAGGGGAACCTAATGTGGTTCAAGAAGGTCAAATATAAGGTTTTGCACTTGGGTTGCGGCAACTGAAACTAGTCTCCTGCTGTCTCAGGAACCACTTCAAAAACTTATTCTGCAGCCCCTTGGAAGTGCTAGGCTCAGACTACCAGTCTCCTCTGTTTCAGAACATACCCTAAAAGCCTCTTACTCAAATTCTTAGCTTCATTTTAGCTACGGCCATTTTCTTCTTCTTAAGGAGCTTACAAGTAAGTCAATTAATAAGCAACCTACAAATTTTATTTTTTTTATTTTTTTTATTTTTTTTTAGTTATTATGCCTATAGATTTTGGGTAGTATACTTTATAAAAAATAAAACGTATTCCAAAAAAAAAAAAAAAAAAACACAGAACCATTTAAAAAACAATATACGCTTACCTGTATGCATTAATGTAATCCTTTCTGTGTTGAAGAAGAAAATCCTTCAGCTTCCCAATATTGGAAATCTTAAAAAAAATAAAAAATAAAAAAATCATATTTAAACTTCATAGCTACAGATATTAATATTTGTATACATTTAAAGTTCAGTACTTCAACCATAAAATAGTAAAACTCTTCAAACATAAATTAGTAAAATTCACTTTGTATTTAATCAGCACTATAACATCTATTTTCTTTCACAATGTAATTTTCACACTTTTCAAGCAATCAGTACATACAAATCATCTAAGGTTCTGTTTGCTGTATGAAAGCAGAATTTTGATAGAAGTAATAAAAATGCATGTCTAGTGTACAGAAAGCATAAACTAAACTTTAAATACTACTAAATGCTAAACATAAATACAATATAAAACATTAAAACAGTAAACGTAACTCCAAGCATAACTAAACATTAAAAATGGTATCAACTGGCAATTCAAAATCCAACATGTATTTCAGAAAATAAATTAATTTTAGATCATACAAGAAATTTTAAAACACTTTACTGATAAAGAATGATATAAATACTCAATTTCCTTTAAGAGCAGTGTGCTGCCCCTCTCCTTTCTATTTCTGCAGCAATGCAGTGACCAGTTTGTGCCTGAAGTACTGCATGTAGCATCTGGGAATTTTTGCCAGGAGATACACCCACAGCAGAATTCTCTTTCTGGATTTCTTTTTCCATTTCTGGATTTTCCCTTCACCATGGATCTGTTTTTGCTCTAAAACCATTTGATTTTCTTCATAGAAGTCATTACTGAGATCTTCTGAAAAACCTCCTAAGCTCTGAAATGACTTTTACTAACTTTTACTAACTTTTAGTATAAGATCCTACTTCAACTTACAGAATAGATGATCTACACAAAATGAGTTTTCATCAGGCACAGAAACGAGACGGCTACCTTAACAGGACTGGAAAGAGACATGATGGAGTGAGGAGATTGAAAAAAACTACCAATAATACAACAGGACAGGGAGTTGGGGGAATCTTCCTACAGCATATTCTCAAATATTCATTAATAATTCTGTGTAAAAAAAGCATGCAAGGAATTTTACAATGCAATAGCTGTTTTAGTTTACAAATACAATAAATGTGGTTTATTCTGTGTATCTGGGGGAAAAAAAAGCATCAAAAGCTGTTCAAGTCTTAAAATCCTATTTTCATGCAAATGTTCCCTGTAATTAAACAAACAAAAAACCACAGAGACAGAACACAGAATAGTTTGCATAAATAGAAGATTAATATCCCCGATTATTTTTTCACAAGACCCGCAGGCCTTTGAGAAAAGGGGAAAAAGCAAACTTGGTAAGGCCACAGAGATCTGTTAAAACAAAAAATGTGCTTTCCTGCACAATACAGGGGCATACATTTCCCTGTTATCATCTGCTGTTTCCTTTTTACTACAATTCATGATAACAGATAGGAAATTTTGCTATTTTTGTGTTTTAAATTTTCCATGAGATGAATAACACGTGAAATTTTGAGCCATTCACAGCACATGTCAGTAACTCCAGCAGATACCAAGTTCTCTAACGTGTGTTAGCACTGTCAGAAGCGTTAAGGAGAGAAATACTGAGAACACCACTCAGGATCAGTTGGACACAAATAGTCAATTTAAATCATTCGATGGATGTTTCTTCTGGAACTTACTTTTGTTTTTTAATCTCTTTCTCTGCATCATTATGTAACGAATTTTGCTTCATAGGACTTTGCTTAATAGGTAAACTACGCTTGACTATAAAAGCAGAATCTTCAAAATAGCCATACAGTGTTTCAGTAGAACAATAATACTTAATAAGCAGAAAGTACTACAGAGAACAAAGAGTAGAACTGTAAAATGAGACACATTTGAAAACATTTCCATTAATACGTTAACAAAGACTAAACTAGAAAAGGGATTAGCAAAATTTTATAAGTAATAAATCTTAATATTGCAATAGCTACAATTTAGGAGTGATTAACAAGCAGAAAGAATCAGAATGACAAGCAAGAACACTGTCTTACAGTAATTAATTCATCTAGTCACAAAGAGCATTCTATTTAGGCTAAAATTGTCATCGTGTGTTTGAATTGCACTGACCCCACTTTGCCTCTCCTTCATTTGTAAAGCTATTTTCATGAATTTAGAATGACACTATTATGCCCATACTCACATCGAGCTCTTAGTTCCCAAGATTTGCATCAGAAGTGAGACTTCTTGTTCTACTTTCCCTCAAATTCTAACAGCATCTCTTGTGATCTTGCACTAAGGCTATTTCTCTTTGGCCTTTTCTTACCATGTAATACTGGCACCGTTTTGAATTCAATTTGTCATAATCACATACAATTAAGTATTTTTTAAATAAAAAAAAAAAGTCTCACTAGCATAAGTAAAGAGAAAGTTAATTTTATCCTAAAATACTCTCAATTCCATTTACTTATTCTAAGATTCTTAATCTTCTACAGACACAAAACATCAATTATGCTACAAATATAAATCTTGAAGATATCTCCAGGGTCATCAACAGGCATTTGGTTTGGGGTTATCAGAAGCATACCACACACTCTGCACAGAGTTATTACACTCCAGTCTAAAGGTAATAAAGCATCTTTCTAATCCATCTGACTGCCCTTGTTAGAATCTTACTGATCTTACTAAGAATAAGAACTGTCAAATTATCAGGTTTCCTAATTAATGCCTTCCATCCATCTGCTCTTGTTTCAAAACAGTCCTTACCCCTTCTTCCCTGCATGCATGCTTCTGAGTTTACTGTAAATAGTCCTATCCGCCCATAAGCCCGAACAAAAGACCCCAAGCTTTTAGTTTCTTCTCATAGGGTACTTCTGTTTGCTCCAGTTTGTATCCATCCTCTTCCAAAACAAATAACCAGAAGGGCATACACTGGTGTTTGTACTTTGCAACTCAGCTGGAGATGTCTTTCTATCCACCATTTTCATATATTTTGCTTTATTTTTTTGGGGGGGTTGATCTCAAACTCCATATTCTACTGCTGGATTTTCTTCTTTTCTTCCCAACTCCAAACCTTGGAATCATTCACCACTTTCTGTAACAGAGCACGCTCCTCCCTCTCCTTCCTCTCATCATGACATTTTAACAGCACAGCCTTACTTCTTCATTCCCAAAAATAAGAACATTATTGAATTTGATTATTTTTAGAATTCAGACCCAGAATAATTCAACTATTAGCCTCCCCTCAGTGCAGTACTTCTTTCAGTACGGCAGTATTGCTTCTGCTACAGCCACATCTTACTCGGGTAATATTTTCTTTGTGAGTCTTCTGTAGACTTCCCATTAGCACCTTATCAGACCCTTTACCACCTGACATCAGATCTTCATAACAAAGGAAACACAACTTTCTTAAAGCAACAGGTTCACAGAATCATAGAATCACCAAGTCTAGAAAAGACCTACAAGATCTTCCAGCCCAACTGTCTACCAATCACCAATAGTTCTCAATAGGTTGGTCGGGCATATTCTATTTTAGTATGATAGCAAATCATACTCCATTGTGTCTTACTTCCCATTTATCTTTTCCCACTTAAAGTCTCCTCTGAAGCCTGAAATACTTCTGAATCAGAATAAAAGCCCTGCTGATGCCGTAATCAGTTTCCCTCTGCTGACTTAATTAGAGGCACTAAATTTGCTAGCCTCTAATCAAATGAGATCATCACCAACTCAACGTATTTTCATTTAAAAAAACCTGCCATCAGACTCATGATTTCTCAAATGCACTGTGTTTGAACTCAACCCATATATTATCTGATAGCTACGGCTTGACTTTATTAACAATTCCATTATTAACAACAAGAAAACAACAATTAACTTTATTTCCAATTCCACACCCCAGTTCCCAATACCTACCTTGTTACTTTCTTTGCCCTGCTCATCTGTGCCTTTTCCTCATTAACTCAGTTTGGACACCACACCTAAACTATTCTTAATTTATACTAGAGATACATGAAAAATCCACTTTTTCTCTGGTTCTTCTTTTATTTATAAGTTGAAATATTCTTTAGCCACACAGGTTTTTAATAGTTCTGGTTAAGTCACTGTGAACTTGTCAATTGACTACTTTATCCTCACAAAGCCTTTCCCTTCTACAACAGCTTTCTTGGCCAGCCAGTCAGTCTCCCTCTCTCTCCCCAAGCTCCCCTGCTCCTTATTGCCTCTGGGCTAATTTTTTTTCCTTTTATCTTCTCTAACCAATCCTTCAAGTAGACATGGAACGATTTTAAATCCCCCTTGCATTTTAGTGTAGCCATTTTTTTTTCCTGCTCTATTCACCCATCCATCATAATCGCAACTTCCTATTGCTGTATACACCTGTTTTGAAAACAAGTGTACCAATGGTCTACACAGCCTTCAGAAGGATTGATGAAAGCAACCTGAAGACAAAGCACAAACATAACTGAGCACTGGCCTCCACCACAGTTCTTGGAAATTAGCTTTCTTCCCCTCTGAAAGTTTGGACTAGAGAAATAAACCTCTCCTTGAAATGAAGGAATAGTTTCCTTAGATGCTCCAAAGAGATGGGAGGGCTTAGAGAAATGCCCTTTATAGTTGCAGCACGCTTACGCTACATTAAAAGAAAAGTTATCTTATGAGGAAGAATATTACTGAATTGCTAGGTTTAACTGACACTTTTCTGGGAATCATAGGAATTCCTCCCAATATCACCAACATCAGTTACAGTAATGCATTAACAGCATGTTCCCAAGCTGCTACTCACCACCTGAACACTGAGGGTTGTCTTATTTTTGACAAAACTGACCTTCCACCTTCCCACTGCACTCCAGCTCTTCCTTGAGGGTCAGCATCACACAGCGGAACACTGGAATGATTTTTCTTAAATTAATCTTCTGGGAATTAGGCTAATCATGTCTAAGATTAACTACAATAAATCTGTTGCATTCATTTGGGCCCTCAAATACCTTTTTCATCACAAGGGAGAGCAGAAGCTGAGTAGTACCAGTAGGGAATTTCCTAAAAGACATCTTCCAAGAAGGGAAGTACGTTCAGTTACAGCTTAAGAAATTTACAACAGTGACCCCATAAGATGGTGTACAAAAATCAGAGACTCCAGGTGTTACTTAAATCCCTCCCAAGCATAGCTTTGGCAGCGGAAACCCCAATGGCTCTCAGCAGTGAAGCAGCAGCAATTATCCACTGGGTGGCAACACGAGTGTCAACATTGTGCAAGTGAAAAGCACCCCATAAATTTACATTAAAGCCTGTAATGCAACTTTTTAAACTTACTTTACATTCCAGTTTGGACTTTACCTTCATTTCAAAGTTTATCTTCCTTGTAAATTCCTCTTTAACACACAAAGCTGTGTTTTGCTGCCACTGTAGGTTTTTCAAATAACTTTTATTAAAACATAAAGGCAACTATAGTATATAATGTAGGTTCAGCACAAAAAGAAGCTGAGAATGGCTGCCATCTGCTACCACAGGTGGCATGCACAGCTCTATTTGTACATGAGGCCTTCATTAGAAATGGTGGATGCTCTTCTGGTTCGAGATTTTTCTTATTATTTTAGAGCAGGTTACATTTCTAAATAAGATAAACAGGACAGTATTCCCTAAAACACAGCACCTTTGAAAGATGCATATACTTTGAACAAAGACTCTGGGTATGTTTCCTGCAGTATCTTAGCAATACGTACACCATTTCTTGCCACTCACAACAAAGAATTGATCACTCATGAAACAGTAGGTTCCAATTTGCATACGTTTAACCCACTGCAAGAAGCTGCAGCATTGTTTACGATTAAAATGATTGGAGTAGGTTCCCGTGACATATTGTAGAGGAAGCCGACAGCGCTGAATAGTCATTTCCATTGAACAAACAGCGCTTTAGCCCATTTGCTCTGCCATCAGAACAATACAGAGTTATTTGGGACCATATAAAACTGTTACACTTTGTACTATGTTTCTATGCTGAATTTTTACGAGACGTATTTGTTAAAGAACACTTTAAAAATACCTAAAACTAAAACACAACAGAAAGACCCTGCAGAAGTTGTTAGAGACTCTGAGCTTAGTGTTCGACTTGGCAGCACTGAAAAGCACAGCTGAGGGAAGGACCTCCTTAAGCACCAAAACAACCAACCAAAAAAATCCCACTACCACCACAGAAGTTTCACATTTAATTTTCCAGTATACTCAAAAGTACTCATCTTCAAATGTCTTAAGTAGATTTCATTTATAGATTCACGAAAGGGTGACAACATTTTGCAGTCCCCTCCACAAAGGGCAAAATATTTAAGAGTTACACTCTTAATTATGTTTTCAGTTCTAAACATACAGTCAACCCAAATATACTCACTGTCCATTTCAGAAGAAATTAAGAGTTTCTGTGAGACATTAGGTGATGTGCAGAGATGGAGTACGGTCTCAGTACTAGTAAGAGATGTAGCAATGGGCAGAGAAACATAAACTTGCTTTTAGTACATACACACACACACTAACCAGAAATTGTGTAAGTGTCTAAAGCATTTAGAAAACAACAAGGAAGTTTTCTATGGTTGGTGCAAACTATTCCTGAAATCTGGAATGAAACCCAATCAAAAGAATAGAAACAGAAAAACAATTAATATTAAATACAATTTCAACTGAAGAAATTGGGTTCTTACCTATACTATTACTGTTGAGAAACACCAATCAGAAAGGCTTTGATACAGAAATGACTCGTATGGATGCTTTTTTCAATACAACCCAATTCTACCCTTCAGAAACTCGAACTTCGGTGACAAAGCGATGCAATTTTCTGCCACAGTGCCATGCAGCAAGGTTCAAACACAACTTCAGCACCTCCCTGGTAGCGTGAACACTTCTTCAGAAGCTTTTGCTGACTCGTATTTCCAAGCTTTTGCTGCTTCCATTGGAAGCCCATTAGGTGGTGCTGTCCCACCGGCATGCACAGCACAGGATCCCGCACTGCCCCCAAAATCGCCAACGTTTTCTGAAGATTTGTCTCTGGAGGGTATACATTTGGTTTAGGTTTCCACTGCCAACGTTATAGTTTCTAAACTAGGTCACGCAGATCAATTGCTCCTGTAACCTGAAACCCAAAAGAGCAACTAATATCTAAACAACATAAGGGTGGCCATACGCTGCAATGGGGCAGGGGAAAGGAGACAGTCAGCCTGGCTACCTCTAATCTCATGGAAATTGGGCCCTGGTTCAGTTCCTGCTTTCCATCAGCATATATGTTACAGCAGCAGACACGGGCAGGGGAAAATTGTAACTGCATTTTATTAGTAGTCTTTCGTACACAACCCAGTAACAAACATAACCAAGAATGGGCATGAGTCGTATTAAAAAAGTATGGTACACAGGGTAAAGCCATTGAAAATCCAACTGAGACAATTAAAAGCCATTAAAATGAAGACCAAGTCATGTTAATCCTTCAAAGGTAAATATATTTAAAAAAATAAACAACAACAAAAAAAACTTAGGAAGATCAAACGTGTAATATGATCAGTATTTCTATAATTAAAAATAACAGTTTTTCAACAGGGGTGAAGGATGGTAAAACTGAAGTAAAATGTATCATCCACTGTGGGATATTCAAAGATAAAATCTACTTGCAGAATACAAGAGACAGTATTCAGATCATTAAGAAACTGATTAAGAGGCCTCCACGTAGCAGTACAAGGCAAAGCCTGTTTTGCAGCATCTGGTCTGTGGCAGAAAACGCTTCGGTTTGCTTAGTAGCAACTTGGCAAAAACGGCAGCGTGAAAAAGCACTGCCTTGCACAGTAAAGGGGGAAAAAAAAGCTCACTTTTAAGGAAAATCTTTTTCGTTTCGTAATACCCGCTTTCCTTAGGATACATTTAAACGTCCTGCCTAAGGTTCAACAATTCGCTCACAATGATTTTTGCTACTGTCAGTTCTCACCCTGAATGCTCATCCTCTAATTACGCCCTGGGTGTGCACTTAATCATTTTAAGGTTTTAATTCACTGTTTATTACAAGTAGAAAATTTGGTAATAAATAACTTGCTCTCAGTCTAAAAGCGTCAAATCGTGCCTTCCCATGCTTTCCTTAAAGCATAGTCCATTTACAGGGGATGTAAGATTTGGTCAAGTAAAAGATGGACAGACTGTTTGTTGTTATGAATTTTTCTAGTAAGAGTCAAGTAAAATTAGAAGCTAAGAGGATGAAAGCTCCAGTTTCCCATCAAATACCATAGAGACTGAAAGCACCCAGTGTTATCACTGGTTTTGCTGGGCTGTTATTATGGGGTGAGGTTGCTGCGTTGTTTAGCAATCTGCACAGTACCTACATCAGATTCCAACTGAAAAGAAAAATTGTTCTGAAGCTTTTAAATTACTTTTTTTAAAATGACTGAAATTATGATAATGCATATTAGGTGCTCTAACGAAGTGTTACAATCATTTTACTCCAGGGATCTGTAAATACAGGAGAAGTCTTATTTTATAGATAATGACTTAAAAGCTAGGTTTTAATTCTTAACTGGAGAACTGCAATACATGTAGAACTTAGATAAGGATGTCTGTGCTCGGTTTGTCACTGTTTTCTCTCATCTTGTGGGAGTACGCAGGTTTGACACCCACTTGGACAGAAGTGCATCCAAATACTCTGAAGATCTGCAGAGGGTCAACAGGAACATGAGGTGACCCTGAGAAAAAATTAACAGTAGACTTTAGAATGTACAGTCATGCTAGATGTTTTTATTTAACTAGTCTTCATTTACTCTCTCTGAGGCAATAAATACCTTCAATAAAAAAAAAAAAGGAACATCTGATTTTACTTAAACTATTTCCCTCTTTCTTGTTTATAGTCCAACTCTAATCATAACTTTCTTGAACATTTATATTTTTTTACACAATCATCCAAAACCTCATTGACTAAAATATAAATTCCACAACAATTGTGGGGAATGTTTTGGTTGAGAGATAAAAGTAAATTGGTCAAAATACATATTTGCAATAATTGGCCTTTACCATCGCTGTTCAAAGCACTCCACTTACAGCACCGCAGTGACTGCACTCAGCTTTGTGTCTGCATGAGAGATTTTTCTCATCCCTGTTCTCACAGGCTAAACTCATGCAGCGTTATGTATTCTTGTTTAAATATATTTCACGATGTAAGAAGATTTCCAGTCTCTAATGCACATGCAGTAATGAAAGGTTACTCTATCTGAGTAGCCTTCTGAAACCCAGGGTCCAGGATTTTGCAGCACAATTTGCAGGGAGTTACATGTGCATGAGTTAACTCTGGGACCAAAGTTCAGCAGAAGTCATTGCAGAGCACACAAGCAGGCGGGCAATGTGGCACCAGCTGGGCAGACTCCTCTCCCCGTTGAAGCCGTGGCCAAAATGGGAACTTCCCACAGTGGGTCCCCTGCTCTGCTTTCAAAGCATCTTCACTTTACATTCTGTGTTCTCTGTGTATTTGCAGTCTACACCAACACACCTATACACCAACGCTGTACAAACTGACACAGTGCTCACCGGGCCTCAAATTCCTAACTCTATCAAGTATCATTCAAATGGACAAGCTCCATTTTGTTTCCACGTTCAAGGGTTATTCATGGATTTTCAGCATTAGCACAATTCTGTCGAGTATACAAAAATCCTTTCATTAGATTTCAATACCTTTGTTTTTATTACACTAATGAAAGACCACGTCAGTGGTTGCTTTAGTGCTTGTGTCAATCGATCAGTTTCTTCCCACTGAAAACACAACAAGGAATGGGCCAAGCATCTGGGCTGCACAGAGAATATCATTATTGTTTACCTACAGAAGGCATAATCAGGCACAACAGCAAATAAATAGCTGCAAAGTAGCTACTTCTGAACACATCTGCTAATAGTACCTTGTTCCCTCCAGCCACACCATTATTTACTTATTTCTTTACAGAATTGTCTTATGAAACAGCAAGTAAGACAAACCATGGCAGCTTTTCAACCCCACAGCATGGGCCAGAAGCTGAAGCCAAGCTCAAGCTGGCCTGAAGCAGCACTGAGAACGGATGCAGCTTCCTTTGGGCCCACCCGACTGTCTCCTACCTGAGTCAGTCAAAGCCCAGCAGCAACATCTGAGCAAAATTTCCTGTAGGCAACACCACTGTCAAACACAGCTACCAGAGCCACCCACCAGCTGAGCGAGGTACCACTAAACGTGGCATGACAAACCATCTCCAGAACCCTTCATTTCATCACCACAAAATGCTCTTCCTATCAGTTTTGATCTACCTAGGATTCACCAACTGCTTTGGCCTGTGGAGAAAAGGGGGTGGAAGGATGGGGGAGACTAATTTCTACCAGGAAAACTTAAAGCAGATGGTCACGTAGAAATTTTTCCCAACAAAGTGCTGTCAGAATTAAGGAGCAGCAAGCTCTAGCTGTAATTCAAAGGGAAATCAATGCTATTCGTTCACATGTGAGTAATGCTGACAATTCCAACGACTATATTTTTTTAATCACTTAAAAGTGGGAACTCCTGACACGAATTTTAGTTGTGAAGCAAAGATACCTTTTCTCCCCCCTCTCAGCTATGAATCTTAAGATTTCTTAAATGTCCATTTCCTGTAATTTTAATAATTTCAGACTATAATTATTTATATATGTTTATGATACCTTTGGGGGTATCATTACAATTATTTTTTTAAGAATTTATACTCAGGAAAATAAAATTAAGTAATAGCTTCTCTTAAGGAGAGACTGTCAGCCCTGCTCTGAATAAACAATCCCCCTTACAAGTAAGCTCGTGATTTATACCCCCTGTAACCACAGAAATTTAGCTTGAGTTTATACCAAATAGAGTAAAACAACCTATTTAATGAAAATCAGAAAACTACTATTGCAAGTGAAAGTTAATATTCCGTTTTGTTGCGTTGGTTTTTTTGTGTTTTTGGTGGGTTTTTTTGTTTGCTTTAATTCTGCTTTGTATGCAGTCGTAAGATTTTACTTGATGGGCTCCTTCTTACAACTTAGTCATACTTAACCAATCTGAATAAGGCATTCAGACATCTGTGTATTTTAGTTTTCACTAAATGCACATCAAACAGTAAGATAAAAGTTAAAGACTTTTAGATGTGAGAAGCTGTAGTTAAATGATAAAGGCAATTGTGAGAAACTGTTACGACACTGCAAGACTGACGTGAACATAGCATAAAAGTTTTTGAGGCTTTTGATATAACAAGTTTGGGAATGGCAAAAAAGGAAAATAAACACAAATTGAAACCACTTTTATATGTCAGCATTGCTAAAATGATTGCGTATTGTATGTTACAAATGCCAACTGACTGTTTGCAATAGGGTAAGAGTATCTATGAAGCTGAATAAAATGATAAGGAGTGCAACTGTGGAAAAATAATGATAAAGAATCTTAAGGTTAAAATCTTTAAATATTGATAATTAAGTAAGTAGAAGTACCGAAGAGTACTGGCCAGGTTCACACAGGTATATTTCACCAAGGCAACAAATCCTTGCCCAAAACCCAGAATTTTTTTCCACAATGAAATAGATTGAAATTGTTTCCTGTGGGAACACCCAGATCTGCCACATAAATCTAACAAAAGGTGTGAAAACAGACAGTATAACAAACCTTCTTCATAAGAAATGCAACCTAACAGATCACTTCTCTTGTATCTATACATGCTATGAAAAACTGTTCTAGCTGTTCTATTATCCACATTATAAGTCTATCTCAATCATATCAATGGGAAATTATCAAACTATATGAAAAATCATTTCAGCCTTATTTACAACTAGAACGTTGAACTCCATAAACATAGATATTGTCTCATCTATTACACAACAAACTGATATATAACCGAAGAAAGAAAAAAATAAGCAGCTTAAAAGATGGAAGTCTGTATAAATACAGCAGCTTCATAAGCCACAGGAACAATTTTGAAGTCATCAGGACCCCTTTACATGGGGTTATTCACAGTGTAGGTTGGCTATCTGAAAACCAACAAACCCCTAGGATGTTACTTGATTAAAAATACAGCGCTATTACCCATAATTTAAAAATTGATTTTTTTTTTTTTTTATCAATACATAAAATTATGCTGTTCTCTACCAAAACATATAGGTGCATTCAATACCCAGCCATCAATCTGATCAGACCATAAGCTGCAGCATTACTGGTTTTCTCCCAGCACTTGCACCCGTACATCCCCCTGCAGAACCTCATTTGAGCAAAACTGGCAGCTGGCTTTTAACTCACAGCCAGAAACTGAAACGTTACTCAGAGCAGCTTTAACTTTTATATTCAAGAAAACAAAGGTGATGCAAATGACACACTGCCAATATTTTAACAAGAGCTCCCTTCAAAGCTCTCTCTGTGTCTCAAACAAAGAACGTATGGGACTTTTCCTGGCAAAGTAACTTCCTCGTGTCCTGCACAGAGGAGTAAATGACAGGCTCTTAACTGCCCCAGACCCCAGCCCTTCACACATGTGCACCCTCCAGGAAAGGCTTTGAATTCTCCCAGCTGCACACAACACCCAGCGACTCTGAACTCGCTAACACGTTCTTCTTACCAGCACCTCAGAAGTGTTCATAAATCTCTTTATCTAGCAATACCCCTTGGCAGCACTGACAGTAACACATTAAAACTACACGCGTTTAGGGCCCAAGCTGATGCCTGCTCTTGCAAAACCACTTCTCTTTGTCACCTTGGAAGTGACTGGGGCAAGCTGAGTAGCCATGTAACATGACACATGAATATGCACCACCCCAACCCACGCTAACATGGCAGATACTGCTTCTGCCCCCCCTCCCCCCCACTTTCCCCTCAATCCATAGAAGAGAATCAAGTCAGAGACTTAGCCAAACTCCCTGCTTACACAGGTGTATGAAAGTTTGTGCTGTAAGGTCATGGGAAAGGAAAAGACCAGATGATGTGAACTTTGCAAGGCCATACATGAGCTAGTAAGGCACCTGATGATACCACAGCCCACTCCTGCCTCCTAGATAGCTCACCTACGTGCTGACAGCAACACTACTGGATTACAAAAGTCTTATGTCTATCCCTACAAAGCCTTTAACTCACAGGAACGAACTACTTCACATGGCTGGTAGTGTTTTGACAGTATGCATCTACTGAGGGAGAAAACAAAACCAACCAAACAAGAATAACCGAATGCACAAGTAGGGAGACAAGACAGAAATTTGCTATTTAAAATTTTGCTTTACATTTACAATATTACCTTATCAGAATACAGTTGTTTCCTGGATGAAAGATGGTATCTTACAAAAACAACAACCAGCACCACCAGAGTACCTTTCCCATGCTAATAAAACATAGAGACAAAATAGATTCATAACATGCTATCTCTTAGGTTTTATGTAACATTTCATTATATCAGTTGTTTCTTGAGTATTACAAGGAAAGGCAATTAAATGTCACAAGATTCTTGCATCAAGTTTATTGCTTGTTGGAACATTATGGCTTATTCTAAGAGCTAACTTAAGTCATTGCAAACAGCATCCCTAGAAAATTAATGGCAACTGCTACAAGATATTGATTAAGAATCATTAAGTTAAACTAATCATTAAGTTAACCTAAATGTATCAGTTGGCCTTCACTTGCCAAGAAATGCCATCCCAGCAAAAGCACAGCCCAACAGGAAGTTAAAGACACTGCATTTATTGTTCTTATTGCTGCCTCTAAATAGCTACAAGAGACAAAGCAAACACATAGCAAAAAGTTCAGCTGTGGTTGACTTCTCCACAGCTCAACAACTTCCTCTGCAAACTACACACATCTTCATCACAAAGACTGCTCTCCAAGCAAAGGCTGTATGTATAACACAATCACATAAGGAATCACACCACCACATTGGCAATGTCCTCACACAAGTCAGCAAGCTCAGCAGAGCACTTCTCAATGACAAGTATGCTACAGGGTGGGCTGCACGGCTTGTGGGGCAGTATCGAGATGCCTGACCTCTGACTTGGCAATCAGAAGGATAACCAACATGAGCTGGTACAACTGTGTATGTATTCTTTAGCACTAGCTGAATTGAGAGACTGAGACCTAACAGAAATAATAAAATAGCCCAAAGCATATTTTCATCATTGTTTCTAGTCAGTGCCAATTGCTGGCACGATCATAGCCTGGTAGAAATAGGATTCAATTTTCTTAGAGAACAAAAAACAACAAAGCTGCATTTGTGTCTTTAATCTGGACATTATACTCTGAGCTCACTCAATATATTTAAATTCTGAAAAGCTGTTCAGATTCTTTCATAATCTCACTGAAGCAACGTTAAAGACTCAGGAGATGGTTAGCCCAGTTTTCGTTGCATTTTAAATGATCTACCCAGTAAACTCTTAGGACTAATTTTATAAAGTTCCCTGGGATAAAAATGCAGCCATAAACACTAGGTCAAGAAGTTAGATAAATAAATAAATAATACTGATCTAGCAACTAGACAGCAAAATAAATCTTTTAAAAACTATCAAGCGAAGCTAGAAATAAAATGAGATATAAATTCAAGTTTTAGACTGTGGTCAATTGAGGTCTAGACAAAACCCTATGTTTGTTCACTGCCGAGTCTCCAGTCTGCTCCAAGTTTGAAAAGGTAATTGAACTCAGTCTGTAATTACTGGATTAGATACAGATGGGCTCTGTACATTTCAGGGGAGGAAAGAACTGTTTTGATTCATTTTATGATTGCCTGTAAGGTCAAACTTTTCAAAATGTACTTTCATCTGCTAAATGGTTTCTCAAAGTCCCAGGGGGACATCTTCAATAACTGATGTTTTAAGCAATTTGAGTCTATCAGATCCAGTCTTTGAATGTAATACGCCGTCCATTTTCTAGAATTATAAATGTGCATGTAGGTTAATTGCTACAACTCTTACATATCTCCAGAACTGAACTTTCTCAAAAAACTGCACGTTCTACCCAAGAATTGTTATGTATAAATATTCATATACTTATTTATTTTTTTAGAGTAAAGGACGTCTTTAAAGCAGGAATAAGTAACGCAAATTAGAAACGTTCTTACTGACAACTCCTTCCCATTGGTCAGAAGTTTCTGAGAACACCCTTAGAAACCAATTCAATAAGGCATGAATAGCTCCAGTGAATTCAGTTCACTTGTTACAAACAAAAAAAATCAGTGTGTACCTGACTGAAAAGGTCTAAAAGCACTTCAGAAGACTTCTCTTTCAGTATTATCTTATAAGCATTAAACTCTTAAGAATTTTTTTTTTCCCCAAATCTTCCCTTCAATTAAATTGACCACAACTCTGCAACATATTTCCAACATATTTCGATTCAAGCAGGTTTTCATCCCACATCTACCCCTACCTCTCCAAACGCCTTGCTTAGTTAAAAGTTCAAAAGCTCTGCAAAGGATACATAGCTCTGCTCCCAGTTAGGGGCTCTGGGAGCTACTGTAACAGCAATTTAAAGCAGAACACACAACATGCAATTAGAAGGCAATACAGTCATTCAGTTCAGAGCCTCAAAAGACAGAGGAAACGTTTAGCATAATAAAAATAAGCAAACAAGTTCACTATTCAAAATGTTGAGTTTCAGTTTATTTACATTACAACAATCTTCTTGCTTTTAAAATTCTAGTAAGAAAGTATCATTTGTTACTAATGTAAAAAACAAATTTATATTGTAACATCACACTGGGAACATCCACGGTCACACACACCTTTGCAGGATCACACACCCACAGTGCTGTTCTTCCAAAGAATTGATATTATTCTCAGTACCATCACTTACACAACATATATGCTAAAGCAATCTCCCTCTGTCAGCAGGTGTGCTATTTCATATCATTTCCATGATGAACATTTTATTCATTTTATTTCAAAGCCTTCCACATAAGGGACATATCCTGATGCCAGACCCAACCACGAGAGCCCCAGAGGAAAGATGCTCCATAACATAAGAACAGCTCTCAGCACACCTGCTTTGGCAGCAGCTTTTTTGGAAGTAATAGCCCTTATATCACCAATAGCCCCATCAGCAACAATCACTAAGAAGCAAATCAAGAAACAATCTTCGAAGTAAACTTTTGATTCTTGTTAGTGTCAAAGACAAGTATGCAAATGAGTGCATCTCAAAAGGTAAAATTCATGTAGTATTTGGATCATCTTTCTTCCCATACCTCCAGTGGATGCATCTGAATGTATTTCCTTAAAATAGGAATAATATTCAGAATAGAATTTACACAGTGCATAATTCAACAGATTCTTATTTTAAGAGCCCTATAGGAAGGGCTTCTTGTCATTCACTCCAAGCAAAAAAAGCTTCTTCTGGAAAAATGTACATGCCTTAATTTTCCCTGCTAAATAAAATTACACCATGTATTTCAAGTGTACTGAGGGAACCCACAAACCACTCCTAGAACTACTGTAAATTTCAGGACAGGGACAATAAATTGTGATGCACTGTATGGTAAAATGGTGAAGCCACAGCCAGACCACAGCACTGTGTTTTCTATATGCCACAGAGAAAAATATATATAGAACATGGTCACATTTTAGACAAACTGATTAACTCCTGGATTTTTTTCGTTTTTCCTTTCTTTCACATTGTGATTCCCCCTCAGATGCATTTTTCCTTATTGTCTATAGGCATCTCTACTGCATTTTATATTGTTGAATAAGGCGTATCTGAGTTCTTGTAGGCATTTCTCATCTATGCTACAATAGATTCAATAATGAACTAAGGACCTCTCAAATTGGAAATAACATCATTAATTGAAATGAAGTATATTCTTACAATAACCTAGTCTCACTCACTTTGTGACATGTTATCATTCTGTATTAAAGAGATTGGAAAATGTACAGAACAAGGAAAGGAGACATTCAGCTCCTAAGTCGGTATGCAGGCTGCAGTATAATTTCACCAATTAATATCTCACTTGGGTTAATGCATTCTTCATTTTTAATGAAAACACACAAATAAACAAAACCACATTTAACCATCTTTGTACATTCACATACCCTCTGAAATTTGTGGGGAAGCAGTCAGAAAAAAAAAATCATCGTGAATAAGAGCTCATTTGCTTTGCAGTAAGCAACACAATTGGTAGATAACTGCATGAAGCAGCCTGTGAAGTCTAACACAGCTATTTTAGTTTAGAAAAACTTAACCACGTTGTTTCCTGTAATTTCATTTATTATTAAAAAATAAAGACAGAACATTCATACATTTTCACAGTTTAAGGTCAGACTGATCAGAGTCATAGGTCACCGGAGGAGAAGTAGCCTGAGATTTGGGAAACCCAGTATCCAATTCTTTGCTTTGGAAAGAAGCAATGTCCCACATGTAAAAAGGAATTCCTGAGCCACTCCTCTGTATTAACTCCTGCATTACTTGCTGAGTACTGTTTGGATTTTATAATACTTGCACTTGACTTCACACGGTGCAGGAGCGACTAAATCAAAGGGCAGCTGAATCACATGAGAACACACTTTCTCCAGCACTGTATCTCAGTTTTGGTTTTCTGTAAAATCCACAGACAGTAACTTTGGTGTCATCTCAAGTGCAGCATTTACTACGAGCCAACCCAATTATGTCCTATGATACCCACGACCAGTACCAGCAAGTGCCCTGCTCACACATGCAAGGGTAACGTCTGGCCAAAGCATCTTTCCCATTTGTGTAATTTACTTTCTTAAAAACCAGAGTTGAATGAACTCTCCTGCAATCTAAGCCTAGATAAAGGAGCTCTCTCCTTGGGCAACACAACAGAAACTGCAGTATGCATCACAGTCCAGCTGAACTGACCGAAAGAAAATTATATCTATCAAAGACAATTGAAGAAAGGGGAATTTTAAATTAATCAAAAATTTGTAGCTGTCACTTGAAAATGGGTATGAAACAAAGTTCTAAATGAAGAATATCCCAAGAACATGCACATCTGTTTAATATTACAAGCCAACTGTCAACATCCTAAGTGAAGTTTTAATTCAATATTTTTTCTTTCTTGATGTTTTACCTTTAGTGAATGCCTCATGAGAGTATCAGCTTTCTATAAGAAACTGTTAAATATAAAGAAATGTTATTGTAGCATGTTTGTAAAATCATAGTTCGAGAACTTTTTATTTTTCTAAAGCCTGACCACAACTTAATTATCTGCAGGACATTCCAAGCTCACAATTGAAAGCTCCAGTTCCCAAGCAATTTTAAACAAAATCTACTGTACAGGACACACAGTATTGCTAATACTGCTACATGGTAATGTTTCCAAAAGTCAGCACTAGAGGCTTTAGACATGGTTTTATTTTCAAGAAATATTTGTTTCTCCACTTATCATTAAATGGTTTTCATCGCCGTTATGTTTGTCTTTCACGTGTCTGTTTGCTACCATCATTTATTTTTAATACGAGTGAACTAGTTATGAAGACAGATCTCACGTACAGGATGCCTTATGTATAGAAGTGTTCTAAGACTAAGCAATTTTTTGTTGTTGTCTGTATGTGTTGTGCTCTTTCCTGAAAAAGGGGGGAAAAAGAAGGAAAAAAAGGCTGAAATTGAATTAAAGGAGATAAATGGAATTAAAGGAGATAGGGGCCAAAAACTCTTAAAAAAAAAATTACAGTTTTCTTTTCAGAAAGAGAAATACCAAAAAGCCCAGCAAATTGAAATTGTTTTACGCTGTAAGAACATCCAAACCACCTGAAAATAGGCAAGGGAGAAAAAAATCCAGTGCAATTGTGTCTGTATTTTACTCATGTCAATCTCAAAAAATAGCAGATGATACCACACTTCCCAGAAGACAACCATCCAGAATATGCTTTTCCTGACGAATTACTGACAAACTCCCTTCTTCCTGCTGCTGGAACCCACTTTCCTCTTCTCTTGGCACTACTGGCTTCAGGATACACACAGCTCTCTGGGCTGTCACACAGACAGGGCTTTCTTCAAAGCTCCTCTTCTTCACACTAGGCCTCCAGTGTTTTATTCCAGAAATGCCCCAGATGTTCAGCAGCAAGGTTATTTCCAATCTTCTCAATTAAAATAAACTGCTACATTCCATATGTGCCAAATGCACATATGGACTTCACTTTTTTCCCCCTCGAATAAGGCTTTTCTATTAAAATAATAATTAAATGACCATATCATAAAAATCTATTTAGACTACTACTCACTACCTTTACTTGATTTCTATATGTAGTGAGATTTCATTTTTAACAAGTCCCAGAACAGGTCCTTCCTCTTATTTTCAGCCTCAGACCAACAAAACACTGAGGAGTCCTTCATTGCCCCCACAGAACCTCTGCTCAAGTTCACCTTGTACTACCGAAATTCATCTTTACGGATTCTGAATGAATATTTAAGTCCACATTAAAAGTTTAAAAGTCAATAACAACAACAAATACACACACACACACACACACCCCTGGAAGTGTCAGGCTAGCAGTCTATTGAAAGTGGAAAAGCGAAGATGGGAATGGATTTGGATTACATTCACAGAACCACAGAATCATTAAGGTCAGAAAAGACCTGTAAGATCATCTGGTCCAACCATCCACCTACCACCAATACTGCCCTCTAAACCATGTAGCTAAGTAATACAATACCCTTTGCTTGAATGCCTCCAGGCACAGCGAGCCCACCAACCTCCTTGGGCAGCCTGTACCGATGCCTCACCACTCTAAGAAGAAATTCTTCCTTCTATCCAACCTGAACACGTTTAACTTCATATGGGATTTGTTTGTCTCACATGCCGGACAACACCTACAGAAATGGAATATTTTTACATTTCAGCAGATGCAGTACATCCACCTTTCTATTGCTCTCACTGTCTTCAGTGACAAGGGTTTGAGTCAGTGTAAGGATAAAGACAAGCACACGCCTCAAGGCTGGCACCCAGTTGCTAGAAATGGTCATTTTTGGCAGACAAAAAGCTCTGCCATGCCACTCTGAAGCCAGGAAGTTTATGTTTCCAATAAAGTATTCATAATTTTAAAATCCTAAACAGTTACACTACAATGAAATATTTTTGACATTAAAGAACATTTTCCCCAAAACTGCAGCCAACAGTTCGCATCTCCAGTTTTCACCCTTTAATTGCTTTCACTGAAGCTGTCACACCAGGGTTTAATATTTGCTAGCTTGATAAATACTCAAGTATAGTGGCCTGACATTTCAAAGACAGAGCATGTAATTTCATAATATTTAACTGATAATTATACCCTTTTGTCTATGGTGGAACACAAAAACTTGACTCCTTCACCATTAAAAACAATCACAAGGAATCAGCTCAACATTATAGCAGTAAATAATCTCATTAACCAATACTAGCCAAAAAAACACAAGATCTTGGTACACCTCGGTGAAGGCAATGATTAGTTATTAATTTGCTTGCAGCTGCAAACTCTAAACTTTGAAATATCCATTCCCTAAGAGAGTTTAAACTTATTTTTTGTTGATTTCACCAATGTGAAGCATGGTATCCTAAGTCATCTCCCTCATTTATTACTACTTAACACATCTGAGAGCTCAAAGCAGTTACTATCTAGGATGGCTCTGAAATTGTTTGCTAATCATCATAGAGGAGGAAGCTGCTTAATCCAATTCCAGGTTTTTTTTTTTTGAAGTTAACAGAATTAGTGCCCTTCAACAGTCAAAGATAAAAGAGGTATCCCTCACTATGCAACTTTACAAGCATACAGTATGCCCAGAGAAAACAAATGCAGGATGTTGTGAAAAGTCACATATAAGTATGGACCAGGCTCTGAGCTGCCTGATGGAGCTGTAGGTGTCCGTGTTCATTGCAGGGGAGTTGGACTACATGACCTTTAAAGGTCTCTTCCAACTCAAACAATTCTATGATTCTACGTTCTTCTCTGGGCTACAATCCCCCAGATCTGTCCTGTTTTGAAAGTGGAGAGAATCAAAACCTGAAAGTCACTTAATTCCAGAGAGATGAATTCTATTTTGGCCTCACTAGCATCACTAGCAAATCACTCTGGTACAATTTGTTTGCTTATATGTAAGTTCATTTCTGTCATAAACAAGATTCTAGGTTTAAAATATATAAAGAGATAAAAGTTTCTAGCAATTTCAATGTACATAAATAGTGAAAATAGCGACTTGTTCTTTCTTCAAGACAGTTTTTTGATAAAGAACTCAAAGAGACAGTAAGTTGATGCAAAACTGCAAGTTCCATTCTTGCTGTTTCTTCTTCCTTTTTCCTTTCTTGCTTTTTCTAACCTAATTTAGTTATATTCCAATATCCTTGGCATCAGTTTCTGTTTTTCATTCCTCTGTTTGCATCCCTGTTGCTATCCTCTCAGAGGTGACTGTCCCTTCTCCCACCTGTCCCAGCCTGCTTTCCTCCTGCTCAGCCTGCTCACTCTGTCATCATCCCACTGTATCATTCTGGCTTTTCCCATCCCAGAGCACCTGTCACCCTGCCCAGTCACACGAATGTACCCTGTATTTGAGGTAGGAAGGAAGCCACATGTATTAAACTTCAGGTTTCTTCCAATTCCATGTGTACAACAATCTTCCATTAGGTCTATCCTTGTTTTTCAGCAAGGTAACAACAGCTCACAGCAGAGGCCAACTTAATAGAAGACCATAGGCTGCAAAGAGTTTATAGTAACCACCTACAATGAATAATTCCTCCGACAACTGTAAGCCAGGAAATAACTTCCCACAGCCAAGTGGGCCCTGGAAGGAGGTGAGGAAAGGACAAGGAGAGGGGACCCTCTGCCCTCAAACCCACACTGCAGCCCTGGAGGACTCTGCAGCACCACGTGATGCCCAGATAACCAAAACAACCTCAGTGGGCAGCTAGGGAAGCTGTTTCCCAAGCCAGCTTTCAAACCAGCTGCTCAGCCTATGTTCAGAAATAATTCCCATGGAGTTCAGAATGTGCTGAAAAGTAAACAAAGGGAAGGGAGGACAACAGACATTTGTACAGACATTTCAGATCTTCCCAAAACAAAAGTTCACAGCTCCTCCCCCAGGGCCAACCTATATCCTCACCACTGTTACTGATGGCAGTTTTACTAAAACCAGAAGCATCACATGGGGAACGTTAGTGATTTGGCTTTTAATCCCACTGCATTAAAAAAGGCTAGCATTTCATTCCTCTCCAAAAATCTTTCTAAAATCCTTTCCCTGCTGTTCCCTTAACCCGCTTTTTAAGTTTCTACCCTCCTAATTTAAATTATCAACTTTGCCTTCCACCTCTTAGGCTGAGCTGCTTTCCAACAAGGATGAAGGAAATGAGAGGCAAAAAACAATTTGCAGAGAGGAAGAGATAAATCTGAAATAATACAGTGCAGTACACTGTACCTTCCCATTTGAAAAAGTATAATTTAGAATTCTGTTTTCTGCCTAGAAAATCGGAAAGGGAATCCCAGGTGCATGCAAATGAGTACAACATGGAGCCCCCAGTGAACCCAGAGGGCAGAACTGAGCGTTCAGCACGGTATGAGGGAGACGTCAGCACGAGTTCCAATGACCTCAGCTGTGGGCCCAATTTATTAGAATTTACCTCTCATTAAGAGCTAAAAAGTGAGCTGAAATATCACTTGCTGTTCAAAATTTGGCACAGTCATTAATTTCTAATAAGGGCTGTAATTGGCTGTACCGTAAGCAATATATATTTCCCTGGCATCCAAATATTCTCTCATGGGAGTTATTCTTACGTAGTGGTTAGAGCCAGAATGATCGTATAAACTAACCTGAATAAAGCAGGTTGGAGTTTTTCAGTCTGCTTCAGTATAAAACAGAAGAAATTAAAGTGTTCAGCTTTAACCGTTTTGGCTCTTCCCCTCCCAGTGCTATTAGAGTCAGCCACTCAGCTACATGTGGAGCAATTCACTCATGGCCATGCAGACTGACTCACCAGTTGTGTTCTGCCACACACTTTAACATTAGTTCTCAGATACAGAGGTTTTGGAGATTATGTCTCATTCAGGGCTATTCTAGACCTGGCAAACGCACGTCCTACCCCATTAAACAAGCTAATACAGTAAGCAGGTTATTTTATTTTTAAACTGACATTTTCAACAAGAAAAAAAAAAGGGAATACTTTATACAGTAATTAACTGGAAATTGGCAGGTGGTCTTGAAAAATACAATATTGTTGGATTATTAAAGATGTTTGTATAACTGAAAAAAGTCTGAGTGCTAATATTGACATTCTGGTTTCCCTGGCAAGAGAACAAAGTAGACCTAATTTTCACTTGACTGTCTCCTTTTTCACATGTAAAGGCAAATTAAACAGTGCTATAGCTGGGGCTGTCTGTGCATGAGTTGCTCTCAGGCTAGTACACACCATATTTTTCTCCTCTGTTTTGAGTATTTTGAATATTTCTTGGTATTTTAAAAACTCAAATGTAATTCCCTGTGTTCTGAAACCACTAACTCGAATGTGGGGACTTTTCCATCTCATTACAAAGGATGAAACAGAGCAACCAAACGTATTCTTGATGTGAATGTGGGCCTATTATACCAACTAACTAACTAACTAACTGAATAAATAAATAAATAAATTGATCATTCTGTAGAATACAGAGAAAGAAGTTATATAAAGAACAGATGTTGTAGCTCCATGAATCTGGCATTCTTTATGCGTTCAACAGCTTCAATCACAGACATTCAATCATTCTGAAATTCTGCATTTAAGGGCTCAGAAACAATTAACCTTTCAAATTTTCCCTTCTCAAGGACATGCTTTCGGAGTCGTCTGGTATTGCTTTTGAAGAATTTAAGTTGTAGCACTTAATTTTTCAGCTATTTGCAAGAATGTTAAAAAAGCAGATAATCTCCCTAGCAAAACAACAACAAAAAAAAGTAATAATTTATGGTTAGAATCAAGCACATTGTGAAATTCTGCTTTGCCACTAATTTTGTTTCTGTTAATAAACTGTATCAACCCTAATTCCATTTCTGTAACACATACTGAACAGTCAACAGTGATCAAATGTTCTCACCCCTCCAATGTTTTCAGATAAGTATATTTGACAGATGATCTTCCTAATAGCTTGTACTTAACATAAAAAGTAAAGGAGAAGGTTTAGATAGTAATATTTCCTAAGACAGAAAGAAGTGCAAGTGCCAGACACCTTCCAAAACTGACAGCGATTTAAAAATAACCAAACCAGTTGGTTTAAGGCTATAGTAAAGCTGAGAACAACTGTCACATAAACTGGGCCTATGTGATATCTGTACTGGTTATATATTGGTATCAAATCAGATACCAAAACCAAGTTACCATGCAAGTCTGTAAAAGTGTGATTAAAACAATCTTTAATATCCATATATCATAGAATCACAAGGTTGGAAAGGACCCACAAGATCATCTAGTCCAACCATCCTCCCATTACCATTACTACCGCAAGCCACTACACCATATCTTGTAGCTCCTCATCCAGATGCCTCTTGAACATTGCCAGGGACAGCGACTCCACCACCTCCCTGGGCAGCCATTCCAGTGCCTGACCACTCTGAGAGAAAAAGTTTTTCCTTATGTCTGACTTAAGCCTCCTCTGGTACAACTTGTGGCCATTTCCTCGGGTCCTGTTTGTTGCCTGCGAGAAGAGGCCAAATCCTTCCTCATCACAACATCCCTTCAGGAAGTTGTAGAGTGCAATGAGGTCTCTCCTGAGCCTCCTCTTCTCCAGACTGAACAATCCCAGCTCCCTCAGCCGCTCCTCATAAGACTTGTGCTCCAGACCCCTCACCAGTTTCGTTGCCCTTCTCTGGACATGTTCCAGGGCCTTAATGTCTTTCTTGTAGTGAGGGGCCCAAAACTGAACTCGAGGTGCGGCCTCACCAGAGCTGAGCACAGGGAGATAATTACCTCCCTGCTCCTGCTGGCCACACTATTTCTAATGCAGGCCAGGATGGCACTGGCCCTCTTGGCCACCTGGGCACACTGTCAGCTCATGTTCAGCTGAGCATCAACCAACACTCCCAGGTCCCTTTCCTCTTCACAGTTATCCAGCCACTCTGCCCCAAGCCTATAGCACTGCATGGGGTTATTGTGGCCAAACTGCAGTACCCAGCACTTGGCCTTGTTGAACCTCATCCCATTCACCTCAGCCCAGCAATCCAGCTTATCTAGATCCCTCTGAAGGGCCCCCCTACCCTCAGACAGATCCACACTACCTCCCAACTTGGTGTCATCTGCAAACGTACTGAGGGTACACTCAATTCCCTCATCTAGGTCATCAATGAGGATATTAAACAAGATGGGCCCCAGTACCAACCCCTGGGGGACACCTCTTGTATCGGGTTGTCACCTGGACTTAACTCCATTAACCACTACCCATTGGGCACAGCCCTCTAGCCAGTTCCTTAGCCAAGAAGGTCCAGGACACAGGCAGCCAGTTTCCCCAAGAGAATACTGTGAGAGACCATGTCAAAGGCTTTGTTGAAGTCTCGGTAAACTACATCAACAGCCTTTCCCTCATCTACCAGTCTGGCTACCCAGTTTTAGAAGGAGATGAGGTTGGTCAAGCATGAACTGCCTTTCATGAAGCCGTGCTGGTTGGGCCTGATCCCCTGGATGCCATGCACGTGCTGTATGATCTCACCCAAGATGACCTCCTCCATAACTTTCCCTGGTACCTTATCATCCTTTGCTCAGCCCTACACTGGCATGTGTGTTCTGGAAGCGTCTCTTCATAGAGCACATTGAGCAGGCTGTTTCTCCCAGCTTTTCCAAATCACAGAATGGCTTAGGTTAGAAGAGACCTTAAAGAACACCCAGCTCCAACCCCCCCTGCCACGGGCAGGGCTGCCACCCACTAGATCAGGCTGTCCAGGGCCCCAGCCAACCTAACCTTGAACACCCCCAAGGTGTGTTCCAGTGCCTGTTTAAGGGGTTACTCCAGCCATGCTCAGACACCACTTTCCCCCCCCATGCACCTTTTGCTCAGTATGGAGGCAAAGAACCTGCAACAAGTTTACAACCATACTTAGTAACATTATAAACGCTGGTCAGCCTCCAGCTCAGCAATCCCTTAGCTTCTCAGTGCTTGTCTCTCCAAGCTGTATAACGCCCCAGTTCTGTTTACTCGCAGTTCATACCGACCCAGCACTTGACAGCCATACCGTGTGACACAAGAAACAAACGAGCGATAAGGAACGACTCAGCACTACAAAGATTCGCCCACTCGTTCCGGAGGCGACCTACGTGGCGGCCCGCAGCAGTACCGCAGGGCTCGGCGGCACCGAGCCCCAGCCCGGCCGGCGGGAGGGGACGCGGCCAGGGGAGCCCAGAGCCCCAGCCTGGGGGAACGGGGGCTCGCTGGGGGTGGGGTGGGGTTGAGAGCTTTCCGGCCGCCACATCAGCGCCGGCTCCCGGCCCACATCCGCCTGGGGACAGCGCTGCCCCGGGGCCCTCTGCGGCACTTCAGGAGCCACTCGCTCGCCCCAGCTCCCCGGGGAGGGCTGCCCGCCGCCGGCCGCCGCCACCCCCCTGCCCCGGCCGCCCGCTGCCCGCACTCACCACCTCCCGTGCCCGCCCGGTGAAGTCGCTCCTGGAGCGGGCAGAGCTACGCTTGAGCAGCTCATCCCGGGCGCTGTCGCCGGCCGCCACTCCCAGCGCCTTGTTGCGGGTCTTCACCGTCTTCACGCTGGCTTTGAACAGCAGGGTGATGTCCACCGCCATGGCGGCCGGCCCGGCCCCGTCCACCGGTGCCTCCGCGCAGTGCCTTCCCCGAGCAACGCGGCCCCGCGCAGCGCGTTCCGCTCGGCCGGCGGCAGCGGTGTGTGCGCCGAGGTGGGAGCATCGGGGTTCTGCTGTGCGGGGCTCCTGCGCTGCTGCCGCCCATCACAGAGCGAAAGCTTGCAGAATAAAATTTATATTCCAGCGAAACTCTGACGTCTGGAACGCCGAGCTCTGGTGTCGCGGCAGGTGTCACCAGGTGGTGCTGTGAGACAGAGTCATCCAAGCCGTCAGCCTGCGAATTCAGTCTCGGAAAGGAGGGTTAATTAGAGCTGATTAATGGGCTTCCGCAGATTTGCACCAGGGTCTGGGATTGGTGCTGCTGTGAGATTTCCAGAGGAGATGGCCATACATTTATTAATATATTGATTATTGGTTATATCATAGAATCATAGAATCATTAAAGTTGGAAAGGACCCTTAAAGGCCATCTAGTCCAGCTCCCCTTCAATGAACAGGGACATCTGCAGCTCCATCAGGTTGCTCAGAGCCCGGTGCAGCCTGAGCTTGAGTGTCTCCAGGGACAGGGCAGCCACCACCTCTCTGGGCAGCCTGTGCCAGTGCCTCACCACCCTCACTGTAAAATACTTTTTCCTTATATCCAATCTAAATCTCCCTTATTTTACTTTGAAATCACTTTCCATTGTTCTTTTACAGCAGACGCTGCTAAAGAGTCTGTCTTCTTTCTTACAGCTCCCATTTAGATACTGAAAGGCCGTTCTCAGGTCTCCCCAGAGCTTTCTCTTCTCCAGGCTGAACAGCCCCACCTCTCTCAGCCTGGCCTCGTAGGGGAGGTGTTCCATCCCTTGGAGCATTTTTCTGGCCCTCCTCTGGACACACTCCAACAGGTCCACATCTCTCCTGCATTGAGAACTCCGCATCTGGATGCAGTACTCTGGACGAGGCCTCACCAGCGTAGAGCAGAGGGGCAGGATCACCTCCCTCCCCTGCTGGCCACACTTCTGTTGATGCAGTTGGCTTTCCAGGCTGCGAGGGCACACTGCTGGCTCATGCCCAGCTTCCCATCCACCAGTACCCTCATGTCCTTTGTGTTTAATTCTTTTGTCCTCCAGCCTGTACTGATACTGGGGTTGCCAAGACCCAGGTGCAAGACTTTGCATTTGGATTTGTTGAACCTCATGAGGTTCATGTGGACCCACTGCTCAAGTCTGTCTGGGTCTCTCTGGAGAGCTGTGTTTCTTCTTGAACACAATAGATAGAACAACTTCAATATACCTGCAAGGTGTAGTAGTGATTTCTGTGCCTGTTAAGGCCCTTGAGATCTACTGCCATCCCACACTTGGTCAGCATCACTGTTACCCCAAGAACAAACCCCACAGGGAGCTACAATGCACAGCTATGGTTAATTTAACTGAATCAGAAGAAAGCTTTCTGAAATACCCTTTGCTATCATTTTTATTGTGGCAATTTCATTACCATGTTCTGTGCAGGAGACAAGTGACCAGAAAGGAAACTGTGTGGCACAGTGGTGAAAACTTCTGACCAAATAACTAGTAGTGGTGGTGTATGTATGTTATATAATAGTCTGGGATCCTGCAGACACTGCATGATTTCAACTGCTCTCACTGATTGAAAGTAAGCTCTCCGAGACAGTCTCCAAAGAGAAAAAGAAATCAAAATCCTGCCTTTCCCCATCAATCTGGAACTTAACCAGCTACTGCTGTTTTCATTTCTGCTCCAGAGTATCAAGACTTCTTCTGTTGATAATTACTACTTTGCTTTCAGTTCACTTCAATCTTAGCAATAAATTGTAAGTTCCTCCGTAGCTATACTGTGATTAGTATTCATTCATACTCTGTTATTGTTGTTCTATTCTAAATCATGTTTTATTGTGTTATGGATATGTATTTCTAATTAAACATACAGTTGTTAAGACACTATCCTCAGTGCTGGATTTACCATGAAATATATTTAAGTATTAGCAAGTATACAGCTGAAGAGGGTAGGGTTTTCATTCCAGGAAAGGCAGTAGTATTTGATTGGACATCCAGCCAGATGCCTCTGCTCTTTCAAGATTAAGTATAAAAATCCTTTAACTAAAGACATATTTTATAAAGATAAGATTTACACAGAATAAATGAAATATTCAGGTATATTTCCAGAAATTGGTTTTCTCCTTCCCTTTGTGTAGCACAAAACAAATTAAGCACACAAGAGAAAGTTCCAGGAACATCTCATATATTGCATTGATACCCACAGCCTGTAATTCACTAGTGAATTTCTGCTATTTACTAATGCTGTGTTACAACAGAACAGAACAAACAGGATAGGACAGAATAGAATAGGGTAGTTCAGTTGAAAAGGACCTTCAAAAGATCATCAAGTCAAATAGCCTGACTACTTCAGGGCTAACCTAACGTTAAGGCACACAGTAGTCAAGATAAGGCCACGCCAACACTAAGTGTAATGGGAAGATCACCTCTTGACCAGCTGGCTACGTTGTGTTTAATGCAGCCCAAAATGCTGCTAACTCTGCTGGCTCATGCAGGGCCCTTCCTGCTGAGCTGCTTTCCAGCCTTTTGTCTCCCATCTGTACCTATGTCTGGCATTGCACCATCCCAGGTGCAGAACTTGGCATTTACCTCAGCTGAACTTCACGCTGTTGATCAATATGTGTCAGAGCAGTTTTTGTATGCTGTGATTCTGCCATCCTTACGGTAACTGCCTCACTCCACAAACATGTTTCTTCACAGACACAGTAAATCTGTGCCAATAGAAATAAGCCATTCACAACTTGGGCCAGAGTAATATGTTCCAGAAAATGTAGGAGATGGAATTCACTTCTCTGGCTTTGTGTGTATACAGCTTGTTCTTACATCTAAAGAAGTTAACATTTACACTCATCTGAAGTATTCCCATGTCAGTGGACACTGGATAAGAATCTATACATTTTGCCATTTCACATTTGAACTGGAGGGATATGAACACTGTTTTGAAATTCTAAGCTTCAACTGAGCTTCCTGGTTTTAGAAACAACAAGTTATCAGTGTCTGTGTCACTCATTGCCTAAAGAAATTTAGGAACTTAAAAATAACAGGAATACTCCAAGCAATTTTGGATGAAAACAGACAAAACAACAACAACAAAAAACCCTTCAGTACATTGAAACGAAGTAAATTTCAACAGACGTACTGTAGTTTACCTCCCAGTTTTGCAAAGATTTATACACACTGAGCCACAATGAATATTGTGAATACTCCCGCTGAGGTCAATGGAGCCACACATGGTGCACACAGTTAAACATATAATGCTTTTATCAGATCAGGACCTTGGCTCCAAATTCTTTGGAAACATGATTGTGTCTTTATTGCTAGTTTTACTTATTTATTTATGCTTTCTGTCCACAAATATGCGGTACATGTGTGACCAGTAGTTACTGAAAACCACCCCAGAGCAGTAGTAGGAGTATTAGACAACCAGTTTTGAACCTCAGCACTTCTAAAGCTCCCATTCAAGAACAAGGAAATAAGCAGAGACACATTTTATAAGAAACACAGTATTAAAATTCCATGTAGCTGATCTCATCTCTCTGAAATGGACTGAAGAGTTGATCTGGTAAAGGAAAAAGTTTGAAATACCTTTTCAATGTAAAAGAAGCTTGCTCTCAAATGGTCTAACTCATTAGGTATATAATACCCAGGCTTCTGCTATAGAGATAAATAGATTGCTTTGAAGATTGCAATTACTTTAAAATCAGTTGCTAAGAAGGGGTGCCCACAGCTTTTATTTGAACTTGATCCTTGCTTCCTGTATACAGTAACTACATCTACTCAGTAGTTATTTGCACTTCCACAACCACCTTGTTTTGAAAGTTTAAATCTTGCTTGGGAGCAGATAGGTTTCAGTAGTACATGCTAGAGCTTCCTGTAATTGCTAAAAAGCTAACTTTGAAATTTAAGATTTTCAGATTGGAGTAAAATTCCAAAGCACACACAAAGGGCTACAGTGGCACCTCAAGCAATGCAGGTAAATCTGTAAGACCACATGCACTGTGCACTGTGCACCCACTCATGCCTCAGCAGAAGTATGTCTGGAAGAGGAAAAAATAGGAGCCTGCAAATTACAACAGTTTAATTTGCAGTGTGAGGACAACACTCTGATCATCAGTGTACCTACTTAACTTCTATGTCCAGTAAAATGCCCTGGCAAACCTGCCAGTGAGAAGGAGGCCAAAGCTCTCCTATGGCCATCAATGATTATGCCTATTAAACAGGAACTAGTGGGGTTCATCTCTGCTCAGAGACAGGTAACTCCTCAGTGCGTAAGTTCTGTCTGTGTAAGAGGTAAATAAAAGGAATAAAGCTCCTGAATGTCTTCCCTTCCGATGCGCTCTGGTTACAGGGTCCTGATTTGGCACAGACAACAGAAAGCTCTACGCTGTACATTTTATACATTTTATATTTTTTCTGGCATAAAAACAGTAACTTTTTTATGTGATGGCAATGTTACAAACTAAACAAATTATCAAAAGGAAGACAATTTGCTTACAGTGCACATTTGCAACTGAGACAAATCACGAAGAGAGAAACAGTATTTGATGGTTGTATAAACTTTCAAGTCAGTAGCATGCATTCTATTGGCTTGAGCCCAAAGTAAATATAACAAATTTGTGGATATGCGAAGAAACCTTTGGCATTCAAAAGAAGAACTGGAAGACAGTAGAACCTGCCCAAGAAAAGTATGCCAGCTGTATAAAATGGTGAGAAGTTCTCTGGAAAAAATAGATGTAAACTGCCAGGCAGAAATACACAAGTATTGCTGCCTGTGGCAACAAATATTGACTGCCCCAAGCTGGTTCAATCGGCAGTAACATGAAGGTTCTGTTACTCCTCTTGAAACAAAACCATCACATCAAAATTCACAGACACACACAAACAAACAAACGAACAAAAAAACCACCCACATCATCACCCCAAAGGTAATAAGGAGCTTAACTATAAGTGAGAACTTAATCTGATTCTAATTATTCATGGATCACTCAATTTTAGTAAGTTTTGGGAGTCAGGACCCAATAACAGCCCTGCTTGCCCCTACCCAGCCTTCCCTGGGGCTTTTCCCAACCCTGCACATGTCCCAAAGTCCTATTTCATGCCCCCGGGTCAGCAGTCATCAGTCCCTGCTCCAGTGACTCTGAAGGATGCCTGTCCATGGACTCCAAGCCAGGCCCAAAACACAGACTCATCCCAGCCTGACCTCAGATTGTACCTGTCCCTAGAAATTCCTAGACTGATGAGCTGAGGGTACCCCAACCACCCTACTCCCCTTGCTGTGGGGCAGTGGAACAAGCTTCATTTGGCCAGGCCCTGCCCTGAAGGCTGTGGTGTCCATCAGTCTCCCCATCGCTCAGGAAGCAGCTGGACCCAACTCTGCCTTGATAATTGGGCATCCCAATCTCATCATTATGGCTGGCACAATTAGAAGAGATTATGCCAGTAATACCTATGGCAATTATTTCCCACAACCAGCACATATACCTGGAAAAGTCAATAGACACAGTGCATCCCTTGTCTTAAATTTTGCTGTAGAGATTTGAGCTTGTTCAGATCCTCTGGGAGCCATACACATGTAGAGGAATATATGGCCTATCTCCTTGGAGAACTTTCCATACCCTCACAGATTCTTGCAACCTGTATGGCTTCTGCAAAGCTCTGCAGTGAAATAATAAAGCTGGCACTTACACAAAGTTCAATCTCCTGAATTTTGTATGATACTACTGCAGAGACTCATCAATACAAATATTCCAATAAATAGAAGGTGGGAGTGAAATGTAATGAAAAAATAGGAGATGGTAAAGCAAACAAGGGATGGCAAGGTTCTAGTCCAGGCACAGACAACAGTATGTGGCTGGAGAGGGAATTTTAAGAACTATGAAAATATATGTGACTATAACCCAGTTGACACTGACTGAGCCCTATAACCACTCTCTGTGTGGCACTGATGAATGTAAGAGGCAGCTTTGGTTAAGCACAGGAATGTCCAGATGTTTTAAGCAGGACTTGGTTTAATTGGTTGGTTTATACATTCACAAATTAATTTGATGATCATAGTCTTCCCTGAGTAGACAAACCCTTACAAAATGATCTGCAGCCAACACAAAGGAATCTCAGCACAAGGTTCTTACAAGTGTAGCTTAATGTAGGTAGAGAAGAGAATGAATATCCCCAACAACTGCATATGTGTCTGTCAATCTATGTGGCCTCAGAAATTGGATACCATGAATACACAGCAGATTTTCTACACCACTGCCCACCATATTGGACTCAAGAGGATTTGTTTTGAACATATATGTGCAACCAACATTGTATATGTTGGAGGCTCACACTGTCCCACAGGCTCTGAGATATTGGCAGTGAGCAGAGCTAAAAGTATATATGCAAGAGATCTATTAGAAATTCTCCAAGAAAAGCCCTCTAAATGATATTAGAAAGAGTGTGATAAGATTCAAGTTTCAGGAAACATCCTACAGTGAAGACTAAAAAGCAGCACAAACACAGGAGCTCCAAATGATGTGGTATGTAATGATATGACATGACATGACAGGACATAACATTAAATATATATAATACATAGTCCATATTCAATTTCTCAAGATTCATGGGTTTAGGAGTTAGACCAATCTAGCTGTTCCCTAGAATTCCAACCCCTTAATAAAAATAGAGAAGTAAAATGCATGTTAAAAATATTAAGATGAATTTCGGCCATGAAACAAAGTACAGTTCTTCCACTGATTTCATGCTAGTAACCTGTAGGCATGTTGGTGAGGAAGCCCTTACAAGAGGATGGGTAGGAAAAACATAGTATAAAAAGAGCTTGTTTTAATAACTGTTTTTAAGGATGAGAGAAGAGGAAAATGAAAGACTGAAGTTATTTATAATGGCATGAGAAAGAATTCTGAAATATAGTTAATTTTTGTAAAATTTTCTCATAAGAAACTCAAATCCTGGTGCATACATAACAAACTATAATGATTGCCTTTATACTGTTGCGAGTGTTCTAAATGAAAAAGAGGAAAAATGATACCGAGATTTTCATTCTGTTTCATTTGAAGTCAATTGCACCAACTATCTGATATGCCAGAGAAACAATACTTTTGCCTGAGCAGTCTCCATGTTTATGGGATCAGAAATAACAATAAGACAAATCAAAGACACTTTCATCTATGGGATTTGAATCAGGCCCAGCATACGTCACCAGAGATCCTACAAAATCTTTGCCAGAACCACGAAGAACTGGAGTAACTCCACAGCTCTCTGTTCTGACATTTCTGAGGTTAGGCAATGCCTCACTATCTGCTAAATATCATGCAGATTAGCAGTGCAGTGGCTTGTCATCCTGGCTTTCGCAATAAGTAAAGCACCAGTAATGATACCAACTGAATTGACATTGTAGTACTCAAAACAAAGTTCTGTTTAATTCTATTGCTTATGATTTTAAGATTGTTTATGTTCTCACAATAGTTGTTGAGTTTTATTACAGCTACGCTCCCTGAACTTTTCATGCCCCAGTAACACACAGCACTAGTAAGCACAAGGGAAGGCTAAGAACTACTTAAGGAATGCAAAGAGACTGCAAAGCCCCAGTTTTTTGCCAGTTTATTCTGTCAGCTGAGAGACTGCAAATTAAACCAGCATAATTAAACCGGGCAGATTAGCCCTATGAAAGATAATTTTACTCTCATTTATATCAGCTTAATTTAGCAACTCCACAAAGCCAGAGAAGTGGCAGAGAAAATGTAGCATCTGACTCTATTCTTGTTATCTTGGTAGAAGCAGGAATTAATCTGGATGTAAATGGGTGTAAGGGCATCATGACATGTTTATGACCTTCATAGCAGCACTGTATAGAGCCCCCTAAGCTGGCTCCAAGCAGACTAGTACATGCACAGTGTACTGGATTCAGTGCCCTGAATGTTTTCTTCTGAAATGTAATCATATCCCCTTAGCCTTTCAGCTTCGGCTTGTACAAAGGCATTATTATTACTATACAGAATGTATTTTACCTGATAGGGTTTTAGACCCAACTCGTTCTTTTCATGTTGATGACTGAGAGGCAGCGTCAGGGCTTTCCTGGTTGTCTGTCTTTTCTGAATGATTAATGTCCAGTTTAGCAGCATTTTTTCATAGTAGCCCCTAAGTGGAAGAGAAGGAGAGAATTAAAGCCCCATAACACTGACCATCTAAAAGTTAATGCAGAGTCTTGACTCGTTCTCTGGGCACCACTAGAGACCACAGTCTTCTTGGCGATGTGGGCTGTCCATTGCGAAGGACGTCTGTGGTAGGTGAGATGCAGCTCCTTCTTGCAGCTCGCAGTCTACTTTGGGTGAGACTTTTGGCTTAGATGAAGCATCTAGTTCTGAGGCTGCTGATTTTGGGTGGTGTGAATGCTACCTTTCTAGTCATTCATACTTCGTGTGATAAAAATGCAATATGCCGAAATACACTGATACAATACTTACTTGAGAACACTGGAGGGAGCTCACAGAAAGAGACAGGAAGAAGAAAGGTGCTAAGAAGGAGAAGTTGTTCTATTTATGTGAAAAGTTATGTGAATATTTACAACTACAGGTTATCTGTCACTTCAGCTGATGTACAAAAGTAGTAAAGAGGTATTTGTGTTTATATTAAATGCTAGTTACTTTTCTTTTTACTTGTATACTGGCATCATTGTAACCTTCTATTTTGAACACACATATTTAGAAAACACCCATAATGGGCATTTTCTTTTTCATTTAAATTGATGTTTATTTGAGTTCTCTTGTTTCTGTTCACTTGGCCTCATTCTCTGCAGCCAGATATTTAATCTAAAATGGGTGAGAGGGACTTTGGCAAACTGTAGTTATACATCCCTTAGGACAACACCATCATCTTCAGTGCACACTACATAATGAGGAGGTGTCCTATTACATAATTGAGGAGGCATTGTCTTTTATATGCTTTCTGGTTCACTTTTCACACTAAATTAATCTTAATAAGCATCTGCTTTGAGTAAAGAGAGTTTTGTGATATTTCAACCATGACCTCTCTGGAAGTCCAAATGATTTCACTTTACATTTCAGACTGGAGTATTCTTTTGAAACATTTCCCTTTACTGTATGATAATCAGTGTGTTAACATGAGCTGATTAATCCCATCAGTCTAACTTTGATACCATGGCTCTTGTACCCTTTCTCCAATAACCTCGTGGCTGCAAAGTCACTGGCTTCTTAAGTGAATTCTGGGCAATCCTATAGATTATGTTATATGGGAGGTCAAACTTGATGATCACAGTTGTCCCCTCTGGCTCTATAATCTATAAATCTGTAACTCCAACTAAAAGAAATACAAATAACTGCACAATAAGAGTAACTGGAGAAATAAAAGTTGATACTTTTAAGATGGAGCTTCAAATACTTATGAAAAGGATTGCATGAGCTGGCTTCCTGCAATAGCTGGAGCATGGATTTGGTGGCCCTGCAGTCACTTCCACATCTATTTTACTGTGTTTCAATTGCTCATCAGCTTGCTCTCATTTTTTATATTTGTTTTAAAACAGTTTTGATACAGTTACTAGGATAACAAATTAAAGATGGATTTTAGCCTTTTAAAGAAAGGCTTTCTTTCATTTCAGATGACAGACTGAATTGAGGCCTATGAATAATGCTTGTGTTGACCTGCCAGAATATGTCTTAGCAGCAATGAATTCTTAAATACCCAGGCTGTGCTTATTCATTTTGAATTCAATGAGAGGAAAGGCAATACAGCCCAGTGCTTAATCAGGCTGCATTTTAACATATCAGTGCCCATATACTGCGCTTTCATTTAAAAAATGAAAAGACTTTGCAAAAGCCACTATTGATTTTGTGTGACTTTTTATAGTCATCTACTTATAATTACACTACCCTGCTGCAGGTATTAAAGAAAATGTTCAAAAATTGCTGCAGAGTTCTACAGTTACAGTTTCCTCTTCTGCACCAGTAATTTGTAAGGCTTGGGAGAGCTGCAGCTCAGAGAAGAGCTGGACGGGCTGAATATGGGAAACAGAGACATTTCCAAGAAAAGTAGGAAGTGGGTTTAGTGATTTATTCAGTAGCTCACTGAGAATCTGGACAAACTAAAATCATTGGTAAATCTAGTCTGGCTCAGAGAGTGTAAACAGAGGTCTAGCCATTTTAAAAACAAGATTCTTTCTTGAAAATACGTTTCAAATGAGACAGAAAGAGCTTCCAGATCCTATTTGCCATTAACAATTTCATGGCACTTTTAAACAGGGAAGGCTGAGATTGGGAAAAGGGTTGGCCAAATTCCATCTCCAGTAACTGTATTTAACCACCTTCATTTCTTCCTGTGGTGTCCATTAGTGATGGTGTTGTGAGGCTTTGCTACCCCTGCTGTGTTTTCTTCCAGGTGCACCTGCCTTTTGCTGGCAGGCGACTACTTCCTGATAAACTTTTGTTGCCTCATGGAAAGCTTTATGGGACTCTACAGACATTTGTGAAACACTTGGAGAACACTTGAGAAAGAGCCACATCCCTGTAAGGTGTCGAACTGAGCTCATCCAAAGTCAGAAGTACTTTTGGAAATCATAGTTTCTTTTCTTAGGGCTTTATATACAGGCCAATCTTTCAGACATGGATTATTTGACTGATGTCTGGACAGAGCTGAGCATCAGAAAACCTCTACAAAGGTACAATAATGCAAATAGGAGATATCAAAGTAATAGTAAATATCCTAAGGTTAGTATCAGTTGGATGGATTTAAAAGATACATTAAAATCCATGACTGTTTTGTTTTAAAAGCAGTTAGTTAATTCCCTGCAGTGTATCATATCACATGGTTTTTAACATCCCCACCTATAATCCACATTAGGAATCAAGATTACTTGAGTGGACATCAGCTATCATGCTATAATCCACATTAGGAATCAAGATTACTTGAGTGGACATCAGCTATCATGAACCACCAAAACCATTTATTCAATTCATTGTCCCCTTTCATTTCCCACCCATAGCTGCCCACAGTGTACATGCTTAAACTCACTACTGTAATTCATATGTCAACACTTTCCCATTAACTAATCACAAATTACCAACTTCATTTCTATAGCTCTGAGCACAGGTAGGTTCTCCCTTTGTTCAACACACTTTGGAGCTCAGACAAAGTTTTGAACTATGATTATAAGTGATAAGATATGCAATGGTAGTGATATTTTGTGTTTGAAAGAGCATATTTGAACTTGCATGCTTGTAATTATGTGTGTTTAAATTAGCATGAACTTGTGGTGTGTATATACTCCTATGAATATGTGTATGGAGTTATTCAGTGGTATTTTAAAAATGTTTAGTAACATTTTTACCTAAAAATTAATCTGAGACATATGAGCTATAAATGTGCAAGTTAAGATGACTTTTGAACTGGAGGAGAAATATAACTGTGGGTTAGAACTTCCCTTGGAGAAGAATACTACATCAGTATGGCTGAGATCATCTTCTCTCCTGATTTTCCAGCTAGGAAGAAAGGTGAAGTGTCTCTACAGCTCAAATTTACCTCCCAAAAACGGTAGCACTGTGACATCTCATCAGTGTTTTGTGGGCAGATGTGAGGGAGCAGGGGCTCTGTTGGGAACAAGCCCAGAGTCGGACTGCACTGAAAGCTCTGCACCCTTCACAGCTGCCATGGAGGAACTGCAGGGCTATGGCAGGGCTGAGAGCACAGCACCAGAGGACAGTCCCATTGGTGTCAAGCTTTGTGAGTTTAGGGACCTTACGTATCCTGGGTGGTGACTGATAGCCTGTGACCACTGGTGGACGTGAGGCTCTGGAGCCCATTGATGAAGTCAATTAAAGTATCTGTATTATCATATTTGCTTTTTTCTTCTTTTTTTTTTTTTCTTTTTTTCCCCACCAAATAGCCAAACTAACTCCTTATTATGAATTCACTTGCAGGCAGTGTTAGGTTGGGCTAATTGCTGATATTAATTGTACCACAGGGCTTGAAGATAAAGGTCTACATGAACACACAGAGCATTACTATGCATCACTTATTAGAGAGCACTACCTCAAAATGGAAGGAAAAATACCATCAGACAACTCTAAAGCCTTTCCAGTTGCAGCTCTGCTATAGCCACATACGAATGAATGAATGAATGAATGAATAAATAAATAAAAGATTAATTCTGTTCATTCATATCCAAAAGATTGCACTTTTCTCACTGATTTGAAGATAAGAAGCAAAGCAGATGTAAAGCTGATAATAATATGTAAATACAACTCTGGTTTTGCTTGAAAGGAGCACAGTTACATGGTGGTTTTTGGTTTTTTTTTTCCTTTGTTTATTTGTTTGGGTTTTTTTTTTTTTACGCAGAAATAATCTTTTTATTTCAGTAGGTTTGTTTGCTTTTAGCTCAATTTCTGTTCCTCGTGTGGTTTCTTTCAGTAATTCCTTATTTGTCTGACAGGTTTCACAAGCAGAATAGTTGACTGCAAAATATGAAAAACCTCTGACAGCTTCTCATGAAAGCAGTGTCAAATCCTTGGCCAGCTTTGCCCCTGTCTTTCTCTCCCTGGCTCATTATCTCAGGAGAAACAAGTGATTGAGAAAGAAGATATGGATTTCAGCATTTGGTCCACGAATAGTTTGTGAGTTGTTAGGTCTGAATTGCTGGAGATGCTAACCAGCCCATCTATGCGTGTTCGTATGTTTCATTTGTGCTTTGAAAATAAAAAGGTATAATCCTACAGATGATGGCTGAATTTTAAACCATGCCTATGGTGAATTCTTGTCAAAATTTGGCTTAATGAATAAAGAATTATTAAATGAGGACAACCCTTTTCTAGAGAGCCAGTCGTAATAACACGTACGTGGTCAGAGCTCATTTGTTCACTTGTCTGATGTATAACATTTAAACTATTCGGAAAAGAAATGTCCTTACGATGACATAACAGCCAGACCGAGGGATCGTAACTATTGAATTCGTTTGTTTGTTTGTTTGTTTATTTGCTGCTGCTTTTTTCAGCCTATCTATTCGGTCGCATCTTTGGGTGCAGAACCCGAGTGTAGATCGGACTTCGGATCGTGCTCCTATTAGCAAACCAAACACCGGTTTTGTTTTTGTTGCTGACGTTGTTTGTTTTCATTGCCGTCTGAATGAGCCTTTTATGGCCCCTGCCTTGCCTGGCTGACTGCACCCGATTGTATTTAATTACATTTACTCGGCAGTTTCAGCCGCGATCCCCGGCCGTTACCCATCAAGTCCAATCACTATTCTTTAAATCCAATGGCTCAGAATCAGAGAATTTATCTTTTGCACAGTTATTGCCCAAACATCCAGCGTAAACAGGCGGGGCTCCCCGGCCTTGCTCCGGCTGCGCTGATTAAAGGCCGGCAGTAAGATGGATGGAGGCGGTGCGGGCAGCAGGCTCAGCGCCCCGCTGCGCCCCAGTCTCTGCCATTGTGCCTGCCTCTGGGTACCAGACTCGCCGTGGTCCTCCCAGCTCCAAAAGGAAAGCTGTCTTTGTTTGCCCGTAAGCATCTGCAAACTGTTCTGACACATGATCTACCCTCTCAGCAAGGCCACTCATTAGGCTGATTATCACTTCAAAGTTTGTATTATCGTCCATCTCTAAAGGCAATTAGGAATGGGTGGCTTTGAGTATCAGACACTGGGTGACACTAAGTGACTCATCTTTATTGATTCTTTTGTGTGCGGAGACAGTGATTGAGATGATAGGATTGCAGCCTACCTGCCCCTTTGACTGGTAAATACTGAAGAAAAACGGTGTGTAATTAACTGACAGTTAATATAGGTTCTGTTTAGTGTTCAGAAAGCACAATAGTGGAAGCTGCCCAAAAGGAACAAAGTAATGAAACTCCTTTGACAAGTTAAACTCTAAAGCCAACTGTGTAATTATCTGACGGTTAACGGGGGGAGGGGAGGACTCGGATTCGTGTTTATGAGACCAAAGGAATTCCTGCCCCTGAACAATGGGGACAGTTACTGACAATAATCATAACAGTTACACCAGATATTTGTTTGTGCAAGCCTGGCTTGCAGGCGAGCTCAGCCCGGTACCCAACCCCGCTCCCCGTCTGTGGGTCAGGGATACCGAGCCCAGGAAACCACAGCCTGTTCTTCAGGAGGAAACACAGCAGGAAAGGTTATCTGTCCTGGCTAGCGTTTACATGTTATGCTGTCCCATGTACAAAGCCTTCGCTTTTTCAGCACGGTTATAAATACTCCTTCTAAAGCAGTGGCATCAGCTTTATCCTTAAGTTGGGCAACAGCAACCCTAAGTTGGTCAACAGCAACCTTAAGTTGGTCAACAGCAATCTAAAGTTGATCAGTGCAGAGGCACACTTATGTCTTCCACCTTAACATGATGGCTGTCCTCCACCTACATGTAGTCCCACAGCACAACAATCCCTGTAGGAACAGCTTGTCCAGCAGCACCTTGAAATCCTCTGTATGTGGATCATAGTAAAACAGGAAGAAAAACTCACATTTGTGTCCTGATGTGAACCATGCCATTTTGAAAAAGGGTATACACACCTGCTTTCTCCTGGAAGGCACTAAGGAGGAAGCTGCTGACTTTAAAAGTTCTCAAAGAAGGAGTCTGATCACTGGAATGAGCCTTCTGTGCTGGAGTCTAAAGCAGATGCTCAGGTCATGCTGTTGGAAATGGCAACCTATGAACCATCATGGAGCTTCAAAAAAGGCTCTCCCAGAGCCTTTGGGGTGAAATTTTGTGGTCTGAAATATGTTTAATTTTACTTCTGATTTCAACACACTGGGAAAGCAGGGGGTTATTTTTTAATTTTGCATGAGCTGAGAATGAGTAACTCTTTATAGTTCTCGTGAACTGAGGGTCTCAAGGTCCATATCAGACTAAATAATCTTGAGAATGTCTCTATAAGATGGGTAAAGAAAAGGGAGTATATCAGCACTTGAGATTTTAAAAAGTATAGGTACACATAGAATATAAAATTAGACTAGATAGTCTGCTGAAAGAGCACTGCTGAATGTTTACTTCCCTCTCCTCTTCTACTGAAGTCCCATTGACCTTTCTACATACAGCAGGGAAAGACTATGGGGAGAAGTAGAAATAGTGGTTAGGACTTTTTATTTTGAACTGTGTCTGGCATAAATCATTTCTGTACTGCTGTCACTGATCACTTTTTCTTGGACATGAACACAACAGGAATGAAAATTTATCTGTGAAGTTTGTGGAGCTCGGTGAAGGTCTAAGTAAGGAAGAATCAGGATGACTTAGGGAGCTGGGAGATTTGAAATGAGAGGAAACATAACCCGATAGAAGATTCAGATAAACAAGGTCATTAAATCATCAAGGAATGAGTGTCTTGTGGCAGTGGGAGACTGGCAAGACTGTGTACAAAAGTCAGATACAAGCAATCATGGGACATAATGAAATGAATGTGATGTGGTAAGAAGATCTTTGGATGTGTCGTCAGAGGATTGGCCAAAGAGACTGAAAGGGTTACAACTGTGCGTGGTCTTTCTGAAGCTGCTGTAGGAGCAGAACACTGTACCAAGCATGGATACTCATTTCACCAAAATAAAATGCAGACAGGGTAGAAGTACAGAAAAGAGCTACAAAGCTCTTTGTGGAAGACTAAAGATCTTAATTTATCTAATTTATCTACATAAAGCTCATGACCATTCAAAACCATCCATTAGTTAGGAGATTTTAGCTATCAAACAAACATATAACAAGGCTCAGTTCATCTGGAACCTGAAATGTGACAAATTCAAAGTAAAATTAAATGATGCTTTTTAAAAAATTGGAGCAATTAATCATTGAAAGAGGTTATGTAAGGATGCAATGTTACATAGAAGTCTCGTGGCTTCCCTTTTGGTTTTAAATCAGCAGCCCTGTCTTTTAATATAGAAAGGATCCCTCACAAAGTTATCCAGCTTATGGAATGAGGAGAGGTCAAATAAATTAATGTATTTTTCTTGCAGATGTATATCTATGAGGGGGTGAAGTAATGAGGAACTGGAGAGAGTGAGAAGTGCAAGCACCTCCACTAGGAGCTTGCAGATGCTGCTGAAGCACAACAGAACTCCAGTCCTGGCTCTGCTGCTGCTGACATGCTGTGTCTTTGGCAAGTCAAGATGTCCTGCGAGGTTTGTAATTCCCCAGGTATTCTTTGATTACCTTATCTGCTCAAAGTAAAGTCATAAGATAGTACTGCTTCTGAACAAAACAGAGTCAAAATCTCAGACACAGGTATTGTTGCATACAAAAACAGAACACCAACAAAAGACTTTAACATGGCTAGTTTCTCCCTTCCAAATCACATCCCAGGCCTCAGGCTTCTGGAGTTGCAATGCAGGATTGATTTCAAAGACTTGCACTGATACAACAGTAAAATGAATCAGTATGAGAAAAGTATGGTAGAACAGAAAGTAATAGCAGCCACTGGAAGAATTGTCAGCAGGTAACAGTGTGACAAAGGGAGCTAAATATGCTAGCTGTAATTGTGTTAGATCCTTTCATTCTTCCCATGACATTTTCTTATGTTACAATAATAAGAGACATTTCAAATTCACATGAGCTAAAGAATTTCCTTTGGACATGCTATTATAGCTACCCTCTACCAGGAACTACTCTGAAAAGTCAGACAAAAGGAAGAGAAAACTTCAAACATAATGTTTGCTAATTCATTTTGACCTCTGCTGCTCATTCGTAACAACCATTCTACTTTCTCTGTCTTTCACTTTTACCTTCTTACCAATTTAATCTGATCAAAACAAATTATACATGAAAAGTCATTTTCCTTTAGGTCTTGTTCACTGAGATACTTAGCAAACAATCAACTGACAAACAAGATAAGAACAGTAAAAGAAAGATAAGCTTTTGTTTAGATAGTGCAATCACAGATAAAGACCTAGGTAGGCCTGCATACACTCAACAGCCAGCAATACTATCTTTTAAGCTGTGGCACTGTGGTTGCTTCCAGTGTATTTATTTGCAATACATACTCATAAAGGCTAATTTACGTTAGGATTACTTTATAAATTAATTTTAAATGTACACAATCCAAATTGCTTTTCAATTCTCATTTTTGGCTGAAATTGAGTGAAGAAGTCTGTAAAATAATTTATTTGCTTTTGAGCCTTTGTATTTTTAGTTTGAAAAGAAAAAAAGAAAAAAGATCACTTGAATTTACAGGACAAAAAAGGGAAATAGAAAAGAAGAAAAAAATGTAGAAGTTACAATATTGGAACCCCTTTTTTCATTATGACTTGGTATTATTAGTGGCGTCGGGAGACCTTATATCATGACTAAATTTGCAGTACTGGGCTTATGGATAAACAAATTTCCACAAGAGTTGTACTGTACTTTTAAGTCAAAAATTTCAAAACTCTCTATGAACATTAGCTAAATAAGCATCATAGCTTTCCTACGGAGTAGGAGGAAAGATTAAGCCCTCCTTATGGATGGGCAAAGTGAGTTACAAAGTGACTTGCTCGTGGTTAAGCAGCAGGTCCAGCAGGGTGGGTAATGGAAGCCTGACCTCTTGACACATACCCCTATTCCCTAACCGCAGGACCTATACTTTTCTCATGATACTCAGTGTAAAGTAAGATGAGGCCCACAGAAAACTGAAGCCTCTGAAGATATTTATTCAGCACTTCTCACCAGCACAGTGCCCACACCATTATTTTTGAAAAGCATGCTTCCATTTAAAGTACATTGAAAAGTACAGAGATTTATTTATTCTCTACGTGAGAAAGTATGCATGTACATTTAGAACACAACCAAATTTTTAATTGCATGAATGTGAAATTTTCTAGCAAGTTTTGCTGAGAAGATACATTTAATTGTTGTCCTACTGAACACAGAATAAAAATCAGCATAAAATGTTGGAATTGGTGTATTGCTATCAATATCGATATTTAAATATGGGCATAAGGATTATTATTATTTTTTAAATATAAGTGATTGAGAACTTGAACCTACAGTTTCTCCATGTCAGAGAAAGGGGCCTCTTGTTGGGATGTCTTTGTGTATCTGAGGAGACATTTATTTCCTTTAGTTTATGTCATACTAAGCTTTAGACCACCATTTATACAATCATCACTGTGCTATGACAAACTGAAATTTCCTATAGACAATCTAACGAGTAAAGATATACATTCCAAGAGCTGTACTGATTGAAGCCTTATGCTAACTGCAGACACTTCACAATTACTGGGACACTACTAGCCAATGAACAGTCTGTGGGCACTGTCTGTGTTTTAAAGGCACGTTTTAAAGAAATATGGAAAGAGATGTTGCTCTTACACCTGTCCAGAAGATCAAAGCAGAAGGAGACATAAAAACTTCCCAATGTCTCATGCAATAAAGCTCAAGGACAGTAACGTGGAATTTGGTAGTGCTGAGGAACAGATGGGTGTAACTGACCAGTGTAATTGGAGGAATGGTGAAGCAGGAAGGTTCAGTATAACACAGGAACTGAGATGAAAGGAAAAGGAGAGGTTTCTGGAGTCCTAAGGGGAAAAGGGTGTGAATTTTATTCCCTAAAATAAGAGTAAGTAATGAAAGGATTCAGGGTGCCTGTGGTGGACACTGTGGTCAGTGTGGTGGGTAATGACCACAACAGCAATGTTTTGAATAGGCAGGAGGTCTACAGAGCAAACTGTCATATCTGGGACAGGAAGCTGGGGAATCAGGGGCAGAAGGGTGAATATTAGAAAGGTGAAACATCAGCTTAGTAGGTAAGGGGAAGTGTGAGCCATCAGAAAATGTCATCCTGTGGAAACATTGGGAAGCAATCAGTATTGCAGCTTGGCTTGGAATGAAGAGTAGCAATGAACTGAGGAAAAAATGAGATTTGAAAGGAAAGAAAAATCATCCTCAAAGCAGATCTCAATTTGACTCCAGGTTTCAAACTTCCTTTATGCTGGAGCTTTGGCTCAGCTTACAAAGGGTGGAGTCACTCGAGACTGGGTTCAGATTTCAGTCACACTAAAGATGCAAGGTTTTGGTTTGACACCATCTTAAAATAAAACCCCATATAAAACAGCTTGGAGTTAGGTCTACATAGAGGCCAAAATATAGAGTATTATGGTGATTGATATTTGTTTGGGAGTCAAATTTGTTCTGCATGAAAAAGCCAGGGAAAGGGTTCCTCTTCTCTGATTCACTGAACAGAAGGTAATTGAAAGATCTCTTTATGGCAGGATTTACGACCCCTGAGCCTCAGTCGTTTTGAGCTAAATAATAATGCATTTGCATCGTAAGTGTATCTAATTTGAATTTCACTTCCTGCCTAAACACTTTGAAAAGATGCATGCCTTGAGGTGTCTGCCTGAATAAAATTCCTGTGGAATTGAGGCTAACAAATAAAGTATGTCGTGGTGTGTTAGAATCTGCTCTGCCCTGGAGAATAGCTCCCCTGATAAACTGTCTGATTTATAATGACAACTGCTCCCACTGTTATATACAAGTATACCTTACAGTAATGGGGAATTAAAGAGGCTTTCATGTGAACCAAATATTTAGCTTTGAAGTCAGTGGGAGCTGAGGGAGCTCAGCACCTCACAGGATTAGTCCCTTGGGAATTAACCTTTTCACCTTACTATAGAGGAAATATGACATTTTGAGGAGGATTTTTAATAGTGTGAGTGTGGAAGTGCACCGAATAGCAGGAAGGATAAGAATGCATAACAGTGAGTGACCTTCTGCTTCAACGAACACTGAGGTGATCTTATAAGACTACCTAACGTTCTCAGCACCTTTAACACTTAGATAGAATAAATGTGCAGAGAACGTATCCTGTGGTCTTTTGTCGTAACCTTGGTCATAGAACATGTGTCTCAGAAAGGCACTTCATGTTTTGAGTTGCTGTGTTAACTAACCCATCAGCCCAGCATTGGCTGCTCAGAAATGATATCAGTTTATATATTTCCCTGTGAGAGACTTTCCATCTGCTTTTACCTTCTGTTCACTGTTTGAAAAAACAAAAGCAACCATAAAACCCAAATCGTTCTAAAGTTCCTTGGCAAAAAAAAAAAAAAAAAAAAAAAAAAAAAAAAAAAAAAAAATTCCAGGTATTCTTTTGTTGATGATGATATTAAAAGTGACTTAAATTGGCTGTTGCGAAACAAACAGAATCAGCTATTGAGGGAAAAGACAAACTGTTTATAATTAGTTCTGGCAGCTGGAGGATGGCACTCCTGCTGTTTCTGCTGCTGGCACTGTAAAGTACATCATGTCACAATGCCTGAATTATCAGAGGTCAGCTCTTCCAACACACCCAAATTGCTACCAATTATTAATTAATTAGTATCATTATGGGACTGCCTTAAGGGCCCTATCAGGCCCCCTGAAGCAAATAAAGTGACTAAGAAATAAAAGGAAGTAGAATGGGTTAGTGATGAGTAAAAAAGGTAATTCTAAGGACAACCTCATATGGGTCTAATCTTGTAACGCACCTAATGATTCCCAGCTGATCTCAAATGCTCTCATGATTTCCAAGTGCATTTGAGTTCCAAGAAAATATAAATCAACTGTTGCAGGAGAAATATCAGCAGACTTAGCACCTTATAAGTTGTTTCCTTTCTGGAGAATTTAACAATAAACAACGTATTCAGAGATGAGATACTGAGCGATGTTTTTAAGCAGCTGGACTTACACTTTGAAGGAAAATTTGGCAAACTGTGTGTATTTCAGTGGATTTAATGAGAACTTTGATTTTAGCAACAACTTTGGATACTGGAGTTAGCCAAAATGTGTATTTCTAACATGAAAGGAACTGTGGGTTCTACAAGAGCAGATACTGCAAAAAGCAGTAGTAATCTATTGTTCTTCAGGAGACTATTTTATTAGGGTTATGATGTATTTTACATTCATTATGCTGGTTTCTCCTCAAAGGTATGGATGCTAACACTTATAATTCAAGTATTCATGAGAATTCTCTGTTAAAAACTCAATAACAAAAAAATTCAGTTTCACAAGTATTTTAGATATAGAAGCATTTATATAAGCATTTAAGTAGCGCAGGTATAAATGAAAGCTGAATGAGACTAATAAACAACTTATATCTATGACCTACACATGTACATAAAACTAATACTCCTATTTCCTTCACAAAGTCAAGATACTGACTTTGTAATGTGTTGATGACAACAAGATCTCAGTCTCTATTTCTTCTGCTACATGCAAGGTGAAGTCAGCCAATACTTTTCTGGTTTTGCCTTTGGCAACTATTTCATCTCTCCTGAAAATAAAAAGTGTTAATGCACTTTTTTGCACTAAACATTTCCCCATTTCATTATATCTATTACATCTGTCTTCACTTGCTTTTGCCTTGAAGGATTCATCTACAATAATTCAGGAGCTGATGAAGTCCAAATACTAGATAGATTTACATCTACCATTTTGTCATCTGTCTTCTGAAAGAAGATCAAGAACTCAGTACTGCAAAGCCTCCCATGCAATTTAAGAGTTAAATTACTTAAAAAAGGGTTTAAAAGAACAAATGTAATTACAGAGGAAGAAACATGTAGCTCATTAACTGGAAACACAAAGGTGATTACAGGTTAAGAATGAGTGAGACAGGGAGTCTGTAATTCCACTTAAGTAGTACTTTAGGAGCCTAAGTCCATATTCATGGACAAACATCACCATCAACATACGCTGCACACTTTGCAAATGTGCACAAATAAATATGAATCTAATGCACATGCCTTCTGCTGTGAGGTATGTACGGGCAGAATAAAGGACGTGCAAGGTGTGTCAGACTGCGATAATTTTCTTCCCAGAATTTTTGCAGAAGTCTCTTAGTCGTTGTACTGTGTTAATTATAAAATGTCTAAAAATATGGGGCTGGGAAAACCCTGTGACTGTTATAATATGTTGATCATATGTTCGCTCTATATAGAAAAATGTTCCTGATAAAAACATCTATCAGTAGAAGGAAGCAGAAGATAACTGCCTTGCTATACATTTATAAGGAATGATAGACAGTTGTTCAGCTCAGATAAAAGGCACATCTATTTTCAAGGGATTAACAACTTGGATTTTATCTCAAAGGTATCTTGTGTTCTTGGCTGCAAGAAGCAGATGTTTGTAACTCTCATGTTTTTCTGCAATAGTCGTTACTTGAATATCACAGGACCAGTGTTCCAGAAAAGTTCAGCACTCAGCTAGACAGGTAAGAGATTTATAGTTCCAAAGTGCTTGGCACATACCATATCCCAGGGGATCTGGTTTATGGGAAGGGATTTTCTTTCTTCAAGAGGTGCTGATGTCTTGAAAAGCAACCACTTAATTTGGCACAAGAGGAGCTCATGTCTTCTGAAAACGTTTCCTAAGGACCACAATATTACATGTGGGAATACGGAATTAAGAAGTCAAAGTAATTTGGTGGGTAACTGTAAGTTCTGTGTTGAACTCTGCTTTTTTGCCACACAAACTCAATGGTAAGTCTATGCTGTTCTGCCCCAAATATTTTTCAGAAATGCTTCTCAGAAATAGGGGAGCATAGATAAGACAGAAGAGCTAATCTCAGATGCAGCTGATTTAAACCACGTACGTTCATTATTGTTTCAGAATAACTATCTCAGGAAGGCCTTTAAAAATACATTGCTGCTAGTATATATACTTGCTGTAATTGTATTTCAAGTTGTCCACAACCAAACACAGAGGTTTATCAACATATTCTCTTTCTCTATACACACTGCAGTTATGATGGTTACAGTCATAGGCAAGGAAGGCCAAAAGAAGAAGGAATGGGGAGGATCTGCAGAGAATAAAGATTAAAATGTTCACTGAGTGTTTTCCAATTCCCTGAAAATTTATATAAATATATATATATATACTTATAAAATGTGGTAAATCTCATGCGCTCAATACTGAATATTTCATCCTCTTCATAATTTATCTCCTCCCACCCCAAAATCAGGTTCCTTGTTGACTCATAACTAATTTATTTACTTTTACTTTTTAACTTTAATGATATTTTTGCTTGAAGAGGGGAGTAAGAATTGAGTGAGGATTTCAGGATATTTGCAGATGACAGCAATTGGAAGGGCCCAATATATGATTTTGCCATTCTTCCATCCAGATGTGATGGTTTTACTTTGCCATTTTTCAGAATAACTGTTCTTCAGTCATGGTTGCATTCTAGGATGCCTTTCCAGGGAGCAGTACAGACTTGCAAACATACTTTTTGGCCTGACTATTTAGAATGATATCAGAGACATTTCATTACAAAGAGGCGTCCCAGTGGTTTGTAGCTCCAGGTTTAAGAAACAGCATCTTTTTGCACACACTAACCAGTTAATGTTCAGAGCATGTATACTCTGTGTCAGATTTTTACTTCTGGTATATATGTGTGGGCAGTTCGGAAGCTGTATCTTCCCTCAGCAAAATTGCAGCAGCATGTATGTACACATTTGACAAAAAAAGATTAGATGTCTGATAAATGGTTACAGCAGGCCTGAAACTGCAATGTCAGCACTGTCTCCCCAGATGACCCCCACAAGAGGCAAGATTTTATACCCACGAGCTATGTCTGATTTCCAGTATGCTGTTGCAAATCCAAGGCTACTTTTAAAAATACTTTCAAAACTAAGTGGAAGCAGAAAACATCCTCTTGTGAAGTTATCCACCACACAAAGTGATTTTCTACAAACATATGCAGTCCATAAGAATCTGAACGACAGCTTCAGTGTGATGTGACAAACACCACTAGGGAATGGGTAATTTTTGGTGATTTTATAGTATTTCAGTGTTGAAAATATGTTGTTCTGAATCTGATTATTACCTGTGCCTCATGTTCTAACAACTTGTAATTACGGTGCAAACAACTCCATTAGTTATTTCTGCAAGTTATATGGTTTGTTTACTTTCTGTTGTTCAACACTATGAAGAAAATATCTCTTTTGTATGTCCGCTTCTGGGAGATGTTCCCCAAACAGCCTCTGACGTTAGTGTTTGGATAGGCACACTGAGGGCACTGGTATTTATAACCAAATCCTTCAGATCAACGTAGACTAAAGAAAAAGCCCGATGGCATTTCTGCGGTTTTGATGTGGCTTGTCAGGCATGCTTTATCTTTTCAAGCATGGTGTATGTTGTACCGCAAGTAACTGATCCAGACATGAGGGGTAACCTGCTACTGATAAGACAAATATTAGATTACTTTCAGAGGAGACAGAGGAGGAGCCATGGAAGGAAACATACTTCAAGTCTAGATTTCTTTTTTTTTTTGCTGCATCAGATGCAGTGAACACATTAGTTCTTAGTAGAACCAGTGTAAGATCTGCACTTTTTCCCCAAGAAAACAACTTTCACCACAACCACCTTCAGCTGAGTGGAAATGAAATATATGTGGTACTTTTCAGAAATAATAACAGTTTTAGCATTGGTATGAGAACATCAAATTGCATATTTCTGTTGCCTTTTTTCTTTTTCTTACCATTACAAGATCTCATGTGCTCTAGGTCCTCAGATTAGTTTTAATGAAGTTGGTTTTTGAAAGACAATGGGGATGAAAATCTTGACATGATCTGTGCCCATTACAAAGTGAGATGTTTTGCATTTGATTACTGCCTTCCAGTGCTATGAGAACAGCTAATATTCTATGACTACCTGAGAACCAGGCCACGAACCTAGTCAGAAAACAACTATAAAAGCAAGTAGCATGGACCACTTTTATTTTACATTTACATTTAACTCAAGTTAATAATTAAAAAAATTTACTAAGAAATGTTTTGGACCAAATTCTATCTGGCACTTGTGCCCCTCTAGGGGATATACTATTACTTTCCCCAAAACTTTCATAGATACCACAGTGGCTCCACAGAAACTCATGAATCTATTTGCATGCAGCAGACCAAGGACCAGAAACACCACATACTTTAGGGTGTGCAAGCTCCTGTCTGTCACAGCTTTATCAATTATTATTTTTTTTTAATATTAGAGTGATGTGCTCCTGGAAGAAAAAGTCAACATAGAAGGAACCTGTATATGGCCATGATACATAGACCATCATCTTCAAAGCTGCTCTTATCAGCTGCTCCTGATGAAATTAATGCTCAGGTATAACCAGCTCAAAATGATACCACCATATTGGGAGCTGAGATTTCACTTCCCAAAGGTTTTGCTTTTCTAAGGACCATGAAATTAATTAAAAGGGCCTACAACTGTGCCACAACTACTGTGTATACACTAAAACATCCACGCTCTTTGCTCCCCTTCACTTTAGCAAGGTCAGTTTGGAAGGATTATCATGGAGCCCAGGGATATCTCACATGAAGGTAAGAAGATTGCAAGAACTATGAGTAGAATTGGCTCATTTTCTTATCAGGATTCTTCCTACCAGAAAATAAGAAGTAGGATTTTGCTGATTAGAGTTCATTTCTTATGATTAAATGATTGGTAGATTTTTTTAACAATAAAAACATGAGGATAATGTATTTAATTTTAACATGAAATCAATATTTACAATTCAATTAGAAATGTTTTGTATTTTCTATAAGAAAAAAAAGTAATATTATTCCCTGAAAAAAAAAAGTAAATTAAGTCTAATTCCTGGAAATGCAGAGTTTCTTTTTCTCCTGTAAATTCATAAATGCTATGTTGACAATATTCCCATAAACATATATCCTTTTCTCATTTACACTGGCACACAAAAGTATTAGGGCTGACATCTCTTAAATGTGAAAAGGGCTCTACGGTGCAGTCTCGGATACATTTCTGAAGTGCTGAGAAGTAAAACCACATCCTGTTGAATATCTCTGGGTAGTAATGACACCATGAAAAACTTGGAGATGACCTGTCTCAATTAATTAACCTCTCTGACCAGCTTCTTTTTGTTGCCATATGGAACCTCTAAACTCCTCCCTGACCATAGCTGGAGAATTTGCTGTGTATACTTGCCATTATTATCTCAAAGGTAAATCTGTCTCCTTTTCAAAAAGATTCTTTCAGATCCTGTTCATTAATAAAATGTGTCTTTCGGGCAAAAAGTTCAAAATAATTACCATTTCATGATGAAATGTAGTGCTTTTTACTGATGTGGATGAACCAGAGCAGTCAAAATTAGAATAAATATGTTTTCTTTTCCCCCAGAGACCAAACTGAATCAACACTTTACCCAAGAAGAGAAATACATAACAGCAGTACCCCACCAGACTTTTTCTCAGAGTATTTTTAAATTTCTTGCCAAATTCATCTGTCCCATTTTCTCCTTGGCTGAAGATTTGTCTTTAGTGTTTCATCAGTCTTGTCTCCACCTCACACAAAAATGCAAAAAAAATCTTCAAGTCACACATGAGAGTAAACCTGTTTGAGCCCTAGGGCCTGATCTCTTCCCTGGTGAAGTCAGTGAGTGCCTGTTAATTGATTTCAAAGGGAGCTGGATGAAGTCCCAGCGTCAGATACAACTCTTTGGAGAGTTTTTTTTGGGATAGAGTCTGGATAAGCAGCTAAATATTTGATTCATTATCTGAACCCGATTGAATTGCTGATGGAGAAAGTTCATCCATCATTTCATTCTGCCTTCCAAGTTTAGAACTTGGGGATTTATCTGCTTCTCTTTCATCAGCGAATCACATCACTAACATGATTACTTAAAGCAGCGCAGAAGCAGAGCCCTCCCCAGAACTTTTAGCAAAGACTCTTGCAGTATGGTGGACAAAGGATGCTGTTGAAGGAATATTGAGCACATCTGACATAAAAAGATCACTGGCTCTTTTCCTCTGGTTTAGCTGAACAGAGTCTGTGCTGTCTAATATCACCTCAGCAGTCTTGGCTGAGTGGTTAAGCAAAGGACTTCAGACAATCCCCAGCCCCAATCCCTCAGAATCTGGAAAAGTTCAGAACAGAAACTTATAAGTCCTCACTCCAGGTTTCCCATCACAGCATTCAGATACGAGAGGGTTTTTTTAAAGTTATTATTAACTTTTTATTTTTATTTTAACCAGTGTTAATTGTGGACTGTCCTGGTTTTAGTAACTAGATGAAAGAAGGACTGTTTTTAAGTAATACATCTTCAATTGCATTTTCAGTGAAGTATATGTAATTTAGATGTGCTTCTGTGTTCTGCTAGTGATACAAGACTTTAAGGTGCTTAATACATTTAAAACACTTTGAATCACCTTTATCCACAACTGCCTGTAACACAAGAGGATGCTGTTTTAACTTCAGAGCTCAAGGGTCTTCAGGGGCTTGGGACCCTGGAGTCATTTGAGCTGGACAAACCAACAATCAAGGGAGGCCACAGCCTCTGGCACCCTACCTTCAAAGCATCTGGGGGTGCTCACACTGTGATTTCCTTCTCCATAATCTGGCAGTGACTGTGTAGCCATGGGACTTTTCTGTTTTCCTCTTTTCTTTCCCTGTTCTTGATGCCTCTTTCAGCTTTAAGGCTGCTACACAGTTGTCAGAAGTCTGGCTTCAGTGGTCTGAAGGGAGACAGATACTGATAAATTTCCTTTTGATCTCTGCTCTGCAAAACCACTCGGTCAGAAAAAATAGAAGGGTCTGTGTGCGTAGGGGTTGGAGGATGTGAAAGGCAAAAAGCACCCTCTCATGCCAGAGCGAGTCTAACTCCCACTTCACATTAGATCTGAAAGAGGGATATAAAGAGTTTTGTATACATTTTGCAAATGAAGACAATGCACTGTAAGAAAATGAAGCCAATGAATAAAATGGGGGTAATGATACTGATCTCCTTTCTAAGTGCTCTGAGATCAGTTGATGAAAAGGGCTGTACAAGAGCAAGGTATTATTATAGTTAGAGCATTGCAACTGCTTTTCTCAAAAACCTTATCTTTTTGTTGTATATTCATCACGATTGGTGTTGAAAGGTTACAGTTTATAACAACTACTTTGTTGCAATAGAAATGAGTCTGAAAAAGAACTTTTGTTTTCTTGGGGCTACAGAAATTTGCACGTATCATTTCAGGATATACATATACAGCTGTAGCAGGTGACTTCCACTCAATGTTTTCTCTCTGCCCTGATCTAAGATTGAAGGAAGAAAATGTGCTGGTGACCTGTATGCTGTCATGAAGAACATGGTATTTAAAGTACAAAATGTTAATCTTGATACACTGGCAAACAGGCATGAGCTAGATAGACAGGAGCAGTTCAGGAGCCATACAACTGCATTAGGCATGACTAATACTAAAATATTATCCTGGCCTCTCAGCAGAGCTTACTAGCTGAGATACTGTGTTGCACTAACTCAAAGCATCTCAAGGTTGGTAGAAGTGACTAATTTGTCAGCAAAAACATAGGTGAAAAACTTATGGGAGAATGAATAAACTCAAATGACAGTGCTTCAGTAGAATTGTTAAACGAGTATCTCAATGTGAATTAAGATTCAAGGAAAATGAATGGCCCAAAATATTTATATAAAACTCCACATTAACTTTTATGTTTCAGTTTTTACTTTTAACAGCTGAGAAGTTATTGCAAACAGGATATTTAGGGTACGATATGCAAATGACTTTAGTATTGGAAGTGTAATGAAAAGCAATGCAAATGAAGAATATTTTTCCTGACAAAAATGCATTATACATTCCTTAAAATATCATCACCTACTACCCATATAAAATAGCTGGTAGTTACAACATGCTAATAAAAAACTGGCAGCAAACTACTAGCTATAGAGTGCATGAGTAAAACTGACATGGCCCTTACACATGGTTTAATGAGGCTTGTACTGTGATGTGCCTTCTATTCCTTTCACCATAAAATCAGCATAAAATAATGTATAGCCACAACCGAGTCTTCCAAATGTGTGGAAACAACACAGCCTATAACAATATGCGAAGGTTCTTGTTGGGATTTTGATAGATTCTGAAACAGCATAGTGAATTTTACTAAAGAGCTTCCTACAGAATTTATCTCACTGTATGTGTTCTTTTTATCTTATAGCTATAAAATAAAGATATTCTCAAATAAATGCTTTCCATGAAAAATTCTCTATATTTTTAGCAAAACAGTTTTTCCAGAGGTTTACAAAGCTGAAATGTAGAAATAGTTTTATTCTCTATTGGGATTTTACAGATCATGTTGAAAAATCCACAGCAAATGAAACTGTATAGAGTTTTTAGGAGAAACTTCAGTTTAGTATAGCTGTATTATTAGGACAGGAATGAACTTGCTATTTATTGATGATAGTCATAAGATGTCATTCAACTCTTCCATACAGGAAAACAGCTTAAATAACAGCAGCCTCCAAACTCCAAAATCCAAGTAGAAGTAATGAGGTAGTTTCACTTATCATGTACGTGAGTGAATTCAAATTGTTTTCAAACTGAGAATCAGAGCAATACTCAGAAACAGACTGAAGATATAAAAAGACCAATTCCATAGGGGAAGTCTATGGGGTGTGTTATCTGTTGGGTACTGTTTGGAGGATGTATTATTACTTCTGGTAACGTGAATCTTGATAGTTTCAAGAAAACAGGAATGTGTTTCTTGGAAGAAACCTTCTTATAAATAAACACAAATAAACTCTGGAGAAAATTTGCTCTGTCAATTTCTCCATCCAATGGGAATAACATGAAATTTCACAATATGTCTAGTTGCTCAGATCAGAAAAGGTAACCATATGTTTCTCACTATCTTTAATTATATATATAAAAAAATAAACTACTGAAAAAAGCCTTCAATTCAACCAATTCTGATAAAAATAGGAGTTTGATTTATTGACAGTTATGTGCATTTAGATACAGCAGAAGTTCAGTTCAACCTTTAAGGTATGGCTATTATTATCACAGAAATGAAGTGGTGCCTAACTCCTGAACTGAGATATTATCACAGGGAAAGTTATATGAACAATGGATAAAAAGCACAGTTCTGCCTGAAGTACAATTTAAAGATATGACAAGGGAAAAAAATTCAGACAAATGAGTGCAAGGAAACTAGAAAATATCAAGTAAGTTTAACAGAAGTAATGACAAGCAAAGGTCACTTCAGGCCAGTAATCTAGCAAGTGCTTATCTGCAGATATCAAGTGAAGAGAACACCATGAAGCTCAGTGTAGGCGTTTGCATGTAATTACTACTATGCGTAATAGACAAAGTAGGCAAAGGAATGAAGGTGAAGAATCGAATATAAACTGCATAGAGAGACAGTATATTTCTGTTAATAACTTGAGCCACTATGCTGAAAATGAACAAAAGATACATAGTCTAAAAGTTCAGAAAGTCTTTGAGTATTAGTGTTTTGGTAGAATACAAAAAAAAAATGTTGTCTGGAAAAGGCTCTGCCATGGAACCAGAGGAGAAGAGCTTATTTTTTTCATTCAGTGAGCTTGTAAACAAAGTAAAAGCAGACAGGGCAATCACTGGAGGGATAAGGGTGGGCAGGTAATTACTGGAGCAGGATTACACTGATAGAAGAAAGCGACAAAAGCTACAGCAAGGTTAATAGATAAAATGGAGGAGGGTGATTGGTGGTAGGATGGAATTGCTAGAGAAAGCTGAGTTTTGAGAGGAAGAGAGCCACTGTATTATCTCTTCCTAGAGGAAAGAGGAGAAAAAGTTGGAGTGAAAAGAATCATAGAATCATAGAATCATAGAATCATAGAATCACTCCGGCTGGAAAGGACATCAAAGATCATTGAGTCCAACCATGACCTAACCATACTACCCTAACTCTAACAACCCTCCTCTAAATCATGTCTCTGAGCACCACATCCAAATGGTTTTTAAACACATCCAGGGGCGGTGACTCAACCACCTTCCAGGGGAGCCCATTCTAGTTCTTAACAATGCTTTCTGTAAATACGTTTTTCCTGATATCCAACCTAAACTTACCCTGGCACAACTTAAGGCCATTTCCCCTCATTCCCCCTCACTGTCAGCAGTGAGAAGAGACCAATCCCGCTCTTGTTGTAAGCACCTTTCAGATACTGGAAGAGAGCAATAACGTCTCCCCTCAGCCTTCTTTTCCCCAGACTAAACAGCCCCAGTTTCCTCAGTCTCTCCTTGTAGGGCATATTCTCCAAGCCCTTCACAAGCCTTGTTGCCCTAGAAGCCTTTGCTGATTTCCTCTCCAAAGCTGCAAGTGAGATGCTGTTTGAGGAAAGAGTGTTAGATACAGGAGGAAGGAAACCTTAAGAAGTGAATCAGAGATGTGGAAAAAGTTTTTTGAATTAAGTAGATTTATTCTGTGGAACATTACTTATAGAAATGGCAAAACTGGAGAAGAAAACACAGCCATGGTGCAGGAAATCATCCAGGCTATCAAGTCATACTGAGCTGTGCAAGATCAGGAAGAGAGGAAAGAAGTAATGAGAGTGAGTTACAGTTCCTCTGTCAGAGGAAGGATTACAACAAAATAAACTGTGGAGGACCCAGAATCACAGAGGCAGTTATTACTGGATCGGCGAGAGAAAGGAATCACTTTCTTGGGAGTCTGCTAGTCAGGCTTACAGATTGTTCCAGCCTCATCTCAAGAAGTGGTCAATTTCCCTAAGGCTAGTCATATAGTTATATCATGTGGTCAATCAGAACTTCATCTATTTTAACCTGAACACCAGGTCCTTAGATGTAATTTTTGCAGCACCTTTAAGAGACTGAAGTTAAAGAACAATAGTTCTGTAAATGGCCATTTGTCACTGTTTGCCTTATTCAAAAATGTTTCAAGTAATACAGTTAAGCTTAATTTTCCAAGGAAAATTCTTTCATGCATCAAGACTGTATAGAAACTCAGAAGAGAAAACACACTTTAATAATAAACAGATAATTAAAACCACTTGAAACACATGCGTGTGTTTTATTCGAGGTTAAAATCAATGGTATGCTTCAATTTAGTTATGCAGGCTGATTTAGTATCATGTTATATACCAGTAACACAGACATGTACTACAGGCTTAGTCATGAAAGTATGGAATGCACCACTAACAAATTCAATTTTTTGCCACTAACTACTCACAAAATTTTTCTTCTTCTAAAGGAAAACCACACATCATCTCTTACAGAGAGCTCAGTCAAAAAAGAAAGCCAAAATAAAGACATCCTTAACAATGGATCCTAACAATATATATTTTGGGAAGAAAAAAAAACAACAAACAAAGAAGAGGAGGAGTAGTTAGGAAATTTCACTCCGTTCTCAGAGGAAACTTCTGCTCTTAACAGAGTTCAGATATTGAAATCATATTTCCGCATCACCTGGAAAAATGTGTGAGTATCTAAGTAAATACTGACAGACGTGCTTTTATCATTCTGGCTAAACAAATGAAGCACGTAGCTGGCTCAATAGCCCACTGGAGATTTCATTCTTTACTGTTTGTAGTAAATTAGTATTGGAAACTGTATTTTCAGCTAACTCATGTATTAGGTCAGACACCCAGAGAAATAATCTTCCTTTGGAGCACGAGGTCATTAATGCTGAGAAAGATAAATTATAGTTATTTCCATCAGTAAGTGCCAGAACACCTAGCAGGATGTATCCTTCAACCGCCCTGAGGCCTCATGGGAATTGTAGCTTAAGTGACTCAAGCTGAGTTCTCCTAAATTTATGTTGGTTGAACTTCCCATGGAAATGTCCTTGATGCTCTGTATCAGTTCCAGTTTGGCTAGAAAAGGTCTCCTCAGAGACCAAATGCAGTCCTAGCAGCATGTCATATAAAAGAACAGCTAAACTTACTCTAAGGGTGAGCAAGTATTTCTATAGTAATTGTGCAGTGGTCACAGGTCCACTTTTCTGAAGCTGTAAGTCTATTAATAGTGCATGAAAGAAGAATGACCTAATTTTGCTTTAAAATATACTTCTAAATTAGAAACTGCTATGAAAAGGAAGGGCTCATTGTGGAAACTTTTGACTTTTGGTTAAAACTAAGTAATCAATAGCTACTGATGCATTTGAAAATCTATGATATCATCATTTATAAGTTTGATATTGGCCTATACACTTCAACTAATCTAGGGCCTTATTTTGCAGAAGATTGATCCAATAAATGTCACACCTACTTTAGTAATTTATATATGAAAATTAAGCCTAGTTTAGCAAAGATTTGCACCAATACAACTATGTACATGTGTAAACAATGTAAATATATTTAACAGTTTTATTATGTAGGTCAGATCTTACAGCTACTCATTGTAGTTGTCAAAGTCACATTCAGATTTCCTCAAATGTGTATAGGTAGTGTGCGAAAATGGTTATAAGTCACACTTTACGTGATATGGACAATATAGACACCATTTCCATTGAGATAACTTCTACTGAGGGATAGTAGCATCAACTAGAGCACAAAGAGCATCAAAGCTTAACTAAACTTAGACTCATTATATACTAGCGTGTGAGATGTGCTATCAGAAAAAATTAAAAAGAAACACATCTAGCTTCTCCCTAGGCAAAATATGTGAACTTAACTTCACAAGAAGGCTGTGAGGAAGGTCACAACCTGCAGTATTTATGTGGAAAACAAACAACATGGGTTGTTAAAATTGCATTATAAACCTGGTATAGCTGGTTTGTTGCTTACTTAGATGAAGGAAGAAATCCCACTAAACACTAAAAAATTGGACAATACCTTGTGAAACAGTTTAAGTGTAACCTGTGTGGCATTTGCTCCTTTCAAAATGCCAGTCGTATTACACTGATGGCTTCAGGTTTGTTTTGCATTTTGTCATTGACACAATCACATTTCAGGGCATACCAGCAGTAATACAACATCAATTACAGAAAAATATCCTAGTCAGTCTGAAACTGTCACTGGTGATTCTGATTTTAGAACATACATAGGAAGAAATAACTTGAGCTTTTCAGAAGTTATTTGCATATAAAATATTTAAAGACATTAAGGACCAAAATCAAATCAATGAAGACCAAAGCATTCAGAGATAAGATTTCCTGCTCTATTCTTTTATTTTTTCTTACATTTTTCAAAGGCTTAAATAAAAGTGTTAGTGAAAGCTAGTTTCAAGCACTTCACAAGCTTATCGACTTTAGGGAACTAGTCAAATTAGGCTTGTCAAATAACTTGGTGTTTGGATTCTGAAATAGTGGAATTCACTTATGTGTTTTGATTAGGCAGCTTTTAACCAAACTTCCACTAACAAGCATTTTGTATGGCAGCAGTAGAGTTGAATCCAGGAATATCTTACCTTTCTGCTCCTTAGTTCGGCTGAGGTTTTCCAATGTTTCAATCAAAGTATGTTTTAGTAATAATGTACATGTATATAAACATCAGTAAAATAAGTTTTCACTTTAAAACTCTGATTAACACTTTGACATTTGAAGTGCTACAGTCGTTGATATGGTTCTGTTCATGTTTCACGCCAAGGCAAATTTGTTAGACTAAGTTGCCATGTTTTTTGCATCTGGATTTTATGATGTTTGGCTTTGTAATGGTTGTATATAGAACCAATTCCAGCACTTGAGATTCTGGCTAAATATAATTAGTTTAAGTGCCTAGAAGATTAAGGTTTATTTGCTTTATACTGGATTAAAGTATAAGTAGCAAAGGTAGTATGAGCAGACCATGTGAGTTTCCTCCAGCTATTCAAGTTCCAATGACCTATACACCAACACAGGACAGCGGTGGCCAGGAAGTGCAGGGATTTTTGAATTTATTAAATTTGCTGTAAGAAAACATCAAATAGGTTAAATGGTCTAAAATAGTTAAGTGAAACTGCAACTTGCATATTGATTTTTCTAATCATATTTCTTAGAAATTTTATCACATATGCATATCATATGTTGGTGGTTGGAACTTGAACAGCCAAAGCATGCTGCGAGGTTTTTCTCACCTTCTGTACTGAAGAAAATAATACTAATCTCACTGTTGTAAGAGTTAAAGGTTAAGAAGATGGAAGTGTGCAGGTGATTATTGGGATTATTTAACACTGTCTCATTAATGATTTGTTTAGACCATTGGCCTTCCAATACTTGAAGGGAGCATATAAACAGAAAGGGGTACAGCTGTTTACAAGGGTGGATAGTGATAGGACAAGGGGGAATGGTTTTAAACTGAGACGGGAAGTTTAGGTTAGATATTAGGAGGAAGTTTTTCACACAGAGGGTGGTGACACACTGGAACAGGTTGCCCAAGAAGGTTGTAGATGCCCCATTGCTGGAAGCATTCAAGGCCAGGCTGGATGTGGCTCTGGGCAGCCTGATCTAGTGGTTGGCAAACCTGCACATAGCAGGAGATTGAAACTAAATGATCATTGTGGTCTTTTTTCAACTCAGGCCATTCTATGATTCTATGATTAGTGCAGGAGAGCAAATACTGCAAAACTGATAATTAAGTTCCAGACTCTAGCAACCTACTTTTACTTTTTATTAACTATATGCTAAAGTGCAATTGTAGTTAACTAAAACTAAGATAAAAATAAAATCAGAATGACAAGGAGTTCCATGTGTGAAAAATAACTGTTGATTACTAGGTGTGGAGAACACACAGTGAAATTCAGACTTTTTGGCAGAGTCTACTGGCAGATGAAACACTTTTCAAATGAGATAAATGTACATGCTTGGATGCTATTCTTTATTTCCAAGATCAAATTAAATCAGTTTTAATAATTCCATATTCATGTGAACATGTACAATCTCACAATCACTTTGAATTCTCTTTCATGCTATTAAACTTCAGCTTATTTACAGCTTTTGTTTTTTCCTTCCCACCTTGATATTGGAATAACCTGGAACTTCTACACCATAGTCAACAATAAGTGATATGACTGCCAGAGCCTGGAGGTTTGTCCTCTTTCTCAATCTCTAAGAAGAGTAGAAAGCTGATACTGCTCAAGAGCACGATTTTGCTTCAGTTTTGCTCTGTTGTGTTTGTTTGTTTGCTTGCTTGTTGTTAATCTATAGTGGAAGATATGTAAAAATGGACAGATATAGAACAGGTTTTAATGCCTAGGTTTTCTGACCACAAACCTTTTTACAAATTCAACATATTAATTTTTCAGGAATGTAAGGAAAAATAGACACCTGGGCAAGATTATATGTATGATATAACTTAAAGTATATATATACCAGTAAATAAAACAACCACAGACTGTTTTCTGGCCACAAATTAACTGGTAAGACAGAGCTTACAGCTTTATGGGTGAATTCACAGTGGCTTGTTGGAACTCTGGTGCCAAATCCAAAAAATATGATGATGATGGTCTCACATTTAGTTTTAGAGACTGTCTTTTTTTTTTTTTTTTTGGCATGGGCCAGAACAGTTTTTGGAATTAGACTAATAATTTATGTCATATCTGATCATACATTAGCAGCTTGTGTCCGTCTTTGGTTCACAAACACGGACATAGTTCTATAGTTTTCATTGTAAAAAGAATGGATATTTTTCCCAGTCCTTTATACTCTGTGGGTTCAGCAGCATCAGTTGACAATAGCTTATTTAACTAACCAAAAATTAAGAAATATAACAATAAGACTCTGGGTATTGCATTTCACCGAAGATCAGTAGGTATGGATATCTGACTTGTTCCAATTTTTTTTTTTCCATTCTTCATATTTTTGAGCTGTTCTAGTGTTATCTCAGGAGATAAAAGAGGCTGAGTAGTATCTTGCATCCTTTCTGTGGTTACTGTGGAAAGTCCTCTTCTGTGCTTCCCCATTAAAGTAATGGTAGCGTGCTTTCAAGTTCCAGTTTTCCCCAAAACTGTTTCTCTCATGAAAGTGTATAGACATGAGAGGCCACACATCGTTATTGTTTTATACATCAAAAATAGGAAGGAGTTCAAACGACTGGAGCTCAAAGTAGCTGATTGCATCAAATACCTTTTTAAGCCTGTGTGACAGAGAGCCTCCAGTCAAGATAAAAGTGTTAAAATTTAGTTTTCTCGCCAGTTGCCATAGAGGAACTAGAAATCAAGCATTTTTTCAAAATGTGACCACGACACTTATAAGAGGCTGAAAACTGGCTTGGAGGTTGTTGGATTACAAATCCATAGGAGTTAATGTTGTGCGTCCCTGTATTTCTCTGAGAAGAAGAGAAAATGAAGGTTTTCTGTCCTGTAGTGAGGATGAAGGAGTTAATAGTAAGCGTAATTGGCATAAAGGCAGTAGATGAAATTCAGGCCTCAAAAGAATCAATGGGACATTATATTTGTAAAAAATTGCAGTTGATTCTTTTTTTTTCAATACTAGCATATGCTTTCATTCTACCATATATTATCATAGGAGGCAAAATGTGAGAAATATTAAAAACACTGCTGCAAACAAGAATTGCCCTTAAATGTCTGAGGATGGTCATTATATTTGGCAGATTGACTTAATTTGCATGTTTTGCAATGAGGAAGTTTAACAGAAAATGAAATAAGTATTCTTTATAGCTGTGATCAAAAATCAGAAGAGGGTGGTGCAGCAGAGTGGAAGATGAAGTCTCCTTGTCTCCTAAAGATATTGAACTTTCAAGAAATGACAGACAAAACTAGAAGGGAAGTCCTGAAAAGGTGTGAAATAAAATAAATAAATAAATAAATATTTTTGCAGCAAAGATATACATATGAAACTTCTTCGAGAGAGTGGTGAGGAGCTGGAACAGGCTGCCCAGAGTGGCTGTGGATGCCCCATCCTCGGAGGTGTTCAAGGCCAGGTTGAATGGGGTCCTGGGTAACATGGTCTAGTACCAGACCTGGAGGTTGGTGGCCCTGCCTGTGGCCAGGGAGTTGGAACTTGATGATCCTTGGGATCCCTTCTAACCCAAGCCATTATATGATTTTACGGTTCTATGGTATGCATAATTTAATGGCAAGAAGAAAAAAAAAAAACTTCATGTAAAAATTGGTTATGTAATACATAATTTGTTACAAAACTGTCTCTTGAACCTGTCTGCCTCTAATCCCAATATTGCATACAGTTAGGTCTCTTGGCTATTCATGTTATACTCTGAATTTATGCACAGCCTCTTTTTTTTTTTTTTTTTTTTTTTGTAGAATAGGATCAGAAAACTAGTACATTTTACCCAGCAAATATAATACTTCCTTTCAGAAACTAATTAGAGACAAATTTTATTTGAATCAACAGATAAAAACCAGAAATTATCTTCGGAATGCTGCAAATTATTCATAGATGTTCACAATAATGACTATAACAGTACAGAAAGAGAAAACGGTTGCTGAGAATGAGCCTAGCAGAATCGCTGTTTTAGTTACTTCTGTACAGAATATAAAATGCGTAAAACAGGAGATGTGCAGAAAAAGTTGTGACAAAATTATGAAATAGGTGATATTTTATTCTTTTCTGTGTTTTAGATCTCAACCTGATATCATTTGCAACGTCACATCTCACATTTTCTGTAAGATGGTTTAGGAATGAGATACAAAGGGGTTGTACTGACATTTGCTGAGTCCTTGGATGTACCTTGACATTTCTTCCTGTGCAAACTCTACCAGTTACATAAGTACCCAGTTATCTAGATCAAGTAATTCTCATGGCTGAATTTTAACATAAAGAACTCAATCATTGTTGCCCTTTTGTATCAAAAAGGGACGGACTTGGAAATACTGTAAAGTGTTCTGTTGTACATAAGGTATTTGGCCTAGCTAGAATTAGTACGCAATGTCAGCATAAAGGATGATATAAGAACATATTGCCAGCAGTATGGAGGTCAGTGTAGGGCTTTTCATATACAATCAATTTTTAGGTAACTTTAAAACATTTGTAAGCCTAGGGTCTGAGGTTCACTGCACTCAAAGCTCTGCAGACTACCACCAGAAGTGGTCATTTCCCTTCTTTGTTGACCAGTTTTTTCCTTTCTGTGTCAGCTGTAGCAGTGAATGAAGTGGTTCAGTGAACTGATGCAATAGAAAATTGTTCTATTCTTTTATATTTTGGTGGATTACTTTTCCATGGGAACAGCAAACTATATTAACTTACCCTTGGGTCACTTATTAGATCCAAGACAAGTGACATGGAAGGAAAAATATGAAGGAATGAATGCAAGGACAGGACAAGCCCTTCTGAGGGCTGCATGTGCAATTTCATGAGATTAGATGTAACATCAAACTACACCAGTCATCAGCTCTCTTTCAACTCTCAGTGAATGAGTACATGACATTTAAATTCAGCCTTATGTAGTCACTTCCTGGCAAGTTAGACAAACATCTTACTTAGATTATTTCTCCTTGATCATTTCAAAATACCACAACACATTCAAATAAATCCCTGATGATTTTACTACCCATTCTTAAGTTTATATTGTAGTGATTACTCTTTCAAAGCTGTAAACAGTAAGAATTCCTTTTTTTTTTAAATTTAATTTAAAGTAACAGCTAGAAGCTTCAACCATGGAAATGAGTTAGATGTTGTATGGATAGGCAGTTACTGTCCTATGGAATTAAACATGAAGATAAGATTGACTTGAACAATAGACTACCTGATCCCATAAAACTGCTTTCAAGTCTCTCCTAGTTCTTAAATAGTGCTTGCAGAAGTTGTGAAACTTCATTGCAGAAGGCATGGAGGCTATAAAACCATTTACAGACCAATGGAAATAGCATGCATTTGACAGTCTTCCCTAGAAGAGGAATTCTGCAGAAGAATTTCAGTCTGTCGGGGGAATGTCAGAATCAACAGAATGACTGAAGATTTTATCTAGAACAAAAAAGGCCATTTAATTTATCGGATAACAGAGTTTGCTTGAGTAGTTAAGCAACTGTATTCTAATTCCTAGACTGGGTCACCTTAACATGTCGTATTGGTTTTCCCATTTGATCTTAGTCAAATAAGCCCTCTTATACATATGTATCGGGTACCCAGTCTGAGCTGTGAAGTGGTAATTAACCACAAAAAGGAAGGGATGTCTTCTTAAACTGCTTCCTTAGCCTGATACTAGCTTATGTTCTAAAGTAATTCAAGATTTCAGGCTTTAATTGGCTTTGGAAATGATAGGTCTGTATGAGAAATGTTTTAAGGAGGTGCTGATTTTCAGGCAGTTGTGGCTCAGCTGAGAAATTTAGCAGCCTCTGTGTTGTTTCCAAAGCTGTTATGGCACAATCAAACAGACTGGCTGAAATCCTTGCTAAGTAGAAAACTTTAAATATACCTGTTTGTCTATTGTTTGAAATAGAACATAACTGTTCACACAGCCAGAGGAACTGTTACACAGCTACAGAGGAGAGATGAATTGGGCATTGCTTTCTGACCTAAAAAGAAATGCAGCTCCCACACCAGGGCACCACATGGATTCACTGCCATTGCAGTCATTGCACCTCGTGCTCAGCCCTCAGGCTGCAGCACTGCCTTGCCCCCCTTAGCAATTTGTGCTTGACTCAAGCTTAATCATTTCATAGACCAGTTTATATCTGGTAACAAAATGAATCAGTAGGATTTATTTGAAGTCAGATCATTTGTTGAAAATAAAAACTAGCTAAAAAAGGCTATACAGAGCTAACCTCACCAACACAGTGGTACTGGAGACATCCCAGAGTGAGGTGTTCTGCTGGCTTAGAGGAAGCTGGAAGAAGAACTGCATACCTCATGACATTGTAGGAGCTTCAGCTATGACTGTAATAAAGCATCTAAAGAAGATGGAATTTATTGCATAGGAAGATGACTGTGGGTTTTCACTGGCTCTACAAGAAGTCTGTGTAAGAGACATGGACTAGATTCATAAACTTAAGGCAGCTATATTTGGGTAAGATAAATCCCATCTGCAGTTTCTCACTTTCTCCAGGGAGCTGAGTGACGTAGCTAAGCTGGGGTAAACTCCCAGTGCTTTTGAAGTGAAAACAAAAGTTTCTGTGTAGGAGATTCAACGAAATAAAACAAATACAATGATTCAGTGACTACTCCAGTCTCTAGTGCACAGTAACTACATCACAGTTTCATTTGCAGAGTAGCTACTAATTAGTTCCAAAATGAAGCTCAGCTACCATTTGAGGATAACAAACATATTACTGCTTTCTTTAGTTTAATTTTTATTTTCACATTTTTGCACTATATTTTGTGCTCTGCTATCACACAGAGAGTTTTCCCAGTGGCTAGAAATAAGTGTGAGCTTCATGTAAAGCATTTAGTTTTAAACAAAGTATTGATTTAGCTATCATAAAAGTGCTCTTTTATGAATGCTTGCATAATTGTCCTGAATGGACAAGAAACTGTTCAGAGACAGCAACAAGCTTGATCTCAGACAGGGTTTAGTCTCAGAATGGAGTATTAGATAGGCTCAGGTTTTACATACAAATTACTTACTTGCTCAGCTGTACTGATTCCTAGTGTTCTGTTAAAGGAAGCAATGTACCTATCACAGAAAACTCTTGCAGAAACTTTAGGAATAGTCATACCCTAGCTTAAAGTACAAGTTGTTTCTTTTATATCAAGTAGGGCCTAAAACATTAGATTAAAATTAAAAGTGCTATATTGAACAGAGAATGAATAGCATGAACAGAGCAAGTTGCTATGCACATAATGATGTGCTTTTCCTTCTACCTAACCACTTGTGAAATATTTCTTCCAAAATTAGATATTTTCTATACTGTTCAGTGAATCTTGTTTATTTACAGAATCACAGAATCATGGAATCACAGAATGGCTGAGGTTGGCAGGGACATCTGGGCCCATTTGCCCCAACCCCTGCTCCATCAGGGCCACTCAGAGCAGGTTGTCCAGGTCCATGTCTAGGTGGCTTTTGGAGATCTCCAAGGAGGGACACTCCAAAATTTCTCTGGGTAACCTGTGCCAGTGCTCAGTCAATGTAGAACCTGACTCCCAGTTGGTGCCCTCCCTGGCTGCCCCTGCATGCCCAGCTGCATGATTGCAAGATCCCTCTCTTGTCTGCAGCAGGAATTGAAAGAACTGTGTAAGTTCAACCTCCGGTTTTCCTGCAATATCTCTTAATTGTAACTTTACAAACATAGGTATTACTACTACACTTCTGGTCTAGATTGCAATGTTTGGACATGTAAATTCTATCTAGAACAGTTTTACGTGTAAATCTTTCAATGACTTGTACTAAAAGTTTCACCTTTAATTTACAGCCTTTGCAGAACACAGTGTTTGGACTTCAGTTATTGAACATTAGTGAAAAGCTGTGACAACCTTCATAATGATAACATGCAAAACAAACACACTCAGTCTTTCTAGCACATGATTCCATTTTTTTTCTTTTTCTTTCTTTACATTCTTAAGAGCATCCCACTGACTTGTGAGTGTCTCAGCTTCCAATTACATTCCAAATCTCAGGCTGCTGTTAAACTTTATCTCTGTTCCTGTCAACTTTACTATTGAGTGGCTTTAAGAAATAGATATAATAATCAAAGAGTGGTGCTTCTCCCTAGATTTTGATCAAAGGCATTTATTGACAAGGCAATTTGTAACAACACATGAAAAACAAACCTACTTAAGAGCATGGATGAGGTATTTCTAAGATAAAGACAGACATAAATTGTGATTTTTTCCTGATAGAACACTTATTTTTTGTGTTCAGCTTTCAAAATAGTGCTTAATGAAATATGAAAGTGATCAAATTCCAATATCATTGTGCAAAAGTGAAATAATGTGGAATGCTATGTTAAAAGATTTTTTTTTAAGAGGATATTTATATTTGTATTATGTTTAAATCTATAACTGCTGAGCTATAAATCTCAGTAATTTCCCTGCATATCCTACTGCCAGGGTATTTAGTTCAATTGAAGCAAAGAATTTTCTAACATGCTGTATAAATCTCTTGAAAAATGAGCTTTTCCATTGATCTAGGCACACAGCTACTCATCTGAGAAACCAATTACTTGGTATGCCTTGATAAAAAAATAAATTAAGATGGCATTAAGACACAGAAAACAATTAATTCAAGGAAAAATATTGCACAGATTTGTTTTGATTATATCAAAATCAAAGCTGGAAAACGTGATTAAACTTGAAAGAGGTCCACTCATTACAGTAATCAACGAAGATTAAGACTGAAACATCTTTATCTGTGTGGTAATGATATGATTATAATTGTAGCATTTTGTATTTGCGGTCCTGGATTAGATTATATTTCATTTTTAAAAGCACATGAGATTCCTCAGTCCTGTGTTTTCCCTACTTATGGTACAACTGAAGGGCAAGATTAGAGTTATTTTGGTGCCAGACTACCCTAATTTTAATCTGTTTGGATTTCCATTATGTGTAACCAGACTCCAAGAAAACACTGACACAGATGCTAACTTTCTTAAGGACACAATTAAATATAAATTTGGGGTAAATTAAGATAATGCATTTACCTGAAGACTTAGAAGACTCATCCAACACTACAAAACTATGAACTTGGTGTGAACTTGCTGCCTGAATACTACATTCACTATTTTGGACACATGTAAATAAGCTTTCATGGCAGGGCTACAGCTGGCTTTTCTGTAATTACACTGGTACTGATGTGCCCTGACCTAAATGGGCTTTTGTACATGTTGTGCATACATGAACTGGGGATCAAGTGTTATTGAAGGTGTCAAAATCTTTCTACTGACGTCAGTGGGCTAGGACAATGAGCAGACATTCAGTTGACATAAGGTCTTGTGTTCTGCACAGAAGGACAGACATGCAGGGCCAAGAGAAGCTTCCTTACCAACATTTCACACAGGGAAACTGCCTCCAGAGTTTCTCCAGCATCTCTCCTCCCTCATGTTATCTTGAAGACCGATGAAGACAAAGATATCTATTGGCATGAAGTGCAGCTTAGCAACATAAAATTTAGACACACTGGAATGGGAAACCCCTTCTGCAGGGTAAGAACTTTCCAATGGCAAGATTTTGAGTTACCTACATAAAGAAAAAATCTGATAGATAGCTTTCCAACAAGTTGAAATATGAAAATTTTGCTGCCAATGAAGCTTCTGCAAGTAAAAGTATCTTCTCTATACTAATATCTATTACTTATTTTAAACGAGTCCCTCACTGTTATTATGTGCTGCTGTCTGTTTGACAAATATCATGACTTGTTTATTCCATTAGAAAAATACTTAACATCACGTTTAACTTCTTGCAGAACTTAATTTCAGCTTCCATATAACCCTGTTATTGCAATGTCCAACCTACCCATGTTGTCGTTGCATTATACTGTGGATCTTTCTTTGTTTCTTTCATTGTTAAAGCTTATATCTTGCACTTGAAAGACTTACTTTACAAAACAGTACACTTCTAAACAGGAATGTTTTAGAGCTCAATGAATTTTAAGACTTGACAGAAGTTCTACAGTACAGTGAAAAAACCTATGAAAACGAAATTAAAGATGTGGATAAAGAGTAAACTCACAAAGTAATGTCAAATGAGCAGGAGATAAATTATCTTCCTAACTTCTTACCAATTTGGCAGTTTTTACAGCAATTACAGTGTGTTAGAAAATACAGATTAAATCTCTTCATCAAAGATTAAAACCCCTGTTTGCACTGACTTATGAAAATACATTTAACTGTTATTAACAGACTTTAATTGCACCAATATGCTTTTCACTTCTTAAAAAGGCCTTTGTTCTTCACAAATAGCAATACAAAGGTAACAGTAATACTTTAGTGGCTTTTACTGCTTGGATGCAAAATAGGAGTCCTTAAGCTTTAAAAATCTTTTTCTCTCAGAGATACCATCTTTTGCCTGGAGCTAAAGGAATTAGGGGATATTTACATGATTTAAGGCTAATTTTACAGCATATTATGTTCCCTCTCTGCTATGGAATCACATACTAAAGGATTTGATTTTTTTTAAATGTAAATAAAGGTAAAATGTAATAAAACTATTGTTTGTATGGGAAATTTCCATGTTAATCTGGAAACAATATTCAATATTGAAACCGTGTAACTTGGTGGTCAGCAACAGAAAAAATAACAGTGGCTCTGGGAAGATAAGAACCTGTGATAATGCATGCAGAATTCATACGAAACACTTGAAATAAAGTTTAAAATGACATTTTAGCTTTGACAGGGAAAAAGGAAACAGGCAACTACATAATGATATGTAGAAAAGAAATATTACTAAATCTGATGAACAGAGTCATTTAATCAAATCTGCTATAGTTGCCATTTATAAAATTAATTTCCAAATTGTCTATCCCAACCGTGGCCAGAAAACTTCAGCAATGTTTTGGTGAGGGAAAATGCAACGTTAGAGCAGATGAGGAGATGAGGAATAGTTCTTGTTTTTCTTTTTTTTTTTTCTTTTTTTTTTCCTGAAGACGCCGTTTAGCTCAAAGCAACTGCAGGGAAAGACCCATCTGCCAATATATAAAACCACTGGGAGAGCTGTTGTTTTATACGAACAGGAAACAAGGGAAATTGCTAAAAAGAATGAAAGATGGTTAAAGATCTTTGAAAATAATGTTCTGTGATAAATGTTTGGGCCACTTAGAGGGAACAGTGCATGAAGAAAACTATTGAACAAGTGACTGTGGGAGGCCTATGATGAGCCAAATTCAGTGAATGGGGTGAAATCCCAGTGACCTGAGTGGGTAGAGTATGTGGTTAGGATGATGGAAGACAGACCAGACAGGCTTATTTTGGAAAACCATCGTTAGGAGTTTCAATCCTCAGGCCAGTGAAGAAGAACATGGAAAGATAATATTGAGCAAGAGCTAATTGCATGTAATACGAATTACCATCAAAAGGAAAAATATGCATTTGGCTAAAAGATGTAGGAGAAAATCTGCCAAAGACCTTTGGTCTACAGAGCTGAGGGATAATAGCACACAGATTCTAGGAAATATCATGTGATTTCTCTCATTTTTAGTTTTGGAATGAATTCACAGAGAAATGATTGCCTTCATTCTTGCTAGAACTTCTTACAGTTCATTCTGAGGAAGATAGTAAATGAAATGGCTAGCAGTTGTCCATTTAGGGACTAATGTTCATATGTGCAGTTAGGAATGAAGCAGAAAAAGAATTGCTTTAGAGCTGTATGTACAGACACAGAGCTCACTGAGTGACAGATGAAACATGAAACATTCTGCACCAAGAAAAACAGAAAAAGGACGCCTGTCCTTTCAAATTGCATTATAACTGTTCCCAACTTTCTGTATAAGAAGAATCATGGAAGTGACCAATTGCCCACAACAGTGGGCATTGAGGTCCAAGTCCTGTAAAACTCCACTATGCACAAGTAGAGTTTTTTCTTCTTTTTTTCCTTTTTCCTTTTTCCTTTTCCTTCTTTTTCCTTTTTCCTTCTTTTTCCTTTTCCTTCTTTTTCCTTTTTCCTTCTTTTTCCTTTTCCTTCTTTTTCCTTTTTCCTTCCCTTCCCTTCCCTTCCCTTCCCTTCCCTTCCCTTTTTTTTTTTAATTATTATTATTTTGAATACAGTGAGACAGATCCAATTTCTGCATGAATTCAAATGAATAAAGATTTTCAAGAGCTTAAGCCAGTATGAGAACTCCAACAAAAGGCAAAGAGGTAACTCTTATTAGCCTTTAGTCAAAACACTCACTAAAATGAATGGAGAATCAGTTAAAAATTACAAAGTCCTGCTGAAATTGACATTCAAGTATCTGGCTGTCTAAGCATTTCTTTTTTTCCAGCATTCCAACACTAGAACACATTCTTCAAAAAGTTAGGAAATGGCAAATGAAATGATATCTTGCAACTGATAATACCGAGCAGTTTCTCTCTCTCTTTTTTTTTTTAACTCTAGTTTAGACTATCTAGTTATGAACTCCTCAGCATGTGTTTGTGTCCTTTAGCCTTTCCAATCAACCTCCTATGCCTCTTATTTGGTCACACCGTCATGTAAAGGACTAATTAAATTCTGTGATGGAAAGTGTGGCAAAAGTAATATTTTTCTAAAGAAATTATTGCACATACTTGCTTTGTCAACTGAGAACCGTGCATGACCAATAATACCACTAGGATCTAAATGAGCAGGCTTGCATCAGAGCAGTTTGTGAATCAGAGATTAAATAAACCTCAGGTATACAAACTATAAAACTTGTGCCAAGGTAGCTCTTTCTGGGGGGGGTTAAAATTCTTTTTCTTAATATTAGAATTTTAAGCCACAGGCAATAAACCTTTAACAAAATATCTACATTTTCTGCACAGCCAGATTTCCAGCTAAAATGTAAATTTGATGCTTAATTCACATGCAATTTTTGAGTTTAGGTTTGAACAGCAGCATCACCTGTAACACATGATAATTTTTCTTTAGAGAAACCTCACACATTTGACTTTTCCTTCAGTACCACCCTTCATGCCTTCCAATTAATGCTCGATTTTCAGCAAAATATCCCTTTCAAGGTTCTCAATAAATAAAAGCAAGACTCTCACGTCTGTGTACAGACTTGCCGTTTTCAGAGCAAACACAAGAGGGGGCATTTAGATGATGTTGTATCACTTCTCTAAATACTACTCCATAAGCTGTCGGCAAAACACTGGGCATGAGTAATATGTTTATAGCTTTTGGCTCTAATTCCCTCTCACTCACTTTTTACTCGTGTCCTCCCATAACTTCTTAAATAAATGACATCATTATTACTTCAGTGCAAGAACCTTCCTCTGTAGGAGAATTTGATGTACTACAGTGTAGATTTAATTTTACTTTACACACACACACACAATTATAGACACTCATGCACCAGATCTTCATGAGCTTTGAGACAAGACTCCTGAATTTCACAGACTACAAAGAAAAATAAACAAGCAGTTAAATCATTCCACACCCCATTTATAGTCCACTGATCAATTTTTCTTCTCAACCCCAAGTACTTCACTTTCATTACCCGCAGCCCAAATACTCCCACCTTACTGCAGAGCATACATACAAATGTATTGAATGTGCAATAAAATTGTTCCTGACTGATTTGGTTTTGCTTTAATATCAGTTTATTGTAAGTCGGTTACAGTACGATGAAGTACATGGTAACTGAGCAACGACGCAGAGGTTGTCTTTTGCAGGTTTATGTACCTTTCACATATAGGTATGTACCTGAAGAGGATTGTTCAAGAGCAGAGTCTGACAGCAACAGGAGACTGGCAATAAGGCCAGAAGTATGAGTCCTAATAAGGAGCTGGTCAGGCATAAAAACGAAAGACGAGTAATGAAAAGATGAACAGACTACAGTGAGGAATCTCACTTCAAAATTTAGTCAAGTTACTGCAGTGGGACATGTGGAAGTTAACCAGGTGTGCACGAGGCATCTACCTCACTAGGGCAGAAGCAGTTAACAGAAACACAGTAGGGTATGGTTATAAACACATCATTTCCTTTGGAATATTTAGCATCTATTGCTGTTAGAATCAAAACTCTTGACCTGGCTTTACTGCAGGCACTATTATGAAACATCCATTTTTCTGTAAGTACCCAAAAAGTTGAAAATATTCAATTTTCTCATAAAAACCTGTGATGCAATAAGATGCATGCACATCTCTGTGTAAGTTACTCAAGAAAAAAAACAGGATAGAATCTCTCCTGGCATAAAACACACTCCTTAGCTTCAAAGATATCGAAACACAGATCATCCACAAACTATTTCTGAAACTTCCTCTCTGTGTGTGCTTCTATGCTTTGACTTCGACTGAAGAAACTGAAGTTGGAAGTGATCTTCTCTTCACCTCACTGATAATGATTTGAACCTCCTAGTTAATTCCCCTGTATTTATGACAGTTCATCCCCTCTGTGCTTTGAGCACTTTGGGTGAAAAAGTATGATTACATTTTTGTCGAATAGCTTTCAAATTCACTATTTTTTCTCTTTTGATTTATTTTTTATCATCAACAGAAATGCTAAATCCAGAAAAGATTAGGGAATAAGATTAGGGAAACCAAACAAACTTTCCAATTAAACAGTGAAATTTTAACAAAGATTGCCTGATATCCTCCTGCCTCTTTGCTAAATGATAAGTCTTAAGCGTGGTGCCTAAAACTGTGCTATTCTTGTGGGTAAAAGCACATCTTAATACAAAGGCCAAAAGCAATGATGACACATCTTTTCCCCTGATATGACCTGAAATAATGATATGATGCTTGCACAGCATTCAAAGTTAGACAGTTCCTAACAAAGCAAACATTTGGGGAAACAGCATGTGCTGTGAGTCTTTGGGCTGGTAAATATAATAACAAACACTGCAGGCAAAGCTGGTAGAAAGAGAAAATAAATTAATCTGTCCTCATTCTAGTCTGGAGGTGGCTCAGCTATGGAGCTTTGCAGTCACAGCCCCTCTGTGGCTGCTGATGGGGAAGTTGTCACACTGAAGGGACTGCAGCTGTGCTTAGACAGTTACCAGACTGCAGGCTCCCAACAGGAGCTTTTCTAGTGTATGCAATGTCTCCAGTTATATTTCATATGGTCAGATTCTGAGTAGGGATATTTCTTAATCATGACTTTTTTTTTCCTCAGGTTCACAGCCAGCAAATTCCTCATTCACATCAACATGAAACATTCATTCCAACTGTGGATATTCATTCAGATCAGCCTACAGGAACAAGTTCATCTGGTCAGAGCACACTTAAATTTCTTTGAAGTGTTGAAGTCTGAAAAATTCTTTTCTTTTGATTATACAAAGTGGCTCAAAAGCAGAGGAAGCCTTGGGCTACAGAGGTGCTGTTGGATCCAAGTCTAAAATTTAGACAATTTCTTCTGCTCAGACACAGTTGAGTCACTTCATTGCCTCACTAACTTTTCTTTGACAAAATTTGCTTGATGTACACTACTTAGTGTTGTGCTTTGGCTCTCTTATAAACTTTTATTTATTCATTTCATTTCAAGGATTTTATGAGCGTGGGACTTTAAAGCAAGCACAACTACAGTTGCATTCTCCCACTGAGAGGCTGTTGACTAGTTTTTACACCTCCAGTTTTCTTTTCAAGTATGGTTGTATGATAGATTGCACTGAAACTTCTTTTATGAAGGAGCAGATTAGAGGATCTATGAATCTCATGCCATTTCAGAATGTACATTCACTTGAAACTATGCGCACTTCAGAACATTTTCTCTGGCATGTTCTTGCTTTATTCATGAGTCATGTGCATTACCAATAAATAATTCAATGCCAGTAAGTAGTTTTTCCAATGAAGTCTTTGGAATTATTTGATGTCTAGTAAATTATTAGTGAATCTTTGCTTGGTTGCCTGCCAGGTTGAACATGTTGAAGATGAACACTATTCTACTGTGTGCTATATCTATGTAATCCTGAGTTCTATCAGCTATGACAGAATGGTATTGTGAACCACAATTAATTTCCTTTACAATAGTGTGGATAACTTCATGGCTCATTAGACTGATGATTTCATTCTGAATTGTTGGACTTGTGTAATCTTGTTTTCTCTTCAGCTAGCTTCCCAGGGTCTCATTGTCATTGCTGTGAAGCTTCAGTAATTCGATAAAATTCTCCTCATCAATCTGATGGCCATGAATTAGTAAGACCTGCCTACTCCAGTAATGTATGGAGAGTATTATTTTATACAGTGAGTAAAACTGATCTCCTGCTTAATGTTTTAGCCTGCTTTATCCCTCAGACATGTTGAAAAATGCACCATGTTGATATTCCAATAAAAAAAAAAACAAGTTAATGACAATTAGAACAAGCTATTAGATAGGGATCCACCAGGGATGGTGGAATGTTGGCACTAGAGTGAATTTCTCTTCTTCCCCTCCACTACTACTGATTCAATTCCTTCTGCTGCTGTTTAGGTAAAGCTTCATGTCAAATGTTAGAGAGTTAAGACACTGACTGGTCAGCTAACTTCTTATAGAAGTAAGTTTGTGACATTATACTAAAGGACACAAGAAACAGCCATAAAAAATGGAAATCTCTGTTGTACAAAAAAGGGCTATTATTTTTAATGAATGTTTTTATAGAATAATATAAACATTAACTGCTGTTCCTGTTATTCTAAAGCTTGAAGAGTATTTGCATGCTTCAGTCTGCCAAAACACCATGCAGTGACATTATTCTCGGATCTACACCAAAATATGATTCTTTCACAACTGAAGTTGGGATGACTTATACTCATATTTTTCCATCTCCAGAAAAACAGTATGCAAAATAAAGGGAAGGGCAAGAGAAAATAAGAATGAAAATTAATTGACTTCAGGAAAAGATGATGAATGGAAAAGCAAACACATACTGGGATTAACTGCTGTTAAACTATCATTCAGATATGAGGACAAATGAGTTTTTATTTCACACATCTCATCAGAAACACTGAACTACATTTGGTACACAGGGCAACAGACCTCTCATTCATAGTACGCTTAGAAATGCTAGGTTAGCACACAGTGAAAAAATGAAGTTAGAAGTTGAGGATGGCTTGCACATTTTATTATTCAACTGTTTGTTCCTTGGTTCTCATCTGTGAGTGGGAACTAATTTAACATTAATATAGAAGCTTTTAACAAAGATAAATGCATCAAAGATTAAAAATAGTCATACAGTAAAGTGAGAGGATGCTTGAACATGTCTAAGAACTAGTCTAATTGTGAAGAGCATGATAAAATAAATTTCACAACAAAATGCTTCTTTTAATAACATTTCCAGTAAAACATCTTGTATGATATGACTTGTGCAGCATGAATTATGAAGAATTGTTATGGGATTTTTATGTTCTGACTACTTCATATCACAGCACTGCTCTTTTTCACTGTCATGTTAAAAACTGGAGAGCATCCAAAAAGAAGTGGACAAAAAAGAATTAACGAATGAAATGTCTGAGCCACATTTTAATGTCATAGAACAGACCATGGAAAAATCTTGTTTGTCATCCATAAATAAACAACACTTTGGTTACGTTTTATTTAGAATATAACTAAATTGTGCTGCTCTCTTTTTTTTAGTAACTGTGGATAATTCACAGATTTGTATTCTTTACATGTAAAGGCATAACTGCATTTTCACTTTTATATTTTATTTGTATTTTTAAATCTTACTGCATTAACCATAATACATATTTCAGAGTAAACATTCTTATTTTGAATCTCATTGCCAATCAAATTATAAATATAGAAAAGAATAACTATATAATGTAAGTAGAGAGTAACTATAGAACCTTTTTTGGCAGACATGAACTAAACTGTCATTGTTTAAATTTTTTTTTTTTAGAAAAAATAAGACATGGAAGATTCTTTTGGGACTTCTTCAGCGGTTTCTCAGCTACTGTCTCAACTATCCTAGTAATTTCAGGCATTTTAACACAAGTTGTATAATGTTTTATTGTGATCTTCATATCTCAGATTACGCTTTCTGTGGGGCACAGCCTTTTACTAGTATAGCTAAATCGTTGTTCACTTCAGGAAAAAAAACTTGCCTATTTTTCTTTGATCTAGGTGGAAGACTGCCTATGGATTCCATTTTGACATTTGGAAATACTGGGTAGAATTACAAAACTGTGCACAGAAAGTAGATTTTTTTTTTTTTCCATAGTAAATTACAGGTATTTTACACATATTTTCTCAAAGAAATTCTTCACTTTATACTTTGGTACTGTGACAAATCCATCACAGCCTTTTTGTTTTTCATAGCAGGGAAGAGACTGAAATTTACTGCAGATTTCTGAGTAGATGTATGTGCCAAAATATCTGTTTCTTTTTGCATTAGATCTTTTTGTAATTACTTAAGTTAGGTCATCATGCTCTGAAATGCTATAGTTTATCTACTGAAGCTCAAAGTTTTCCTAAGTACACGACTTCTCTAAGATCAATACCAGTCACCACACAGCAAACAATATGTAGGATAATAATCAACGCTGATTTCTGAGTGAAGTTTAAATATGATGTTTTTCTCTTATAAGCTTTCAGTGCTTAAGTTGTGATTACTCGAGATACTGCCACTATATCCTTACTGACCATCTGCTTCACCATGGATAGTCATATTAAATTGCCTGCATTCTCTTAGCTACATTCCCATTTGGTCTGGATAAAAGAGTTCACATTATTCTGAACACCTTGAGTTACTGCACAACAATCAATTCATTTGGTACAGATTCTTCTTTTTTTTTTCCCCCCAAAATCCTCTATGTGTCATGTGTTCTACTCTCACCCCAGGCACCACAATCATAAATAATGATTTGTAACCCAGAGGGAAACAGTGTGGTCTGCAGGTAAGCAATAGATTGATATTAGGTTTTACTTCCTCTTAACTATGGTGAGCAATGGTCTATGGGCATGATGGGAAGATCAGAAGGGTGTCTTTCAGGCCAGACTTGATAGAACACAAAAGAAACAAATTGGACATTTTAAAAGAAAACTTATCACAACGAAGGGAGAGAAAACATTAAAGTGCTTATTTGGGATTTGTGCAAAGGCAATTCACATAATATGTGATGATAAGTCATAAGTGACGTTTGGATACTGTCTACAGATTACATGAACTATGCAGTATGTCATGAAGGCTTTTGCGACTGAGATAAAGAATCTGTCTAGGATCTGTTAGAAAAATGGGAACCAACAGAGATATGCCACTCTAGAAGCAACGTGATTAGAGTGATCAACAGGAACTCTTTGGGTTGATGTGTGTGTGACAAAGCTATATTAATTACAGTAAAAATGTACATAAGAACTTGGATAAAAAATTACCTGTCTACATAGATAGCTAGACCATAGACCATATAAGAGGTTGTAGAAGTAACAAAACCCTACAGGAATTAAGCTTGCAGATGATCTAGAGTCATGAATGCATCCTGGAAAACTAAGAGAAGATATCAAACAGGCAGGTCAGATTTAGAGGATGAAGCATTATCGACTTTGCAAGAAAGACAGTATGAGATTCCTATAACAAGAATCCTGACTATCTTACGATACAGAACCCATTTAAATTCACCTTCCTGAACATGTAATATTAACAACTTTTGCCTGCTAATGGAATAGCTACATACTATTTTTCTTTTAACAAGAGAATAAATTATTTTCATCTTAACAGTATTCTTAATCCAAGAAACACAATCTTCTCTTTTGTGTAGCTTCGTACTGTGCAATTTTTAATTTTTATTTTCCATGTGATGGGCTAAAGAGAAAGAATTTGGCACTTGTTCCAATTAACCATTCCATCTAGGACTGAAACCCGTTTCCAACTTTGGATACATTTCTCTCTCCCATTTGTTACTCTGCATTTTTATTTTTATTTTTTTAGCTTGATTTTCCAGCCTTCTAGTTGAGAGACCTACTAAAAGTTCTTTCCATTTTGTTCAATATGAACTGAAATGAGATCACTTCTGTTCACTTCAAGACAGTCATATGGCTACAAGAATGACGAAGTTTCAGAACACAGACTGCATGAATGTCCTGTTACTAAATGTATTTCTACTAAGCAGAAGCTATGGTATGTAATGGTAGGTAGTTCACACTGACATGATCTGCGCTATGTTTACCACTGTTCTCAAACTAAATTCAAGCAGAATCAACCTCCCTATTTCTATTTTTTTAAGAACTCTACTGAAATATAGATGACAGGATTGGAGCAATGTGTGCAATATCATTGACTTAGTAGGTATTATATCTACTGAAATGAAATGTGGAGTATTTCAGCAGACTAATCATTGCTAGTAGCCATGATCTGTAAGTCCCATGGCCATAGCAATGGCAGGTATTCTTGCTTTAGAGAATCCACCAGGGAACATGTGAACAGCATAAGTCAGTCTGAACAGTAAGAGAAAATTCCAAGTTTTGGATGGTTAAAAAGTCTTTGATGTTCTACATGAATAGAGTATACATGGAGACCAAATACATACTCTCCAAATTTGATTCAGTAAAGCTGAAACTCTTTGCCTTGCCCGTGGCCTCACAGTGCACCCCACATTAAAACCATTCAATAAAATTTGATACGTTGCCAACTGTTGGCTGCCTGAAGATTAAACTACTTAAGTTTTCAATTACCTATGATATAATGCAACAAAGACACAAGAGTAATGTCCTTAACCCTCCAGCTGAGCAATCAGGGGAAAAAAAAGAAGGCTATTTACATTGGAGGAAAGCATGAACAAAGAGATGGACTTTGCACCGTGCCCTGAAGGTCAACAGAGAGGGACTTGGTCTACCCATTCTGCTTTCTAGTGTAACTATGTCAGTTTGGGGTCTGATTTTAAACATATATAACCCTTGACATTGAAGGACTTCTACTAATATGAAGATGCTTGATCTTGGTAGAGCTGGCACAGCTATTTCAGTGCAAGTATAACTCACTGAGGAGTGACTGCTGGGAGGCATGTCTGCTCTGTATCCTATTGCAGAGGTATCTGAGCTAACTCTAGATGAACTGGGTCTGGAAGTAAAATAAAAATGTGGCTGTGTTAAGGTGGCATTGAGCCTTCTGAGAAATATACACAAACACAGAACTGTGATAATATGTCTGCTTTAAATGAACATTGTACTATGCTCTGTGGATAAACTTGTACACTCAGAATTAACTGATTTGTTTCTACTATGGTTCTGACATACACGAGATAGATTTGATCACCATTTCCCTCTTTTTAATCCTTGTAGATCCAATCCTTAACCTAGCAAGAATTATTTTATTTCTGTTTCTCTTCTCTGACACTAAAAGAGGACTAGGTGATTTGTTCAGCTGGGAAAGTTCACACTAGTTTAGAAGAATTCTATTTTTAATGTTTTGAGCAGAAGAATAATATCTTAAATCAGTATGTTAATTCCAGTGTAGCCACATGCACGTAACTGGGATTGTATCATTAAAGTAAGCGGATCTGCTTAATAAACATGGTACACTCCCACATGGAGAAGATGCAGTTACAACAATCATCAGAATATAGGATGAAAACTCCAGAGTTTGGAATTATCATGAAAATTTGCTATTCTCATCTGCTAAGGAGTTACTAACTCACTTGGTCTCAGCAGTTCTGAGAGACTCGCAGCAGTGCACGAGGAGAGAACATGTACTTCAGGTAGCTAAGTCTTGGGAGATGCAAAGGTCCCAAAGAAAAAAAAAAGCATGCAGATTTGCACTCTGAAGGGAAGCACTAACAAACGTACTGATGCTGTGCGATTCTCCTGACCAGTTTGACTTAAGAAGCGGGTCACTGCATCTGCACCAGCTGGAGCTTCTGAGTGACTTTCAGAAGCATAATATGTTTAGCAGGCAGCATGGTAATCTAATCAGTGAAAGGAAAAGCATGACTGTAGGCAAAACGTGGGAGAATGGGAAGAACTTACCAGTTGAAAAAGGAAAACAAAATGAGCTTCCCTCAACATTTCTGAGCTTGCATTTGTTAATGTATTTCCTAGGATTACAATTCACTTGATTTCTACGCTATAAACTGCATTGCCAGACATTTTAATGTCATATCAGCAACAAACTTAGATAACATTTTATCTTACAGCTTCTAAACTGCTGGATTGTAAATTGCTGCTTCAGTGAGAGCTGAAGAAATATTGACAAAAGCATCTGGTCCTATCTGCAGATAACTCCAATCTGCAGGCTCCTTACATTGGTAAGAGTCCCAAAAATGACTCCTGCTGAATTCCTGGAACTGCATTTTGTACATTTTCAAAGTCAAGACAAATTTCTGCTTAAGGAGTCTAAATTAGCAAGCTGATACACCTATCAAAAGACTGTTTTCTTATTCGGTGGAGAAGCAACTAAATATTGCAGAAAATGTCTATTTTATTAACAGTTCTTTCAAATGATTTTGTTATGTTCTGCTTTAAAGTAGAGCATGACACTTTAATATGTAACAAAATTACAACAGATGGTGTGAAATTAATATCCTCTAATTTGTGGAGATGTGAAATACATTATGGAAAAGTGGCAAGTTCTGCACCTAAGGACACTTATTTAGCCATTAGGTCTAACAGAAAAAACAGCATTGGGAATGTGTATGTTTCATACGTGTAATCATATTATCAGTCTATCCTGTGATAGTGACAGAGTGACAAAACCTATTGCCTACTTTAAAATTAATTCATTTTTACATTGTGGCAAATCATAGCAAATCAGCAGAACCTCAGATGAAAATATTGGGCTAGCCTCCACACTTGAATACACGGATGAATATTTGGAATTACTGCCTTGAAATCAGTGAAGTTTTAGTGTATGTAATTTGACGCATACAAAGTGTATTTCAACCCGTTATCTTTTTGCAAGAAAAGAGAACTTCAGATAGTTTTCCTGTACTTCACTGTAAATTCCTAAATCATTCTACATATTGCAAAGACACACTGGAGCTGACATTCTGGATCAAATTATCATATTAACAATTTATGTCAGGGAGGAGAATAACAGTTATTTTAAAGAAAGATGTAAGAAACTATGCAAAGAAGAGGTGTGGAATAACCTGTCCAGTAGACAGAAGTATGGAGAAATAGGGAATAAGTATATATGTATAAAAAGAAAGGGAATACTGTAGCAAATGCATGGAAAGAGATTAGCACTCTTTTTTCTAAAGATGTATGAAAATGCAACTGTGCTTTATAAAGCATCAAAGTATTATTGTTTTTATTAAATATTTAGAGTAAATTCTCTACTTAAAGAAATGCTGGGTACTTCTTTTGCATCCAATGAATATTCATTGGGAAGTTCATTGGTGGGTGCCTATTCAAAACTGAAAGATCAAAAGGGAGCTGTGTCAATTTTGTCCTTTTCTGGGTTGACTGCTATTTTTTGATGTAATAAATTGCCAATTTTAGAAGGGTAAAGCACAGAAATGGAAACGAGTATGCCTTTCAGGAGACTTTTGACTGTGCCATTATGAATAGTCTCCAAACAAACAGTTTGTTGCAAGCTATTCACATAGTAGATAGACATCCAATTGTTAGCCATGCAAATAGCCATATCCAATGGTCAGACAGCTGTTAGCTGGCTCTTAGAATGATTGGTAACCAGACTGTTGCAGAACTTATCCATGCCTACAGGCTGCTGGGTCTCATCTTTTTCTAAAATCTTATTAATAAATAGAACATGTTTTATGGCATCACTGACGTCTATTCCCTCCCTTCTCACCATTCTCTCAGTAATTGTAACATATTGTACAAGTTAAAACTAAAAAAGAAACATGTAAGAAAACCACGTTTACAGCTTATGTTTATAGAATTTTCTCCATATATGAGTGTCATAGGTAAAAGTAAAGCTTACTATTTTATGCAGCTATCACAATACCTTTTTACTTCTGAGTTCAAGTATGTTATACAGGCACATGCATAAAACACAGACACTAGCACATGCTGATGAAATACTTATACACATACTTCTTAGTCTCAAAGACATATTCTGAAGATGCATACATCAGGAGCAAGTTTAAACATTTAAATGTCCATGAAAACTGGCACTGTTGTCTATAAAAGTCTTTTGGAGGTGCCTCTCAAGAATACTGGGCAAATGTGCACTCATTTCATTATGATGGTTTTTCATGCCTTGGTGAAGTTTTACATGTAGCAACAAGAATTTGTGTAATGCAATTAACTAAAAATACTTCAGACAAATTGAGAAAAATTGCAAGTTGAAAGCTTATTAGAAATCAGACCAAGTTGAAATTTGGAGTGGGAGGAGGAGAGTGTCTCTCACTTTTACCTAGTTCAGCAGCTTTTGACACTTTAGTGGCCAAAACTCACTTAATAATATTGGTGTCTGGGCTTAGGAAACCCTGCCCCTGGTTTCCCCCACCATTCCCTTAGGCACTCACAATCTCACCTTTCACTTTATAGTATCATAGAATGGCTTGGATTGGACTAAACCTCAAAGATCATCCAGTTCCAACCTTCCTGGCCTTGGGCAGGGTTGCCACCCATTAGGTCAGGCTGCCCAGGTCCCCGTCCAAGCTAGTTTGAATGCTTCCAGTGATGGGGCATCCACAACTTCTCTGGACAGCCTATATCAGTGCCTCACTGTTCTCCGAGGAAAGAATTTCCTCCTAATGTTTAATCTAAATCTTCCCTCTTTCTGTATTCCTTCTTGTCCCTTTACTATCAGACTGTGCAAAAGATCAGTCTCCCTCTTGCTTATGTGTTCCCTTTAAGGACTGGCAGGCCACAATGAGGTCTCCCTGGATCCTTCTTTTCTCCAGGCTGAACAAACCCAGTTTCCTCAACCTTTCTTCATAGGAAAGAATTTAGCCCCCTGATCACCTTCATCACCTCCTCTGGACTCACTCCAACAGCTCTATATTTTTCTAGTACTGAGGGTCCCATCCCAGATCTGGATACTGCAAGTGAAGCCTGATGAGGGCACATTACAGAGGAGTAACCACTTCTCCCTGCTGGCCGCCACTCTGTTGGTGCAACCCAGGGTACTGTTGGACTTCTGGGCTGCAAGTGCACACTGTTGGCTCACACCAGGTTTTTTATCCACCAAGTCCTTCTCTGCAGGGCTGCTCTCGAGGAGTTCTTCTCCCAGTCTGTACACATATCTGGGATTGCCCTGACACAAGTGCAACACCTTGTACATGACTGTGATGAAACTTGTTAAGTTCACATGGGCCCACTTTTCAGAATCTTTCCCACATGAAGGCTGCAAGTACTGCCTCTTAACTGTTGTCTCTCTTGTACCAGGCTGCAGCTGTCTGTAGATTCCTAACATTACCACCTCTCCTTCCAGCTCTGGCAAAACTTAGGCATATGGCTGAACTCCACTTGTTCTCTGAAGACACTAGCATGTCTCTGCACTGTGCTGCTTCCTCAGCTCTCTCACTTCTAGTGGACCAATGCATGCATTTCTCAGCAGCCTTTGTATGGAGTCAACACAGCTTCAGCAAATCTTAGCTCCTTGTTTCTGTACTGATTCTTGTAATGATGTCGTCTTTCAAACCCACAGCACTCAAGCAGGAACCACAACACACATGATAGTGGAGACGTGGTTATGTTAAATTTGATTTCCTTTAATTTCTAAAACAATTTGAACCTGTGCTTTCTGCTATCTGAACATATGAATTATGAGATTTTAGACTGAGATGGAGCCTAGTTGTTTGTTTTTTGATGGTGATGACTGATATGAACAGTGGGCAGTAGAAAATTAGAATATAATTAAATAACCTTCTGAGTTATTGTACTCAGTTGATGAGACAGAAATAGAAATTTCAGTCCTACAAATGCTTATTGGAAATGTTTTTTAAGATTTGGAATTTATTGAAAGATTATATAAGATTACCTTCCCCACACTACATTTCTTACCTATGAGATTATGTTGTCTGTTTCTTTATATGTGTTTTCTATCTTTCTTCTCAACTCTTTCTGGCTCAATGACATTTTAATTGCGCCAAACAATTAGGAATAATATCAGCAACAGAAACGGACAAACATAGGATCAAGCATCTACATTTATTTTTCAGCACTCTGTGTAACCATCTAAGGAGGACATTCACTGAGAGGATGCAGTTTCTTTCTAAAAGTGAAGTATCTTAGTACAGGTTTCCTGCCTTCAAATTAGTATTCTAACCAGACCATTTTCTTGGCCTCTCAAGTCACACAAATAGGACTGAAATACATCTGCAATAGGTAACAGAGATTAGATGTAGCATTACAAGGCATCATGACACCAAAGTCCACCTAGGGACAGCTCTGTGCAGTTTTTTTCCCTATCTAAAATTAGGACAAACACTGTGTTTTACCTCATAGGTATGCTAAAGATTAAAGATCACAATAGCGGCAGAATAACTAAAATGAGATCTAGAACTACATATAACTGAACAGTAGAAAGAGAATTTAGGAGAGCTGGGAATATATGAGCTTCTTCGCTGCATAGTGGTAATAAGATTATGCACTTCAGGGACATCTTCAAGGATTACAGAGGAAATACAGATAGTCACGTGGGACAAAGCATAATGGAGAAAGAAATGCAGACCAAATTCACCTTCGTTTCCATTTATTTCTCATAACTGTTTGGAGTCCAGCAAATGCATCCTCAGTTTTGATTACCTTACTATATCCAGCAACCAAAGACTCCTCGCTGGCATTTTCCAGGTCTGTCAGAATTCTTAACTATGTATCTTTTATTAATTACCTCAAAACCCACTTTAATACTCCTTACAAGGTATCTGATATTTCTGTTGCCAGATGTGAGTTCACAAGGTGAATTATAACATGAAACAATTTAACGGGAACTTCAATATCGTTGTTTTTTACTAATTATTATTTATGTATCCAGAGTCCCAGGTGTCTGTGGACATTAAAAGATAGTTTAAACAAAGACCATAACTTGATTAACTAGAAGAGCAACTATATATATAAAAAAGGTATGTTTGGGAAAAGGGTGAGCTGACTGTTACAGATGAAACTTGTTCTTTTATAGCAAACTAACATGGAAAGACAGGAACAAAGACTGTGAAGAGCTTAGCACTGGGTGCCTAACTGAAAGCTGAAGGCTTTGGAAAGAGATCTGAAAAAAAGGAGAATCATTGTGCAGGGATAAGAAGCATGAAGCAAACAAAAGCATGTGTCCCTTGTGAAACAAAGAGGCTAACGGAAGTAGAATCTGTAGGATTGCAGGGGGAAATGAGGGTAAATCAACAGGAGGGTAGAAGCAAACTGCTGCCTGGAAAGTGAGGATGAAAAACTGTTTGCTAACACCCCTTACTGTGCTTGGAGCTGCACGCTACCACTGAGGACATTGTCTGTGCCTAAGAGACTGATAATATAGTTGATCCATCATGGTTCTTGCAGTTACATTTGCCGAATTACAGTTACATCAAAACTTTAGAATGGGCTGACTTCCAGTGTCAGAAATTGTTCAATTATCAGGGACCACAGTTTGCTAACTTCTCAGCTGTAGTGATTACACATGACTACCCGTATGATTCTGCAGTTCTGTGATCATCTGAATATTTCTATCCTGTTTACAGAGCAAATTCACTTTCTACGCAAATTGCATCTTGGATGACATAGGGAATTTAGACAATTCTATGTGATTTTGAACTTATTAGTACCAACAACAAAATGGATGGTATCAAATCTTCTGCTAGTAGAAGTTAAAAATACTTATCTTAAGTTTATAGAAATTACCTTGCTTAACTGCAGCTGAAAATGTGACTGTTCTCTTGATTTACTGGAATATGGCATTTTAATAATTTCTGTATGCTTTTTTTTTTTTTTTTTTATAATGACCTCTTGGTCCCAACTTGAACAGACTAACTGAAGGACCAGCATTAGCTGTAAAGTTCAGTGACCATATCATCTAACTTAAATCAAGAATGACCATCAAGATTTCACATTTCACACACTGGCAAAAAGTTGTAAAAATTCCTGATACTGCACCTATGCTGCTTATCTCTTCAGTTTTCTTTCTTCATGGTTACAAGAGCTGTAATAATTATTTTGGTAAAACAAACAATGGAAAAATAAAGCCATTCCTTGATTTTGTCTGTGTCATTTCAATGCATGCACTTGTTCATAAAATGCATTCTCTGGTAAACTGCTTTGAAGGATGCAGGTGTATGTTGATCCTTCATGAAGATGGAGCTGCTTCAATAGTCCCATGTTCAGCAGTGGATGGCTGCAGGCCACTATCCAGTTTGCTTCCTGGATACAAGGAAAAGCAAGTTATCTATCTCCTTTATTTTAAATATACCTCTCTTTTTCTAAGTAGAACCATTAGTTTTTATTGATGGGACTAATGCTTTGCATTTAGCCCAAATTACAATAGGAAAGGAGATGCTTAAGGGTAACTGGGTGATGAAAGGACTACATTAGTGTACAAGTCCAAAGGCTGCTGTTTCCTATTTGTAATGCTGAATCCACATGCAAGTCATATTTAAGCTATAAACGGTGGCGCCTAGGGAGTATATACTCAGATTGCCTTGAGAAACTAAATACTTTTATCAAATCACCAGATGGATTTCTGTTCAAAAAAACACTTTCTTGAACAACATGGGTTTTCTTGCATACATCTTTACATAATAAATAGAGATTTCACTAACCTAGCATCCTAATTAGCATGTTGACCTTGATCTTTTATAGTTTTACTTTAGCACATACACAATACGTAATTTCAAACTACACATAATTTCACACAGAATACTGAAATTATTTTCAACTAACCTCCGTTGATCTGCTTTGTTTTCATAAGCAGCAATATTGTGCAGTTTCACTACCTGCAACTTCTTTCATCAGAGAACTATGCTATTCATTTTCTCTCATCACAGAAATATGATTTCTAGTTGGGCAAGCTTAATCACTTGATACAACAAAGATTTAGCTTCTGGAAGGACATGTATCGAACACTGGTTTGGAGGAAATTTCAGAATAAAGGCCTTGGCTAAGTGGAAGAAACACATCCAAAGTGCCTGATTTTCACTGTGGTGGTGGAAAGAATTTTAATTCTCAAGGTGTTTCACTGGGGCAATGTGTTGTGTGGTTGAATTTTCACTGTAGTTGGAAGACTGCTGGAAAAGAGGAAGGCATTATTGAATATACTTCAAACCACAGTAGTTGATAGGGTTTTGTTACCTAAAGTGTCGTTACTTGCAAAATAAAGAAGAGAGGGTTTTCTGAGGAAAGAGAAAAAGAATAGTAAGGATACATGAGTTTAATTACCTCCATGTCTCTACATGCATTTAAGGAATAAGTCAAATGATCAAGAGAAATGATACAGCATCTGTCAATGATTATGTCCTTGAAAGCATAATGGAAATCCTGATGGGTGGATTCTAAAGCAAAATACCAGTGCAACTATAAGAAAGAAATCAACAGAAAGATTATATGTCTTTAGTGTCATAAATAAAAGCAAGTTCACAGCAACAACCTAACAATACAAGTGAAATATCATATGTAAAGATGAGTCATAAAAATTGAGGGCATCTGAAAATCAGGTTTATATATCCCTAGTAAATGTCTTGTGTACCTCTTGTATCCAGGACCCCAGGATTGCCAAGACAAAACAATTTAAACATCGGGGTAATTATAGAATATCAAACACAAACAAATCTGAACTTAAGTGTGTGCATAAGAGCTGAGCTACTGGAAGCTACAACAAATTACACTCCAGGAAAATTAATTATTTGAAGAATAATAAATAGATAAGGTCAATATTAGGTGGGATGAATACAGTTGGGATGAATGTAGTGGGAATAATAAGAAGAGGGAAAGAGAAGGAGAAATGCTAAGTGCAATTCAACAGAAGATAATTTAATTTTCAGATGCAGCAATGAAATTTGTTTCCCAGAGGGATCCGGAAGAAAATGTTTGGCTTTTTCAAATAGATGAGAAGGAGAGGTGACTCTTTCAAAATGAAGAGAGGATGGGAGTTATTGACAACTTCACCATCCGTTTCCTTGATCTGACATTAATAAGTCAATGGAAATACCAAAATTAGTAGATGATGAGAACGGTGAGGGAAGATACTTGCATTTTAGCAGAACGGTCAATGCTTTTTCTCATGGAATCTTTCCTAATAACTCAGTTTGACAGGGATAGCAGCACTGCCTCACTGACCATACAATGGCTGCAACTAAGCAAAAGGGAGAAACTACTCAGATACAGAACAAGCCATACACTGGTCTGGCTAGAGGAGAATGGTGACCCATATGAAGCTAGCAAACTTTCTTTAAAATGCTAACTCAGGTAAAAAAAGAAACAAGAGAACATATTGTCTCAGGATGAAAAGTCAAGGAATAAGACTTTCACATCAAGAATGAATGGTTATCTCCCTTTTTCTGATATTGAAAATAGGAAGGGAATTACTTCATATTTACCACTTCAGCTTGATTAAATTCAAATATCCAAGGTTCTTCACGTCTAGCGAGTACATGAACAAAAAGTCCGAACACCATGTGCAAGAAGAATTATTCCAAGATGTTACTGGGATGCAAGCTTTTTTCCAACACTTATGTGGTGGGAATTTTCACAGTAGTAGTTGCTTCAAGTCACTGAGACAATAATCGCATAAGGTGTGTCTGTACTGCATAGCTGTTCCCACATAAGGATTTTTTTCAATGTGGTTTAAGTCAGTAGTGTCTATACTATATTTAATTCTCACCTGAGTTTCTACTTGGCAAATAAGCTTCCTAGTTCAAGATCTGAGCTAAGCTGCTAGACAGCTTAAAGTGGCAGTGTAGATGGCCGGGGAATACGCTTGCATGCTAGCTTGACCTGTAAACTAAAATGACAATATAGACTTACCAATAAAGACTAGTATTATTAAGGCAGCCCAACTAGTAGCTTGGAATGCTGAACCAAATGATCCCATAGAGGTCTGCACCTTGACACCACAAACTGTTACAAATAATTACCATTATGATACAGGAAACACAAATAGAGTAGCATTACTTTTCAAAGGCATTTTTGCCTCAGGTAGAACAGGAATAGCTTCTTAAGTAACTTCTAAAGACAAGACTTATAGATAGATTTACTTTTCCCCCAACCCATCATCAATTAGTAATTAGGAATATTGCTTGCTCTTGTGATTTTTTACATTGGGCATGATATTCGATGTTTCTCTGTAAGTTCCCTGCTTTGCAGTCATGCGATTACATCAAACAGAAGGTTTCCAGACCCTAAGGTTATAGAGATTTTTTTTATTGTTATTATTTTCTATGAAATAAATAAAGTTATAGAATGAAACAACAAATAGAAAATCTTCAAGTTTTTATATATTTTTAAGTGCCATTATTTCTGTGGCCTGACATGACTTTAACATTTAAGGTTAATAATAGGAAGTTAATATTGTGTTAAAAAAACAAACAAACAAAAAAACCCTGTCCCCCAAGGAAAATTGCTCTTATGTTTGGTAACGCTAGTAAAGTTTTTATCTGAAGCAGGAGTTACTTTAGTCTTTTCCCTTACCTATCCTCCCTGCCCCAAATATTTTTAGTTATCTCTTTTTTTTTTTTTTTTTTTTTATTTGTTTGTTTCTTTAAAAAGCCCTCTGAAAGATTCAGTCCTGCTGATATTATAGGGTGTTTTCCAAGAAGAGATATTCAATACAGAAGAAATGTCAGGAAGGATAAGGATAGTTTGGCATATTTTATGGTGAGAAATATTTGAAATTTTCCTTTTTGGCTAGGAATGTGCAAGAAGAGTCTATTTTGTATTATGCAGTATCTTACTAACATAAAAGACACAAAGACTTTAGGTTTTCTGCTGCCTGTCATACCATTTTCAGAACCTATTTTCATTTTGTTTCCTTATACAATGACTTCTAGTGATTCACCTTTTTTAATGAGAACAGAAGGGAAACAGCAAAGAAAACATTTCTCTAAAATGTTTTCAGAAAGACCCACTGGAATTTGAAATGGGTCTTATTTGGTGTACTTTGCATAATTTGTTACACTAAATATGAAACAGATTTCAGCTGCAGCTGTAGTACATGTGTTGCTCAGAAAAGTTTGAGCCTCCCAGAACACAACTGCTGGTTTATCCTGAGTTTGTCAAAATAGTGATCTCTGGGCAAAATGACATTGAGTAGAAACAACATGGAAAATGGAAACAAAATAAACAGTCAGGAGCAAATGCTATCTGCAGAGGATTCATACAATATTTGCTTTCTCTCATCTTTGTTTTGGCAAATTACATCATTATTTCACGTTATGTGTACTGAGGGAGGGAGCAGCTAGTATTTTACTGATATGTCTGATCAGGATTATTGTTATCACGTGTGTACGTGTACAGTGAGAGAAGCATAAACCTTGTGTTGCATGGGCAATTTCTTGAGATGTATACACATGAGGCCAGATACCACTACCGCTCTATCTTTACAAACCTTCTCTGCAGCCAAGCAAGACTGTGTGAACTTCAGTTTGAGGCAGTGAAATGGCTTCAGACAGGCTTCATGCTTCTCTGGTAGAAGTGGTGACTTACAGTAGGTCTATTGTATTGCTGTGTTGATATCAGCTCCACAGCATTCAGTGCCTGCCTTCTCAAGTGGAGGATGATCATTGCTCAGGGTAGTGACTGCAAACACCGAGCACAGCTGATTCATATATGCATAGCTAGAGCAGTAACTAAGCCTTAACAGTGAACATTTCCAGAACTGGCAAAACTTTAACCACAGATGAGCAGTAAAACCAAGAATATTTTTTTTATGGACAAAAAGATCTAGAGTAAATGATAATAATATTCATAACTTGATTTTTAGGTGTCATGAATTACAACTCTTTCCATCTCACCAGCACAATGCAGTAATGGATCAAGATGCAACTCAGCCTACTGCAATGCAAGCATAATATAGAAGAGATAAATGCACGACACTTACTGTTGGCTATCTAATATTTCATACAATAAAAGCCTAACCTTTATTAGTTATTTGCTATATGAACATCTAAACAAGATCTGTGATCCTTCTTGGCCCCTTTTGCAGAGTGATGATCCTATGCGCAGGAAGCACATCAGGAAGAAGGGTAATTTCTCGAGTTGTTGATGAACATAACAGAGAAGGGAAATAAGAAAGTGGTATGAAGCTATGTAGTGGAGTCAAACTTGTGCTACGAGGGGAGCAAAATGGGTATGTCCAGAGAAGGTTATCATATTCAATGAACAGAGACACAGGAGATGAAAACTAAGTGCTAGTTCTGTCCTTCAAATTCTCAGATCATGTCAAATATTAAAAGGGAAGTTCTGTGAAAGAAGATATTCAGATACACAAATGAATCTTGCATATTCATTTTCCATTTCAAAATACTAGGCCTTTGATTCCTATCTGTAATTATTTTTCAGGTCTTTTTTCAAATGTGAACTAACATAGATCAGCAGGCTTTAAAAGGACATGAACCTGAAACTGGAATGTCAGAAAGAGTCTCTGAGTACATAAGGTTGGGTGATGAGAAACAAACAGATTTTATGAGAAACTTAGAGCCATGCACTGCCTGTCAGGTCATGTTAGTCCATAGTGTTAGGAAAATAACTGATCCCTGAATGGATAGAAAGAGAAAAAACAACAAAAAGTGAAAAACAGATAGTACTTTCCAAATGGAATTGATAATTGTCTTTCATCTTAAAGAGGACATTTCAGGATACTTCTAAAGTTTAGAAATTTACAGTATCAATATGTTCAGAATTATACACATTATTTTAATCTGTTCTTTGTTTTTCTTAATTAAAATTTACAAGCTGCTATCTGTAGCTAAGAATTTCATGTAGACCCCTCTTACATAGCTTTAAGCATTCTGGAAGAAACAGCCAAGCTGATCAAATTTGGGTTGCTCTGTCATTATGATACAATCATCGGTCATACGCATTGTGGGTTTTTTGGCTCGTTTTTTTGTGTGTGTTTTTTTTTTTTTTTTTTTTAAACAAAGGAATCAAATGTGATACTAAGTCTAGGAAGTACAGAATACAGATAAGTAATTTTTAAAACAATTTAGGTCTTTGTTTCCTCTGACTTTGTACATGTCTAAGAATTAGTCATACAACTTAATTATTTAAGTTCCCTGTCTAGTTAGTAAAGAGCAGGTGGTAACTCTAGACAATAATTCATTCCTTCCTAAAAGAGTTAGGATGAATTACCTACTGGAAGTGCTCAGCTCTTCCTCTTGATTATTGAAGATCATCAGAGTTAAGCGTCTAACATTTAAGCAATGGTAAGTCTCACTTTTAAATATCTCTTGACTAATAGTAAACAGAATTACAACCATAATGTGGAGAAATAGATCACGTATGGGTAAAAACAGACTGCTCTGTCAAAGTCAGTGGCTATACTGACTTCAAAATCACTGTGTGCCTTCTACCTTTATTATCACATGGAAGATATGACAATCAGAAAACATATGAGTGTTATAGAGATGGAACTCTTCAATTGTGAAAGTTTAAGTCAGGAATAACCTTATTTGAAATCAAAGAAAATGCACAAGTGTAAAATCTGGTAGAAGAAAAAGAAGAACTAAGAGAAGAAATGTGATCCAAAGCTCACTGAAATCCGTGTAACTTTTTCCTCTTACACTACTGAGACTTGGATCAAGCTCCCTCCTCTTTTGATAACAACAGCAGCCTGGCTTCTTGCAGTTGCTATTTCTGCAGTAGTCAGCTGTATTCTGCTCCACTGAATCTATGAGGGTACTGGAAGTAATGCTCTGATGAATGGATTTGTACAAAACAAATCCACAGTTTCTGGAGACATTTTCTTTCACTTTACCGTGCAAACAGAAGACTAAATTGTATATTAGAGCCAGCTGCTCTATGACATCTCATTTCAACTCTCTTACACTTTTCTGAACATATAACTCTTCAGGCTTTAGCACTTTAAATACTGAAATAAGTTACCAGTAGCTGCTTGAATAAAAAAATCAGCATTTGCTGTGTATTTATATTTAGGATTGATCATGCCTTTATATAACAGAATCATCATTGCCTTATTTCGTGACACATACTGCAAAGCTTGAAGTTCAAAAAATGTATCCAGTCTTTTTTAAAATCAGTACTGACCTAGTTTGATCTCAGCAAGCAGGCTAAAATCAGTAATAACATGTAAAGCTGGTAACAATTAAAAGGAACAAATAAAACGTTCTTTAAAAAACTTAAGTCAAGGAGAAGAGAATAGGACACAAAAAAACTTGAAATTGCAATGATTTAATGTTGTTTTGATGCTGAGTTTAAGTATAAAAGAATCTCTGAGGCTCTTCAGGATGTACCAACAGGTCAAAGCACGTTCCAGTTTCTTTAACTACTTAATAAGGTGGAACTGTTCGAGAAATTGACAAGTCCCATGGGTCAGGAAACATATTAAACAGCCTTAGAACATTTTTCTTTTTCAGTATTGAACAAATATTGTATGATGTAAAAAGAAGTGCTCTATTCTTTTCCCTGCCATACACAGATCTCTTTCACTGTCTTTTTTTTTTTGAGTGTGAAAATAGGACATTCAATTTTAAATATAAATCCTAGTCAGTCCTAAACTGGGGAAAAAAAAAAAAAAAAAAGATCTTCTATGAAGAGGAAGAGTTAAAAGGAGAAAGTAAAGAGAAATAGAAAAGAAGAGGAAGAAAGACTGAAACAGTAGGGGCAAAAATAAAGGCAAGGAAAATAATTTTTTCTTTTCCTCCTTCACTTATTTTCACTCCCTGATCAAAAAATTGATGGTATTGTCTGATGAAACACTTTGCCGATATCATCTCCTGAAAAACAATGCCTTCTTTCAAAAGTACCTCTTGTCTATTGGGTACAAACCCTGCCAAGTTTTACTGGAAAGGAGCAATGCCATCTCTCTTGGATAATAAGATTTTCCTAAATATTAGAATTATATCAGAATGCAAGTTACTCTGATATATATACTGTAATTCTGATTAGTCTGCTTTTCTGAAGAAGAAAAAAAATATATGAGAAGAAAGAGATTTTGCACTGAGAATATCAGGGATTTCTCTATCCATGACTGAAGCTTGCTTAATAATCAGGAATTTGACCATTTAAGGTAACTATCTGTCAATCTGCACAACTTAAGGCAGTAAGGGATTTCTGCAACTGGTAAAAAATTAAAGACCATGGACACATCCAATCTATAATTGGATGATGATACCATGAGGATATTAGATTGAATTAAATATATGCTTGTGTACTTACATTGTACACTTTACAATGAATGTCCTTTTTTGTGACACATCATTGAACTATGATATAAATGAAGAATTGCATTTCCATTAATTTGTATATCACATAGTAATGGATAAGTGTGTTTCAGTCACTATCATCAACAGCATATGCAATGGCAATCTGTTGAAAAGAAATAATTCTATAAAAAGATAAAATAAATACACAGGAACACTTCTGTTTTTAACATGTGGTGTTACAACACCAACATATAACTTAATCCTATTAATAATTATGCAAATAGAACACTGAAATCATATCCAACTTTATTAAATGTCCCAAAACCTTGGAATGGTCAGATGTCTTGTTGAATATTGTATTCTCCAGAATTTGTGAATTATTAGTGATGACCATTTGGCAAGAGTTCAGCTGCAGCCTGGGAACGTTATGCTTACTTACCCCATTGTACTGAGGCCACTGGCTTTTTGTGTTCAAAAGATGTCACTATGTAATGCAACCGTTCTTCATTTTTCTTAAAATAAAATCATTACCCCCTTACGATTTTCACTTGGTATTTCTCAGTGTCACAAATAATCACTTTTTTCACATCTTACAAAAAGTGATTCCCCAGTTCCTGACAATCTGCCCTTACATTCTCTACAGACCAAAGAAAGCTGCAAATACACTTCCAGAAAACCATACTTTATTTTTACCTGTTTCTCTTTCATTTGCACAGGAGAAAAAAAAAAAAAAGAAAAAAAAAGAAAAAAGGAAAAAACAACCCAACCCTGAAGAACAGAGCAGCAAGTGTAATATATTACCTCTGGTGGCTTAGCTGGACAGCAGCAGGGGCTTGTAATAAGGATGTGGTAATACACCACAAGGAATCTGTAGACTCATAAAACTTGACCTTATAAATCTCTGCGTTTATCAATTCCATACAGCAGCCACTCCCTGTGGTGGAAGTCTCAGACCAATAAACCTGCAGTTGATAACCATACAATTTATCCTCAATTTTCCCCTTCAGGCCACCTAATCATGCTACATTAATAATGTCTGTAAAAAATTGGAATGTCCCTTAAAAACAAATATATCACCTGATTCTTGTCACTACAATTAAGATGTTAAGTAAACTAGCATACAGTGATATCCAGGACTCCTACAGTTTTTTTTCACACTTGTTTCTTCTCTCTGTTTAAAGTTCCTACCCTCACACCTGAAAACTGCTTTCCTGTTATTTTATCTTTACCACTTAACTTCCTGAACTAAATGAGTCCTTTTTCTGGACTGTAAACACTTCAGAAACAAGATATTTTTACTGCAGGGACCACTGCATTGCTATGTATTTTCAGCAAACCTGCTTCAAGCAGAGGTGACCAGGATTTGGTGCTAAAGATTATAGACTGAATTTCTTTGGAACACAGATCTGTGTATACTAGTACCTTTAAAGAACACCTGATTCTCATGCCTGTGTCTTCCGAGCAGTACTTCACACTGGGCGCAGTAAGTAATGTGCAGTGAGAAAGAATTCAGATTGATTCCGGTTTTCAGTCAAGAAAATACTAATAGTGTAAATCTAAAAAATAAAATAATAAAATAAATCAACAAAACAACAACAAAGAATGAGAATTAGATTAAGATAACCTACTTCATTCTCTGATGAAGTTGGATGGAATGGCTGACTCCAAAGTAAATACTGCAAAATGGTTGTGGAGTGAACAGGGATGAAGCAAGCTACAGAAATTTCAACTTAACTAATGAAAAATTAGTGAATGTTTTCCTCTTGTAACCTTCTGCTTGTCACTAAATGACTACAAGAACTTCCATCCTCAGGAACATTAATTGCATCGCTCAAGGTAAAATAAGGAAATTCTAACTTTAGTACCTGGCTATCAATCCTGTAGCTGGGCAGTTTTAATACACATTTTTTTCAGGACTCATTTCCTTGAAATATGATTTTTTAGTAAAGACGCATTTATACTGTGACCTAATCTAAGTGTTCCTGTTCTGACAGGGGGCCTGGCCTAGGTAATCTTTCGAGATTGCTTCCAATCCCTGACATTCTGTGATATTCTAATATTTTAATCACGTGATCTTTCAAAAATATTTTACAGATATGTTAAAAAATCCGCAATTCTACGAAATTTTTAAAAAATTTATGAAAACCGTGTTGTTATACTTCGATTCCTTCAATCACTGAGAGTTATGCCACTGATTTTATTGTTTCAAGAATTTTTCTCAGGTTCTATATTCAGTACCATACATAAGATGATGGAAAGCAGGTTTGTATTTAAACAGTTAAATGTATCACAAGCCAATCAAATGATCTCATGAATTATTTTGTAGACAAACAAATGTGAATAGAATGCAGTGCTTACTAGACTTTCTAAAATTAAAAATTGCTTTTACAGTTTATAAAAATATGCTGGTATTCAGACTTTTTAGTTGAACTGGTGGAGTCTTTTATTGTAAATATATATAATGGAAAATGTAAATTGCAAACACTGAATTTTGCAGTGTCCTCTAACCGCAAAAGTTGTATCTCTTTTTTCTTTCAGAGAAAGTCATCTGCCAGATATTCAGAGTAATCCCACATCATCAAACCAGTTTAATGGAAGAATTTCACTTCCAATTATTGAAAGGCTGGGATTATGTACGTAAGATTTGCAGATTCAGATGCTTGTCATCACCATATAATTTTTGGCAGTTGATTCATGCACAACGTGACTACAGTGTATAAGGGAGAGGACTGAAAGCACCACTAGTCTGAGAAAAATAAAAGACTGCCTAGTACAGCACACTGCTTGTGGACCTGTCAGCTCACCCTCATGAGGACTATTGTTCTTAGCAAAGCACCTGGCAAATTAGGTAAGATTGCTTTTCTACCTAAACTGGCTTGTACAGAATCAGCACAGGTATCAGTGCTCACAACCCTGTCTAGTACTCAGATTAGCTGTCAGGGATAGGGCACCTCTGCATTGCCCTGTGGTCAGACTGATGAAGCATAATTATTCATATACTTAAGTGGCATTATTCTTTGGCAGGGGTAATGTGTTTCTATTCTGTTCTGAATACACTTTTCTGTTGTTTGCACTTCTGCAAAAGCACTAAGTACAAAGTATTATTATTTCCCTAAAAGGTCCTCAGAGCTTCCCACAGCTGCTTATATATGTCCACAGAAGTCTGTAAGAGTTCAGACAGCTGAGTCTAATGTAACCTCAGGATGAAGAGGCAGAAGAAGAAATTTGTCAAGTTCTTTTTACTTTTTTTTTTTTTTAAATCTCCATCTCATTGCAATTGCCAACTTATTCTCAGACATTCCCAGTATTAGCTTTTGCTTTGAGACTGCCCCTGTTCACTAAACCCCAACAGTGCCAGTCTAGATAGGAAAACTACTGAAATAGTAGTGGTTGAACAGTTGCTCAAACAGTCTATTTTAACAGAAAAGTTATTTAATCCTGCAATATTCACTAGTTCTCCAAATAGGAATCATCATTGTAGAATAAAACTCTTTATTCCAGAAGACAAAGATCACTCAAGGAATTATTTCACTATAGATGCCGGTAGGTACAAACATATGATACATCTCAAATTGTCATCTAAAGAAATTACAGAATCATTTGAGTTGGAATGGACCTTTATAGATCATCTAGTCCAACATCCCTGCAATGAACAGAGACACCTGAAAAACTGCTGAGGGTGCGCTCAATCCCACTGTTGATGTTATTGATAAAGTTTTTTAAAAAGCACTGGTTGTAGTACTGAGGGACACCAGTCCTTACTGATCTCTGTCCAGACACTAAGCCCATCGGCCACCACTCCCTGGGTATGATCTTGCAACCAGTTCCTCTTCCACTGAACAGTCCACCCATCAAATCTGTATTTTTCCAATTTAGTGAGAAGGCTGTTATGGGCGACCACGTCAAAGGCCTTGCTGAAGACCAGATAAATGGGAATCACCTCACCAGCTTTCAGTGATGGCAACTGTTTTGTGGTTTTCTAGCAGCCAGTTGGCTTCCAGCTCCTCCTGTTTGTTTTCCAAGTTAAATTCACTGTTGCAGAGGCACTTCAGCAGGACACCTTGTCTTGTCACATTCTTGGAGAGTAGCTCCTCAATTCCTCTGAAGTATTTCCCTTGAGTTTCCCTGTTGCCCTCTCCTATTGCCTCAGTGTTCCATGGCTCATTATCATAAGATTTCAAGTGTGCTAGAGTATAGCCAGCACAGCTCAGGGCAGCAAGCTGAGTTCCCTGCTAGCACTCTGTACCTCTAATCTAGCTACACCATTCCGTGCCTTATTGTGGTCATGCTTGCTATCATCCAACTTCCCCTTCAAACCAGAGAGGAAGCAGAGAAGATGTGCCTTGATTCCTTCAGCAGCCATCCCATGGCACTTAAGTCCCTTTCGACTGTCCTTGAATAAATACTGTGTCTAAAGATCTAACATTTCTTCCTTGCTATACAACGTATAGCTTGATTCCTGAATTAGATCTTTCCTTAGAAGTTGTTGTAGCAAGACTGGCACCTAATTCTGTATGTTTATATAGTAAATCCAGTGAAATCCTAGTCAGAAGTGAAACACTGTCTGAGATTTTACGCTTTTTATAGAGAAACTGAACTGCACTCCACAAATAATAAGAAGGAAAGGATTTTCATGTGTGCCATGATTTGAATTAGACAGTGCACATGAAGATCTGTTTCTTACAATGGACACATGAAAGGTGAGAATTGTTCAACGTTCATGAAGTGGCAGGGGGACAAGGAAACAGTTTCTTGGCAGATGGAGCTTTGGGCTGACAGCAGGAAAAGAGATTCTGTTTATGGCTCCCTCACAAAGCTGCTGCATAGGCTTTCTGATAATAATTACAGTGATTGATTTTGTAATATATCCAAAGACCTAATGTGGAATGCAGATCGTTACTTTAAAAATAAAAATAAAAATGGGTTGTACCTATGCAGTTTGTACATTCAGCAAGTCTTAAATACAACATTGATTCAATATTTTTAATTCTGACTATTTTTCTTTGTGTTTATCACCAGGTAGAAAGTTTTCTATTAAAATGTTTCCTGTAATAATAACTGACAGTTACGAAACATTATCTTAAAAATCTTAAAGCAGAATAGTTGGTTCATTATTGCCCCTGAAACAGACTCTTTAAATTGACCCATGACATAACTAACTAATAACAATAACAGCAGAATCAATATTTGTACAATTGCCTGGTGATCTATTATAGCAAATACTACCTATAAGTAATTTTGAGGGTAAAATAGCCATATTCATAGAAAAAAACCCAACAAATTATTCCTTTCAGGTTATGTTGACTTCCATGGTTGGGTGGTGATATTCAGTCTTGAATATAAACCTTTCTTATTTTTGTACAGATCTGTGTTCTAGGTCAGAGGAGCACTTAGAACTCTGAGAGGCATTTCTTCAAACCTCAGTGAATAGGATAGAAATGTGTTCTTAAGCAGAAACTTAAGAAAGCAGCCTTCTGATTAGATGCTAATTCTGTTAATCTAGAGAAAGTGGAAATACATTGCTTCCCTGCTTGGGGGGACAAGATGAGAGAGTTCCAGAATTGTTCTTTCCTCCTAACTGGGCAGACACAAGATATCAGGGGAAGGACTCAACACCTGCTGCAAGCAGAGCCTTGGTAAAGTTGCAGAACAAACACTAAATCTGGTAACTGGCACAGAAGAGGTCTGGGACCAGTGCTTTCAATGTCTTTATTAATGACCAAGATAGTGAGATTGAGTGCACCCTCAGTAAGTCTGCAGATGACACCAAGCTGAGTGGTACAGTTGATACAACAGAAAGATGTCACCCAAAGGGACCTGGAAATTCAACAAGATCAGTTGCAAGGAGCTGCACTTGGGTCAGGGAAATCCCAGATATGTGTACAGACTGGGAGAAGAACTCCTTGAGTGCAGCCTTATGAAGAAGGAACTGGGGGTCTCAATGGATGACAAGATTGATGTGAGCCAAACAGTGTGCACTTGCAGCCTAAAGGCCAACTGTAATCTGGGCTGCATCAACAGAGGGGTGGACAGCAAGTAAAAGGAGGTGACTGTCTTCCACTATTCTGTCCTTGTGCAGCCCCATCTGGAGTACTGAATCCAAGCCTGGGGCCCTTAGCACAAAAAGGACATGGTCCGTAGGAGGCCATGAGGATGATCAGAAAGCTGGAGGACCTCACTTATGAAGGAAGGCTGACGGAGCTGGGCTTTTTCACCCTCAAGAGAAGAAGGCTCTGGAGAGACCTCATTGCAGCCTTACAATACCAAAAAGGAGCTTATTAACAAGAGGGAGATCAACTTTTCACACAGACTGACAATGACAAGGTGGAACAGTCTTAAAATAAAACAGAGGAGAATTAGGTTAGATGTTAGGAGGAAATTCTTTACTTGGTGAGCGTTGAGCCACTGGCACAGGCTGCCCAGAGAAGCTGTGGATGCTCCATTCCTGGAGGCATTCAAGGCCGGGTTGGATGGGGCCCTGAGCAGCCTGATCTGGTGGGTGGCAATCCTGCCCATGACAGGGGAGTTGGAATTAGATGATCTTTGTTGTCCCTTCAACCCAAGCCATTCTGTGATTCTATCATCATTGCACAGCAGTTCAGCACATCATGAAAATGAATAAAAGGACTCTTTCACAACTTTTACATCCCAGAAAGAATGCAGAGATGTCCTACAACTTTTGTTTCTTAGTAAATGCATTGGGCTTGCTCTACTGTTTATCAGGATAAGTCTAGTATTGTCTAGTTGAGGTGCAAGATGAGCATGCTTTTTTCCTTCACGTTTTTTTCTTTTTTTCTATAAAATGCAGTGGAAAAAAAATGTAGCATTTTTCCTGACAGTTCTAAAGAAAGTATATTGGATTATTTATTTGCTTTTAACACCAGTTACAGAAACCTATTTACCAGCAGAAAAGTGACTAGGCAGGAATCACGAAGGAAAACATTTATATGGGGTGAATGTAAAGTTCTAATTAACTCAGCATATTTCTTGGGCCTTGCATTTTATCCTTTTTTAATTAACTCATTTCTAAGGTTTAAACCTTGTACAGAAATATTTTATTGGAATTTCATTACCATTGTTTTCCTTGGGAAGGCAGTTTATAATCTTCATGATATTATTGTAAATCCATCACTAAGCAACATGCTTTGGCATTTGTATAAGCCTTTGTCCACCTCCTTCCCTCCACCCAAATGCACACATTTGCATTTACTGTTAAAATATTATGGATGCTGACACCAGTTTAGCCACAAGACCTGGTGTTAGACTGTCTCTAATTGATTTAATTATTCATAATTGCTCAGCTGGGGCTTATGTGTACTTCAGCATGATTAAGGGAGAACATACAAGTCTGCAGCTAATGATGTGTTCCATCATAATTTACAACCGTGAAGTTGCTGGAGCTAAATTGTATAGGCATAGTACATTTCTAATCCTGTTTAAAATGCTTTTTCAGACTCTGCCAAAAAAAAGAAGAAAGAAACAATCCAACCACACTTCTAATGCACTTCATAAATGAGTTTTAAGGAAAGATTGGAACAGCATGTGATCTTTTTGTTTGTTTAAATTGAAATAAGTGATAGAATCAGATCAACATAACTGAGTTTGTTACTTGTGATTTGATTGTAATACATTTATTTTTTGTGCCTCCTTCTTAACTGTACTTGTTCATCTGTTAAAAAAATGATTAAATATTCTTCAAAAAATATTGTCTTTTGTGATTATTCAAAAATAGAAGCAACTTCTCTCAATATGATACATGAAAATGATCGCACAGTGGTTTACTTAATTGTCACCAAACATGTTTTCATAATTAGTTCAAGACAAACTGTTCTGACAATGCCATGTACATTTTATGAGGCAACATCTCTGAATATTGTTGTTGAGCGATGGTGACTTTCTTGTCTTTCAACAGTTCCTGACACGTGGTGAATACTACTGGGATAAAAAACAATAGCACAAATACTGAAAAGGAACATGATTTCCAGAGTAACCGGAGAATTTCAAATAAGGCCTGTTTTTGGCTTCTGATTGAAAAAAAGAAACCAAACATTTTCTGGAAGTGTACATGTCGGGAAAGCAAAATGAAGATGTGAGCTGCTGTGAGTGATAAATATTTTTGAGGCTTCTATAGTTCTAACATTGCTAATACGAGGTTTAACATTTCTTGTGAATTCATTCAGACTAGAGCCTAAATCAAAGAGAAAAAGAACAGTTTACAGGATTGCATTTGCTTAAGTGTTAGGCAGACAGGATGGTGATGCAAACTAGAAAATGCAGCACTATTGCCTTGCTAGCAAAGGCAGAGCGGCTTTGTCTGGAACAAGTCTCAACTGCTGCTAACATGGCATTAACTTTCTGTTGTACTTTGTGCTTTGGTTCCAGAAATAAAGGTTCTCACCCAAGTCCTGGTTCCTAACACAGAATAGGTTTTTTTGGACCTTTGGACAGACAAAACACGTAGCATTTAGAACTGCAATGTATTATCAGAAGGATGTAATTACAATTATTTATTTAAGCTGGTTCTGAACCAGGGAATCCTGATATGAAGCTGGAGCCAGTAAAAGCTTGAAAAACTACTGACAATAAGCAATTCTTCATGGAACAAAACTATTACAATAGAGGGCCTTTGATCTTGCCTGTCTCCTGTTGCCAATTGAACTTTGTCACCATGCACTGTCATCCACAAGGGAGCACTTTTGAATTAAGCAGTCTACAGCAATTTAGTCTGTTCCAGCTTTGAAGTGCCAACATCAGTCAGGCCAGTACTAACTTTTTTCATTAAATTTTTTTTGAGTTCTCTTAGGAGTTTAGCAGTCCTGGCATTTAGATAACTATAGTCAAAAAACCAAGGCACTAAGACATCAAAAGCAAGAGGGGCCCCTAAAATACAAATGTGAACAATCATTAGGCTCTAATGGTGCACTTCATTAATGTCCACTTCAAAGCAAAAGTTTACTGACTTTGGGATTGACTAATTTACACATTGTGGGAAATTGCTGCCAGCCATGCATGTAACCACTAAATGTTTCTGGAATAAATAGAAACGCCCTCTTCCTTCAGAAATCAGGAACTGCAAACTGAGCCTTTAATTGCAAGATGGCTTTTCTTTTGAATCAGAATGGAAAACCTGCCTAGCGCATAAATCACTAAAGCTGTGTGTAGTTGTCATACAGACACACAGATGTCAATCAACATCCTTTTGCAAATTTATTTCCCTCCCCACGTTCTGCAGCTAAAAAAAGAATATCACAGCATATTCTGTTTTTCTTTCAGATGTGTTCATTTATATGGAGTCTTTAGAAATTCTCCTGTTACTTTGGACCCTAGAGCCTACTGGTAAATCAGCATCTCCTAAGTGAAGCTGTAACTACACCACTAGGGATGGTTTCTTTCAGGGATGAGGGGGAAGACTTATACTACTTCAGCTGAAGTGGCAGCTATGACATAGGTAGTCAAAGTACTAACAAATTGCATTCACATTCCAAGTTATACCGGTCCATTTACATCATTTAAAAAAAATCATAAACTAATCAGAAAGATTAGAAATGCTATTGAGATAATCAGAATGAAAATGTACCATAAACCTACAATACGCAAACTATCTAAACAACAGCTTCATGAAGAAAAATCAAAGATAGCACTTCTCAGCTTGCAAAAGATCAGAATGCATGCAAACTTCCTTATGCTGACAGTAAGGACTGACTGCATTACAAAATGTGGTTGTGTTTGAACGGAATTATGACAACTGAGTGAGAGGACAGGGGGGCCAGTCACTAGTTAGAGGTCAATGGAAGACAGAAAAATTGTGTTCAGCTGATGCTATGGTGAATATAATTTGTTCTTTTCTAAACACTAACCACTAAGAGATGGCAACATCCTGCCACCTAACTAGATTGTTTCCAATCTTGTCCAAGCACTAGCAAATCTTCTCTAGACAAGCCTCACCGTGGCTGTAAAATTTCATCCCCTTTGAAAAATCAGGTTCTTGGATCTTGGGTGTAAAAGAGCCTAGAAAACATTTTACTTTAAGAGGATCTGCATAGGGTTGCCAGAAATCCATACTTTAGAATGAATGCTTAGAATGGAAAACTAATGTGGGTATGTATTGGGCAAAATACGAAGAGATGAATGCCAAGAGTCATACTGAAAATAGGGGGAAAATATGATGCTTCTGCTTTATATTTTGACTAACTTCCTTAATTTTTAGCAATTACCTTCTTGTTGCAACATTTTAATAAAAGTCTGTGCCATCATGACTAGTAGGGAAGCTAACTTGCCATGGGCAAAAAAAATGGCAGAAAGAAAAAAAAAAAAAAAGGAAAATGGAAAAAAAAAAAAAAAAAAAACACTTAGCAAACCACAAATTTCAGAGACCTAGTCACATCTGTGTTTTATCAGCTTTTTCCGGATAGTGTTACACCAAACAATTGTCTGCAGATCGGTAGACAGCTGAGACTTTAAAGTGCTGAATTACTGAGAAAATGCTAGAGATAAAAACCAGCACATGTATCCTATCAATGTAATGAAACCAACCTGCTGCTAGCGCCATAGTGCCTTAGTTCTAAGTACCCTGTAGAGGAACGGAAGGCTTTCATTTAACTCTTAAGAGGAAAGCAAGGGAAAGAAGAGTAAAGGTCATCTAATACCAGCCTTAATCACTGAACTGAAATACTCTCAGATATATGAAGGGAGGAATGCTTGGTGTTCAAAATAAAACACCAACTGCAGACAACAAGAGTGTGTCTGATCGTACTGGGGGTAGCATTTCCTGCTGGAAATTCCCAAGACTTCGGCTGATGTTAAGTGGAGTTACAGATGCATGGAGCATGGCAAAAGATGAAACTGAAAAACTGGGTTCTCAAATGCTGCCACATAAAGGCCAATTCAATCTACTAAAAAACTCTCCAACAGAAGGTAGATTCAATAGACCAGCCAGAAGGTACACTGGAAATGAATAGTGGATACTTCCTGAAGGGAGCATGGTTATTACGCATCAGTATGACTGCTCAATGACAGATATAAAACTTGAAGTTATGTTTAGAGCCCCCAAAAATATTCCATAGTGTGCTGGGAATTAAATGAAATGCAGAGATTCAAATAAAACTCCTTGGGCAAACAGTGTGCTAGGATTACTTTGTAGTTTAGATGTTGGGTTTACTCAGCTATGTGTAATGTTCAAGTAAATAATATATCAATAACTCATAAAGTACTCAACTCTGTGTCAAGTGAAAGTAGTGAAAACTTCAGAGATGAATTTAATTTATTTTTATTTTTAATTAAAAACAGTATGCTTTGAGACTTATTTCATTAAAGCTACAGTTATATGCTTCTAACTCCTACTGGAGACGACCTAGACTAAAATGACTGTATCATATTATTTGGCCTTATATGCACAGCAAAAACCAGGAATTCAAACAAGGACTGACCAGTTGTACTAGATCCTATGGAACAGAAACTAAATAAAGAAGTAATATTTCATAAATAATTCCATAAAGAAATAATTTTCCATAAAGAAATTTCAGGAAAAACAAAAGATAACAAGCAGTAGAAAAAAATAGATAGTCAATATAAACCTTTTTGTATTCATATATATTTTGATCAGTTTTTGATTAAATGTATGAAAGGAGTCTTTCTCTACTAGTCCCTCAGGCTCCAAATGATTCTCAATTAGCCATTTCAAGTTAGCTAATTTTTGTCTGTTTTGTGGTAGAAACATAGAAGAGACATGAAAGAACAGTAATATTTACTTCAGGCAAGAAATTCCTTGCTTTAGGAACAGTGTGGGGGAAAGCATAAAGGCCGCAAAGACATTTATGAGCAAAGAGAGAAGATAGCAGCTGAAGCATGCATCATGGGGAATGTGTGAGAGATGGGTGCAGATAAGTGGGAACATGTAGAGAGAGGATCTTTTGTAATTAAAAAGTGACATCAAAACCATTTTCACTAAAATGTTGAATATGCCACACATTGCCATAATATTCAACCCAAATTTTATGAGTGTTCTCAAATGGACTTTCTTACAGCAATATCTATTTTGTCTGACTGTATGAATATGCTTGGAACTGGGCATGCCATAGGCTGCATATAGGTATGCGGCATAAAAGAAATGAAGTGCAAACCACTCATTTTGTGCATTTCCAATTAGGCCTATTTTAATTTAATTTCACATTACTATGCAATCAAGTGTAAAAGTGAGAGAGAACTAATATGTACAAAACCTATAAATTTGCATTATTGGCACCTAATTTTACTGTATTCTCAGTGAAAAAAACAGTGGAGTAATGAGTAGCTTGCAGTTTGTTTTCAAAACTTCATAACTAAATGTCCACATGTCAGAGAAGTAAATTAAATGACCTTTTATATACAAGATAAATAAATAAACAAATGTTCCTAAGGATTTAAATAGGAGATTGTGATGACTTGCATAAGTTAATTCTAATGAAATAGGAGGCTCTGTGCATGCTGAATACTCTTTTCCATAAACCTATGAGGATGTTTCTGCACTCCTTGTAAGTTTTGGTAGACATTATGAGAAGTTCTGCTTATGTCAGATAGATATTTTCTGTCAAAAGAGCATTTTTTTTTTTAAGGTGTATAAAGCCTGACATAATGTTGAAAGATGGGAATAAATTTCAAACAGCTTTATGAACAGAATATGACTGGAGTCACCCTGTGTATTATGGTTTTAAGGAATGTAAGTGATGAAATTAGTCCCATCAATACACAAATATAGAAGATTTGATTTTGTTTACAAAGCTAAGATTTCAAAAGTTTCTAAGCAATAGCGCATATCATTCACTTATTGTTCCAATTCCTTTTTTCTTTAATGTTGATTGATTTGAAAAGATTGTCTTTAATTCAAAAGCTGTTTTCATTTTAGTTTTCATCTTTCTGTCATGTTCCAAATGAGATGAAATTGAATTATCCTCAAGTATAAACAAAAGAGTTTTTATTTTCTTATTTGCTTTATCCCTCAAAGACTGCAAAGATTGCATATAAGCATCTTTTATTTTTCCTACCTCTAGACAAGAGAACATTCACAATGAGTGGATAAAAATTCTCCATTATCAGTCCCTTTTCTCACACTGTGCATCAAAAATGTAGAATTTCTTATTCCACAAGAAAAGTCTGTGTCTTATAATTTTATGGCTAGCATATCTTGTATCATAGTTTGCATACACTGATATTCTGTACTTTGTGATAATTCTATCACTCCAATATGCAGAGTCTATTGCCTCACTGAATTGCTGTAACTCAACAGTTACTCAACAGATTTGTTTAAAAGAAAAATGTTACAAAGACTTTTGCCTAGGTAGTTTGATCTTCCAGACTCTTCAGAGCAGTACAGAGAATATAGCTATTTTCATCACTTGGTCACACTGAATATATGAAAACCTAACAAGTCTGATTTATGACTATGTAGCCAAGCACAAACAATAAAAGAGATTCTTTACAGACTACATTGTTCCTCTTTTTATATGAAAAGAGATAAGGAGAAAAAGAAAATTTCTGAACAAAATATTGATGGAATGAGGTGTGAGAGATATTGCCAATTCTGATATCATCAATATATAATGTCATGTCCAGCAAAGGGAAAATATAATCATACCAGTACACATGCCCTTTCCCAGACTTCATACCAGGATCCATAGTGGCAGATGATGAGACACTTAATACACTTAATAGAATATAATCACAACTTTTTACTTGTTTTGTTTGGGTGACGTTGTCATGTACAGTTATTTGTCTCTGTTTTCATATTTTTGCTATAATCTCTTAATTTACCTTTCAAGACTCTCTGCTATATCTTCCTGGCTGTTCTCCAAAGCTACGTCAAACTTTGCATTGGCTGAACAGAGCAGTACTTGGGTTTACACAGAAGAAATGTACATCAGTACCTTCTACTGAAAAGTCAGGCATTGACTCAAGCTAGTTACAATTCCAGCTCAGCATGAAAAAAGGATAAAAATACAATCCCTTAAAATAAAACAAACATGACAGCAGTCCAAAAGGTCAGTTCTATCCCCTAAGAACTAATGTAAAGTTGCTGTGGGTCAGCATTTCTGACTTTATAGCCTTGAAAATATGCTTTTTATATTACTGAAACATCCCATTCCTTCTTACTCCACCTTTAAATGCAACCTAGGAAAACGTGCACCAGCATATAAGACTTGAAAAGGCAGATGGGTCATTCAGATATTTCACACATACAAAAGCTACTGCAAGTTCTCAGATGAGGACTTTTGACTTTTGCACAGTGGCTAGATCACAGCAACGATTTATTGTTACTGGCTAAACCACCATATGGTTGACATGTATTGTTATTTCAGCAAATTGTTTTTCCTCCAAGACAATTAATTTTACTCTGATTTAATACCATACACTGAATGTCAAAAGATTTTACAACTTCCCTTTTTTCCTTCCCTCAAAATCATGCAGAGAGAAAGAGTAAAAATAATCTTCAGGATTTTGAATCTGTGTACAATTCTAATTCATTTTATTTATTTTTATAGGCCTATATTGACAAACTGCTGATTCAGTGGTTTCTGGGTGGAATTAAGCTTGATTTCTTCCAGGCAATGGAAGAAACAAATTTGTATTTATTTTCAGCTATTTATATGAATGCTATTGATTGCAGAATAAATTCTTATGCTGAAATACTTCTAAGATATAACTGTACAAAAAAACAAAACAAAACAAAACAAAAAAAACACACACACACACACACAAAAAAAAGGCCACAGATTATTTAGTACCAATATATTGTGAAAAATAAGAGTTTTAATAACGTGCATCTCATTCTCTGTGATAAGAATATACACGACCTTCTGCTTATACATATTTCCTGTTAATATAAATGGAAGAGGTTTCCTTCCCACTGGAATGAAGCTAAGAAACAAAAAAGCAATCCATTCACAGTTCAGAGTACTATTTCATTCTACCACTAGCCAAGTATCAGATAAAAAGTTTCTGGAGATTGACGATGAGATCATAATAGGTCTGTTGTGAATGACTGTACCTTGACGTATCAAAAGCATGGAATATACTAGGTGTGAGAGAGATTTTCACCAGAATATTTATGCAAATAATATTCTTCTAGTTTCTGTAAACTCTTAGATAACATCAGTAAAAGCTGTGAACTTAGATTCAAAGTTTTGATCCTTCAAGCTTGTATCATTTATATTATTTCCTTAAAAAAATTAAAAAATGTGAATATGTATTTACACTGAGGAATGGAGGAATCTACATCGTTATCTAATTAATTTTGCCTCTTTATATGTATATACTGCCAATGTTGTCCACTGGACATTCACATAAGATACAGATATATGCTCTATGTTCTTAATTCTAATCCAAAATGAAAAGATATGATAAAAGTACTCATTGTTGCTCTTAATTTATATAAAATACAATGTTTTCATTGGTTAAATTACATAAAAATGTTGTAATAAGCCTTTGTCTCTTATGATATTCTTACGATCACAAAATTCAAAATGAAAATAAGATATTAAAGATATTCATATTATAGCAGATGATAATAAATGATAATTAAGTTGCATAAGATAAATCTTTGGTATATTATTATTATATTGGAACACTGTGAACAATCTGTTTAAAAATGGAAGCAATATGTATCCAAAGATCTACAGTTATAGGGAGTACACCCAGTTTTCTTGTTAATCATAGAATCATTATATTTGGAAAAGACCTCTAAGATGATCTAGACCAACTGTCTACCTACCATCAATATTGTCCACTAAACTGTGTTGTTAAATACTACAACTGCACTTTCCTTAAACATCTCCAGGGATGGTGACTCCACCATCTCCATGGGCAGCCTGCTCCAATACCTCTCCACTCTTTCTGAGAAGACATTCTTCCTAACATACAACCCTGGTGCAGCTTGAGGCCATTCCCTCTTGCCCTATCAACCAACTTTTGTTAAAGGATGCTGAGTAATGAAACACTCAGGTTTGAAGACCCTCCAGTTCGCACCCTCTTTGAGCACAGAAATCTCAGGATAATGTAAGTGCCTGAAAGACATCAGTGTTGAAGGAAGAGAAGAAATAGGTGCCAAAATTTGGATTCCTGGCAGCAAGTACATTGAGGGTTGGGTTACCTACAGTAATCAGTTAAGCCCTGCTATTTCCTTCCCCCTGCCATTACCTGCCATTTTAGTTTCCAGCTAAATTATTCTTTAGCTTTTTGGTATTGACATGATTCTTCATTTTAACAGTTATTTTTTTCAGATCTTTTCCACAGACAGCTTTCCGGTTCTTCCTAGAACCTCAGTTTGAAATTTTAAGTTGGAAGCAATGGACAAACCAAACTCTTGGTTTGAACATTTGACTGGAATGGAGACAAATGCAGATATGAATTTTTACAGGTTGCCTCCCACTGCAATGTCATCTAAAATTAACTTGAAAAATAACCTTGCAAGGATGACCCACAACATTTACAGGTTTAAACCAGAGAGTTTTCAGTGAAATACTTAATTCTAACATCTAAGCAAATATGGACTCTACAAGGGAAGTAAGATGACTATGATTCCTATCCTGCAGCCAGTTCTGCACTGTAGTTATTGCTATTACTGCAGAAACCAGGTCTCCTTTTGTTTAGCAAACATTAATTGTTAATTGAAACACTGAAAGTAAGCAGCCTGCCTGTTTCACAGACCTTAACATATCACTCTCCATGACAACATGGAACTCAGAGGAAGGAAGAATGTTCCTGGGGGAAAGCTGAGAAGTGCAAAGAATTTTTAATTTTTTTTTTAAATCTGCAATGTCATGTTTATTTTTGTTAGCTGAAAGCTACTGTTTGAAGTCCATTTGTGTTGGTAGATTACTTTATCTACTCTTCCTTAGGGAACAGACACTTCACTATCACTTTGTATACACTACGCTGATAGAGCCTTTACATTTGCGTGTGGAACTGTATGCCACTATGTTTAAGTACTTTATTTTCCACTAGAGCTCTGAAACATCAGAGGAAACTTGTCTGTAAAGGAGGAAGGCCTTGTTTTACTTAGTACTATTTTTTTCTTATAAACTTTGTGTTTTGAAGGGTTGAAGAGGCTCTTCAGTATGGATAAAAGTTTAAAGATGCAAGAGATAAATGAGTAAGAAATAAAAACATTTAAATAACATAAAGAACAGCAACATTTTCTAAATTATACTGTAAAATATACTGTGATAGTTGTGAGAGCACCACCAAGAAATCCTCCACACGGAAGCTGTAAATATTAAAAATGCATAACGTTTTTGAAAGCAATGACATTGTGGTTTAGAGCCACAATTGTCATTTAAATAAACCATTTAAATATCTTTGGAAGTTTTATCCAACAACAGTGACAATCATGTTTTTACAACAAGCTCTCTATGTACACCAGAGAAAGGTTGCTACTGATGTTGCCAGAATTTAAAGATGAGAGTAATAATCTCTCACTTCCAAACGGCATATGTGGGACATTCTCATTCCAGCTCTTCTTCCAGGCATGGTAGCAGACAGCAGACATTTTCTATGCCTTTTCTTACCACTGAAAATGGTCTTTGCATAGCTGAGCTGCAATACAGGCTTAGGAAGAATATAAGGGACTGGATTAACTAATAGGGCAAACACAAACCTGGCAGTAGGGATGGCAAGTGGAGAGTAGCTACAGCTTAAATAAGGTGTAGTATGAACACAAGGAGTCTCATACTGCAAAGCTACTGTACTATAGACATGCAGAGCAGCAGCAGAGCTACAGTGCATACTCTGAACTGATACATTACACTGATTTATTCACAGTACATAAAGACTAAGTCAGGGGTAGAACACATGCCTGAAAGTCCTCATGGTAATTTTATCAATGTCCTCAGTTCCCCCAGTTATAAGTGATGAAAAAGAAGACAACTAATACTCTATCTTGTTTAGTAATGGATACATGATTTTAGACTGTTATATGGGAGCTCCTCTGAAATTATTTAGGGCATCTGGAAACCCTTCATAATAATACTGAAATTAATCCTCATGAGTATAGTAGTCCAGTACACTGTTCAGGAAATTATGACACCAAAAAAGGATTAAAAAAAAAAAAGTTAAGCAAGCATAACAAGAAATGCCTCTATTATTATACAAGGTGCTCAGAAACTTTAGATAGACGTGATATAAATAGAACACAACTTAAACCTGTACTTGTGCCCCCTCTCATCTACGATACTATTACCACTGTCCCAGAAAATTCTTTCAATACAGAACCCATATTTTCCCTAGTATGAGCATATGTGCCTACCTGTAATGTAGATGGACTGCTCTCATGAATACTGTGTTTTTGTGATACTATCATGTTGCTGTTGTCAGACAAGTTAAGTTGACTTGTCCCATGACATCACAAGCCAGCAGGTAAGACAGCATCTCCAGGTAACAGCAAATCAAGGCTGCCTCTAAAGATTAAGAAAACAGTTTTAAGTCATCCTATGTGCCTACTAGGCAATAAAATAAAATAAAAAATCTAGATAGTGAAACACATAAGTTATGGGCCCCTCTATAGTGCATGCTGACACTACCAACCTTCTACACTCTGAAGTACATAGGAAAGCAAATTTTATTAAAGACAGTAGATCTTGGGAGGAAGGAATTCTTGTTAGGTGTAAAAGGGGCAGCTTTGGTAACAGCTGAAGTTGATACCAGTATCAATTAATTATCATTACAATTGTAATTTTTAAAATATCTTTACAGCATAATGCTTTTAAAGTGCTCTTTAAAGCACCATAAAAGATAACACTACCTTTTTTGCAGGTAAGAAAACTGAAGCATGAAATAATGATAATATCAACCCAAAAGGAAGCATTGCATTCATAAGTTATCCATGTATACACTCCAACACAGAGATGCTAGAAAATTCCCTAGCTTTTTTTTTTGGAAGTCTTGGGGTTTATTTTTTATTATTATTATTACAATTACTTTTCTTTTTAATACAGGTAGAGCCATTTTAGTTCTTATTTTTCTAGAGAATACAATCTCTTTACCAAGTGAAAGAAGGATTCAGGAATTTATCCTGTATGTTGAGTGTTAAAGAATAGAGAGGGTTCCTAAGCCTTTTCAGGACCCAGTATGTTTTGTAACGGTTTCTCTTTAGCTATGTTTGCTGCAGAAAGAAGAAAACAGCAAAGGTGCTGACATGTGCTAGCACACTTTTCTGTCAGGGAAAAGCCAGATGAAAAGCCAGAATTTATAGAAGTCAGCATTTACTATTGCAGTGTAAAGAAATTCCAAGGATATTGAAATGCTTTTAAGGCCAGTTGAAGCCTTATATTCTGAGATTTGAATTGAATTGAATAACAGACATTTATACTTAAGGAAGTAAATTCTGCCTTCCATTGCATCTGCCTGTCTTTACGTATTTCAATGTTACTGGAGGAAAATATGCAGTGTAACATTGTTTGAGTAGTAATCTGTTGAGCATCCTAGCAGACATCCCTCTGAGACTTCATCACTCCAAAAGCAGTGATTATTTTTCACTCAATCCAGAATGAAATCAGTCATCAAACATAAGTGTTGTTCATGATCTTAGGAGAAGTAAGTAACAGCAGTATTTCTCATCCATTTTGGAGATTCCCTCATTCTCTATATTTAATTCTCCCTATTTTGGCTTTACAGTTCCATGTCCAGTATCTGATGATAAGCTCACATAATTTCCCACTCCACCCTGCCCTGTTTAGCAGGATGTACTGCCATGCTTATTTTTTTTGTTCATGGTAATCTACAGTAACAAGTTTCTTTTCACTCATTGCAATTTTAGAACGGATTTTAGTCTGACAAATGTTATTGTGAATTGTAGTGATATTTGCAAGGACATGTTTTTCAGCATAAGTCTCAAATTTGCCTTTTAGAAATAGAGATTCACTGATCCGTACACTTTCTTTGTAGAAAGGTGTACTGCAAATATCTGCTTTGTCAGTCTATACATTCAAGTCACAGTTTTCTGAGATACTGAATCAAAGCACTTAAAACCAGGAAAGCTTGTATCATACTAAAGGACTCCTACTAAGGTCCATGATCTCCTTTTGCTGCAGTAAAACAAACATAAAATATAAAGTGTGATAAAGTCAACAAATATCCCTGATCTCCTGACTTGCTGGCTGTTCTTTTCTTGTGGAGGATGATAGCCAGCTATCTAATCAAAATGCATAACCAGTGTCTGTTCCTTCCACCCCCAGACCCATTCATTTTCTACTCAGAATCTCTGCTTGGGGTTGTATAATTGATTTTGACATAATTTACTGCTTACTTGGTAATGCAGCATTGCAGTCTCTGATAAAAACCATATCAAGTCACAGCACTGGTCTAGAGCCTGAAAGGGAGGCAATGTAATCACTTTCTTACCCTAATGCACCACCATCTCATTTCTGCTGGGCAAGGAGCTGCAAAGTAATCATTGTAAAATGATGCTGGTCCCAAAGACGGTCTTTCACTTCTCTGCCTGACCACTTTTCTTTGTTTTTCTCCTTTATTTCAAGGGGAGGCATCAGGGAAACTTTTCATTGTTGGATCGTCGTGAAAATAAAAGACTGTGGTTATAGTTGTCTACCATCAGGCATCTACCTCTGGCATGGAGTAAATATATCCAATCCTGAATTACCATGCTAATGTTCAGGAAGATCTGGAAGAGCAAACATTAAGGAGTGAGCATTTTACATAAATGTTCTTCCATCCTGTTTCTATGCTCCAGTATTTGTTATTGATCCTGTGTCCGCCTGTGTTTGGTAATGAAGTAGGAGGAAACTCTGCCTCTGTTCTCCTGGCTGCCATGCAGAGTCTCTGTACTGGTGCCATACGCATAGGTCTGTAGTGGCTCCTCACCTTCCCTGTAGCCACCATGCCCGCACCGCTGGCCCTGTTCACCAGGCCCATGCCCAGAGGCCCACAGTCTGCCTGCACGGCCTCTGCTGTGGTGGTGTGTGAAGCTGAAGCGATCTAAAAAAATGAGTAGATTGCAGACACCTAGGTGATGTGAGAGATGATTGTTGGTTTGTGGTGCTCTGCACAGCACTGTGTGTTGCAGTCAATAGATTCAATCAGGTTCAGCTACCCTCTTTGTGAACATGTAAAGTTCAGTAACTCCACAGTGACCTACAACATCCAGCATTTTCTCACACCACCTTCTTACAGGGTCCAGGCCGCTTAACGAAGCTTGCTGAGAAACTCTCTCTCATTGGCTACTTTCTCCTACCTGTAGGGAATGACAACCAACCAGAGCTGCAGTAGCAGATGCTAGCCACTACCATCCATTGCTGGTCTGATTTCTGAGGGGAGAGAATGGCTGGGTTCCCAAACAGCCACCGGCCTATCAGAAATAGGACGGCTCTGCCCCCCCTCTGCAGCAGCTACCTGGGCATATCATAGAATCGTTAAGGTTGGAAAAGATCTCTGAGATCATCTAGTCCAACCATAATGGCATCTGCTGCACCACAGCTAGGTGGCAGAGGCCACACAGAGTGCACTGGCTGTACTGATTGGGGAGGTGAAGGATGTGAGCGGGAAAAGGACTGTTTGATTTCAATGGCCTGATTTCCCTAGGCATGTTATTGTTTGCTGTGATTTATGTATCATTTGCATAAAAGGCTAAATGAACACTTGGTTACAGCAGTTCAAGCCATTGCATTTCAGTGAGCATCAGGCAGCTTAGATCATCTGCTCTCAGGGGACAAGTGGTTAATTATCATCTCTTGGTCACTCCTGCAAAATGGCCACCCCTGGAAAATGCCCAGATGCTGCTAGTGATTTTAGGGAGCTGCTTAGCCCTTGTCTCTGACTGGCTGACTTGTACAGCATTTCTGAATCTCTTACATTCTGTTCTATGGTCACGTTATGAAAACAAAAGACAACATATTACTTGTCAAAGATGATTATTACTATCTGCTTCCTACATCACATTTTTGTATCATTATTATTTTTAAAGCAGGCAGTAGTAAGCACACCTTTACAATGATAACCACTCTGATCAAAGCTGAGGAAACAAGCTGGCTTTTTTCAGATGATATTTTAGAGTGATTTTTCAAACCACAATATATGCTCTCTTTGACAATGACAGGCATGTAGATTGATATATCTTTGCTGTCCTAAAAATTAAATACCAGTAATGACTCCAGTAGATTGTACATGAAGAATTCTTCCCATACCGCTGTCCACTCAAATTCATTAAAGGCAGTGATTTTTCACAGTGATTCAGAGTATGTGTTTACCTTTGAGAGTAAGGAAATCTCATCCAGACAAATCACTGGAGCCCAGTCGTGGCAGAGAATAACCACTCCTGATGATCGGCAACTAGGTTGGTGGCACATTTGGTACATGTGGGTAATGATGTGTAACCATATGCAAACTACTGTATCTGGTGGCCAGGAGCATGCATATTGTACTAATGATTCTGGGTACTCCTTGTTAAATACTTAAATAAAAGTAATGGGAGTTTCTCACCTTGCAATAATTCTCTTAGAAACAGCTAAGCTTCACAATTTGATATCCAAGCTTTAGTTGAGAAGGAACTAGATGTGACTGTAGACAGGTGAGCATTCATGCCAGTTTACTTTTAGGTACTGACAATCCAATCCAGACCAACTTTCTGCTTTGAAGTTGTAAAACCATTTACTTTTATTTTGGCAACAAAGTAAAGATTGGGATTTAGCACAAGCTACTGCCACAGGAAGAGACAACAAGCGTGAAAACAGTGTTTACAGGGCATGAAACAGTAAAATAATAGGTACTCTATAGTAGATAATCTCTTTAAAAAAAAAGAAAAAAGAAAGAAAAAGAAGAATGAAACAAAGATCTGTTACAGCTGGGAATCAAGAAGCCAAAGTGCTTTACATCAAAAAGTCTTTTCTGATACCGACTGAGAGTTAAACTCAGATCTATGCAGCAATTTCTATTTTTAAGACATAACTCAGGGCTCTTTACACAAGGTACTATAGCCTAGGAAAGCCTTGTCTACTTAAGTAAAAAGAGATAATAAACAATTTTCTTGGCTTCAAATAATGCTGTATTCTACTCACTCAGGGAGAGGAAAAAAAAAAAAAACAAGTTTGACAGACTATTGACAAAACACAAAATCCAGGACATCAGGACTCCTCAGCTCACCCTTTGGTTCCTAACACACCACATCAAAAGTTACATAGAGGAGTCATCTCCTCTATTAAGTCACCTTCGAGGTATATGGCAAAAGCTTATCAGAGAAAAGTGAGTTCAAGATGGGGTTTTATCTCAGTTTAAGTGGGCTTCCAAACTGTCCTGACACTGGATCAGCTCCCACTGACTTTCACTATGTGAAAATAGCTTGTTTATTTTGCATTGCATTGGTTTTGTTTCCTTAAACTGTTGCCTTTCCTTTATATTTAATGTAGAACAGGAGGGTACATGTTGATTTATTTATTTGAATAAAATCTATAACTTTTTGTATTTTTTGCATTTGTCTAATATATATTAATATTTATATATATTTACTTTGGTCTGAGACATTAAAAGGACTAACTGATGGAAAATCTGTGTTTAGAAAACTAATAAAAAGGAGACTTGTGTTTTGGGGGGTGGAGTGGAGCTGGTGAACAAAAGGATACCTGTCAAGAAGTACACAGGAGTTCAATGGATTGGACTATGCTCTTTTGTATGCTCAGGTTCTAGCCTGGAGTTACTCATGTGCTTGATATTAAGCGCATGCATAAGTCTGTGCACGACTGGAATCTATTATTACCATGTTGACATACATTTGTTAAGGGTTCGATTCTGCTAACATTTCTACTGGCAACACGGAGAGACACAGCAAGATCCTGCAGTTCAGGAAGGTATTACTCTGCATGAGGAGGATGGACAAGATTCTGGGGATCTGTTAATACTTCAGTGAACATTTGTAGTGAACTATATTTTAAATACATTTCCACAGTCATATTTATTTCTAAAATATCTAAAGACATCAATCAACCTGTTGATTAAAGGGGCATGCATCCCGCTCTGCGAACAAAACCATTTTAAAAGATTTATTAATGGTTATTCATTTATTTAAATTTAGTTCTTGTAAGATCTCAGTTGCGTGAATAAGATGTTTAAAAAATGTTCCTTACTTCTTGTTCTTTCAGCTATAAATATATATTTGGCCTATGGATTTTTTCATAGTCCTAAGTTTATTTTTTTTTTCTGGATTTAGGCACAATAACCCAATTTTTTTTAACCAAAGCAGGAGATTTTGAGAAACTACTGTATTTTCACTGTGGCAGCTGCTGTTATTTAACTGATAGCATTCTGGTAATTTAAAATAACTCCTACCAAGAGCGTAAACCCATACTGATCAACTTTGTTTGGGACTGAGTGTTTTTTTCCTACAGCGTTTGAACTGCAGGCTCAGACAAGCTTAACCTTCTGGTTTAAATCCACATGTTTCAGTTGCAGGAAGCACTACATTCTGTTTACACATCCATTACCTCTGGAGTATTTAATGTGCCATTTCCATCATAATTAGATTTCTAGTCACTGAATTTGGATTATTTTCTTTGGGCACAAACTTCTACAACTTGGATTTATGAGCTGAAGACTACCGAGTCTTTATACTTATTACATTCACATTTTAATACAATACTACGTGGGGATGCAATGAAATGTGATGGATGAAAGTGCTGGAGCCAGTTTTCTTAAGCTGTGCATGCTTTGCAAAATTGCCTGGTGCTGGGATAGGAAATTGGCTCCACCTCCTCCTCACTTTTTCCTCTTCCTCCTGACTTAGGTCTGGCTGAGCTTAGCTTGCTGGCTAAAAGCAGCGTAGTGTAATGTAGTGAAGAATTTGAAAGAAAATAGCTTTGTTGGAAAATATCTTTACTGACTTAGGTGCTATTGTATTTGTTGCTAATGTGTTTGTACAAAGCTATCAAGCTTCTCTCTCTACACGTCATGATACCATGTTATACCCACTTGTTTAGCATTCGCATGGGAATTTTTGCTCTCAAGTAGAATGTAGATGTTCAAATATGTAGATTTTCTACATTTGCAATAGTGTTCATAGTTCTGAAACAGGTCCCATCTTTTGATAACAACAAAGCAGTCCCTTTTCCAACAAATACTTATTTGTAGAAAGCATGTGAAGAAAAACCCTGGGTTGTATAATCCCTACTTGACTATATGCATATATATAAATATTATCCTCACCCACAAACTTGGAAAAAAGGCAATTCTCAGTACCCCTACTTCCAGTTCCATCTGAGATTGGTGTTGAAGTAGAACCCTCTTCCCTTTTGTTCCCCAGGGTATTACACACAAGTGAAACTCTGCACTTAAGAATGTGGTTAACCCAAAATTTTTCAGAAATCATATGTCCTGAGATTAGGAGTTGTTACTGGGACAAATAGGCCCATCATTAAAGTCAAAATAAATCTGTTTCAATGTCAGCTTGCTTTCTGATTCTCAGTCCTGTAAATGTTATAGATTAGACTACTACTTCCAGAAATATTTTATGCAAGGAAGATTGTTCCTCTTTGCCACCTTACCTGTTTCACATGAACCAAACTGCTTAGTGTTTCCATTATTCTATGCTTGCTGAGCAGCTTGTTAGAAAGACAAAAGAGAAGGAAAAGGTAAGAGAGGGCTGTAGTCTCCTAGTCCTTCATTGTAGGAGCAGTTGGTATTTATTTATTTATTTATTTTAATTTTCATTTGGGAGGCAGAACAGATCTGAACCAATGTTTTGACCCCTCTTTCCTTGTTGTATCTGGACACTGTGCTGGGAATGGTATGGACAGATTGCTCATGGGAAGGAAAATTAATTTCTCAGATGTCTGCAGAACGCAGACACAGAAAGCTTTTGTACTGTTAAGTTCTGCTGACAAATTATTTTCTTACATGATCTACATCTCATACTTGCCAAAAAGTATTATTCAGAGAAAGAAAGTAGCTTAGTCTATCATCTACTTCAGCTAACCTTGGCTCCACTCTCCTGCTCTTCAGTGTCTTATCAATGACAACTGCATAGCACCATACATCATGTCTCTCAGTTAAGAGCATGTGATAGTGTCAGCCTTGGACTTCATATGAGGACTCTTTCTTTTTTAATATATCTTTTCTGTCCAGTATAGAAAAAACAAAACCAAGGGCATTAAAGAAAAGATGTGTGATCTTTAAGGTTGTTTTTTTTTTTTCTTTCTTCTTCTTTTTCTTTTTATTTCTACAGTCTGTTAAGTTGGATATATCACAGCAGTGAAATGGATTTGTAGCTTTCAGACTCTAGTTGCTTCATTTTCAGCAACCTTAAACATATTTGGCAAGAGTTCAGGCCTGTTAACCACCAGACACAGGTTGCCTCTGATTAAGATTTGTTGCCACAAATCACAATCACGAAGATTGACACTAAATATTGAAATATCTGATCGTTTAAATGCATTCAATTAATATTTTAAATACAAAGCTGTCCAGAACACAACAGCCACAACAATTTCCAGCGGCTTAGGACTTAGAATAAGTGAGATACTCGTCATTAACCATTCTTACTCTGTTTTTGATTCAAACTTTTGTTTAAATTTTTAACTGCCTCTTGATGGTTAGAAAATACTGGGAAAAGGCCCTAAACCAAGTATTTCCAGGTCTTTATTTTGCCTTCATCACTGCTACAGAGCTATGCTGTCCATTTCTTCTTTGTCCATCTGAGTTTTGTATACCTTTTTATATACTTCCCAGCTTTGTCAAGAAGGAATAGGAGTGCTCATCCCAAACTCTCCTGTACCTGTGAGATAGATGTATTAGACTTAGCTTAGGCTTACTTCTACCTTGTTACTTATTACCTGCTTCCCAAAGTTGTCCAACCATTAGGACGTTATAAGTAAATAATCTCTCCTAATATCCAGACCTAGTATCTAACCAATTATCCAGACTTACAGAGAGGATTTATATGTCTTTTTTCTGGCAAGTCTATCAGATTCTAGCTAGTCATTTAATTCATTTGCTTAAATTTAGCACAGATGTCGCATATCAGTCTGTACCAATTTCTGCTTGTTGGTTAGCTATCAGGTGCTTTGAATCTCCTTTGGTATCAAACTTTGTTCTTGAATGGTTAATTAACTCTGTTCAAGGATTAAGATAAAGCTGGATATAATAATAGGCGAATAATATAGGCGAGCCCCAACTGTTAGCCTAACAATGCCCATGTCCACTTCAAATGTAGGTTTTGCAACAGATATTCACAGCATAAGTAGTTCATTGCCCTTCTGAAATTCTCTGTGTTCTTTCTGTTTAACTTGAAATCATGGGATCTTAATCCCTGAAGTTTTAGCTGAAATATAAAATTGTTGGGAACTACGGTCTGAACATAAGCACTGGGAAATAGTCATAATAGTCCTACAAAAAAACATGCTATCATACTAGAAAATAGGTAACAGAACTTTCAAACTTATTCCTTTATTTCACAGGCATATTCTAAAAATATTAAATTGATATGGATTAATAAAATTAAAGTCAAGTCTGCCCACACAGAATAGCTTAAATGGAGTATCCTAAATGTAAAATGGGACCAGGTATTAAAAACATAGTATTAAGATACTGAAGGAAATGTTATGAAATACCATCCATGTGCAGAAAAAGATGTGAGTGACTGTGTAATTAAAGATCCTACAATGATTGTTTTCCTAGCTGGATTAAGAAAAAAAACCTCTACAGACAACACAACTTCTTTTTTTTGTAAATTTTGAGTGTTTAATATTGAAGTCTTAATAGTAGTCTGATAACACAACATTTAACTTTTAACCCTTGAGTTATGATATACATTCAGCCATGAACTGAGAATTACAAAAACAGAAGTTTTTTCCTCCGTGTTGCTTTGTTTTTCCTACCTTCTTTTGTTAGCAAAAGGATACAGATACTATGTTTCCATTTCTTTTCCAGCAGTCTATCAAATACAATTGAATCACATTCCAGTGCTTTATTAGGAGCAGGTGTTAAACATTTTATTCTCTTTCTCTTGTGACTCTATCAATAACTCACTCACTATAATGTTATGACTAGATATTTGCTAAACTGTCTAACATAATTAGTGATGGAAAAAGAATGCATACTACCCACTATTGTAATTCAAGTAGGTAGCATGAGTTTGTTTCTCAATTTTGTTCCAAATTTCCACCTTGTTACCTTTGTTTGTAGAATGTCAAATGGTGTTGCCTCCTGGCAGATATTGAGCAGCCCAGTAGAACACACTGCTACCTATCAGATCATTCCTTTTCTTACTGGTATGGATTCAGCGCTTTAAAGGACATTTTACAACACAGACTGATGTCAGACATGACAATTTGTTTAAATGGAGGCTACCTAGGAATTTACTTATTAGTTATCAACAAACATAATAATCAGTTCTGAAAAGCGTGGTCTTTCAAAAAAACTATTGACTAGAATTTACTGTTGCAAGTAAAGTTGAAACCATGGTGTTATGTGGTAAGACATAAACTCAGTAACATATGGAATTAAAGAAAAATTATCATTCTATCTTAAAATTATCAAATCCTGAAACTATTGTCTGAAATAGACCATTTCATTATAAAACATCTCTCCAAGAAACCTGGGTCTAGCCAAACTAGTGTCAAGTTACAGCCATGCTTATTCAATTGTAATTGACAGCTGTAAGCTTCTGTTATTAAAGAACTCCTTAATGAATTTTCAGATAGAACAAGACTGTTGGCACATAGGGTTTTATGAATAACAGCATTTCCTGTGTAATCTTTTATCTATGGGTGTTTTGTTTTTTTTTTTCTTCCAAACATGACTCTGGAGGAAAACAATTTCTGTTTTGAGCATGAAGATTGCCTTTTACTTCAAGCTGACAGAATCTTGTTTGTTATTTTAGTGGCCTGTGATCTTGATTAACTGTAGAGTGATTTGCTTCAGGAATATAGACAATGCATCACTGTGTTTTGCTTCTGTAGAGATGTACTCCAGTTCAGTGGTCATCAGTGAAACCAGTAGGACACCATCCCAGCAAGTGGAAAATCCACCTTACTCTCTACAATCATTGAGTTTACACACCTGGGCCCAGCTCAAGAACATTACTTTCCCTTCATGCATTCATGAAAAATGTTACTTCTCCAATGGGGAGAAAATCCAAGCAATATCTTGTTGAAACCACAGGTTTCAATTATTTTCCTAATAGAATTAGCATAATTTAAGTGCTGTAGAAATTCATGTTTACAAACAAAAACAAACAAACAAAAACCCCACAAACAAACAGATGGCATGTTACTTATATTTTATTAGAATTCTGATCCATCATATTTTGTTCCTACTATTTCTTGGTACATCCATCTGTCACATGACGTAACTGGTAATTCCTTTCCCAGAAAATGAATTAACACGGCACCAGATTACTATCTGTATTATTACTGCTTTGTTGTTTTTGTTTTTAACAGAACAGTTAGCATATATGAAGAGCTTCACCTGCTGTTTTAGTTAGGGTGAATGATAACTGAATCTGATGCAATCCCACTCATTTACAATGTACAAACCTCTGATCCCCTAAACACAGAAGAAATCAAAGAGGAAACAAATCCTTCACAGAGAACTCCAAACCTTTTTAATCCAGCCTCTGGCTGAAAACACATATTTTTGTACTCCTTCTGTTGTTACATCCAGTTTATATTCTCTTCCTGCACATATCACACCTTTTCAAAGTATCTAACTTCATATTAAAATATTTCTCCTATGTGTTCTTGCAAATACCTTTCTTCTGTCTTCTGACTTGGGTTTATTTTTAAAGTACTAATAAAAGTACTTTTAGCTCCTTAGTTGTAGAAATGATCTTAGTGACTTCTTTCAGCTGTCCAAAATGAAGGGACTTTGGCACCCCAAAGTTTATAAAATTAAATTCAATACTTATCAAATTATAAGGCAGATAAGAAAAGCTAGCCCATGATAGTTATGGAACAATTTAGTAGCTATGTTAAGTTAGTGATGACTGTTGGCAAGGCATACACAGGAAGGTTCTTGTAAAGCCCAGCCAAGACCACTGAAGTGATCAGCTCTGCAGGTGATCAATATCTTTCAGTCATTCTTTTCCAAACTTTGAAGCCTATTTTTATCCCCTGAGTTTAAAACTGTGGTCTTTATTCTGATTTCTGTAGACAGCTCCAAGAAATTTTTGAATGGCATTTGAAATATTATTATTTGAAGCAATAAGATAGTCCAGATAAGTTTAATCCCCATTACTCAGTGTCCAAAATGTGAACCCTGATTCATATTCTCTTTTTCTTTTTCCTTTCACTGGCATAACATTTTACAACAAGGAGTCATATCAGAGTGGGAAAACATATTTGGTAACATAAAGCCAACCTAGATCCAAAAGACTCAAATCTGTGTTCTATCCACATTGTGAAGGGGCAGTTTTAGGAGTGTGTTGAAACATTCCACATTATAGAGTTGGTCAATAAACCTCAAAACATTTGAAGTTAAACTTTCTTCCAATTCCATGATTTATTTCTCAGAAATTATTTCTAGCAATGATATTTTCATTATATTTTATTTGACCACAGTTGTTCATCTTGTTGTTGTATAAATAGGTTGTGGATTTGGATCTGCTTTTCATTCTATAAACCTTAGTACACTTTCAGAGAAATACACAGATTCATATGTGATAGGTTTAGAACTGTTAACCCATTCATGCAATCACATACGTACAATATTTATGTACATAAAGATGCTAGGATATTTTTAAAAGAAGCAGAATCATTTCTGGGAAATGTTGTCATAAATTGAAGAAAAACACTCTAGCAAATTCTAACTGTTTTTTCAAACTCCCAGTGTATAATTTTATTTTCCAAACTCCTTGTTGAAGATCACCCTAGGAACTACTGACATCTTCACAGGAGGCTGCAGAAGCAATTGAATGACTGATAGACAGATGGACTAACTTTCAGAGTATTGTATGAATTTTTAAGGGCATTGCTCTCTAATCTGAAAGATTCCAAATGAAAGGAAAGGGCAGTATCATGTGACATAGCCACAGGTATTTTCTTAGCCAAAGCAAATTTACATCTTGTATCCCAGACAGGCTTGGCTTCAGGTTGACCTTAATGTTTACAGATCAGAAAAAAAAGCTAATGATAATGGCATACATAACTAGGGGACAAATTCAAAGCTGCTTGGAAGGGTATAAACAAATAAACCTAGCAAGTTAAAATATATCTATTTTAGCTCTTACTCAAGAAACGTGCAAAGATGTCACTCTTCTGTAACTGGATGTCATCTGTTGGGGCCACTTTGCTTTGCTTGCTCTTTTCTTCTAAGCATGCATAGATTTTTCAAGACTGAATGCATTCTCTCATTCTACAAATTTTTCTCGAATATCTCTATTTACCTCTATTACTAGCATCCAATCACTAGGATGTTGTCTAACACTAACTGGAAAGTAACTGCCCTTGGACACACATGAAATGATATTTTCAAGTGTAATTGTCTTTATGATGATGTTTAATCTTTACGTCTGAGTTCTTCCGATTTCTTTGTAATCAATTCAGAACTTAGTATCATTTGAAACTAAATGTATGGCCTAGATTTCTGGTTTATTCATACTTTGCGAAGACCTGTAGATGTAGTAGTTCTGGTAAAGTCGCATGGTCTCTTCTACAATTTGTGTTTATACCAAAAGTAAAAGTTTTGTGAAAGTTTTTTCTTCTGCAATAGACATTCTAATTCTCTTTTCAATTTGTGTATGTCATTGAAGAGCAGCCTATGTCTGCTTAAGTTCCATGAATTTTTAAGGAGGAAATTCAGTGCTGCTCTTGCGGTGTGTAATAATGGAGGTCATCTAGACAGTTTTAATAGAAGTCACTGAAAACATGTATAAAATAATAAGAAATTAAATCTCATGTTTTACATCTTCAGGAAAAACTTTTTGTTTCACATAGAGAGTGAAAGAAGTTTTAGTAGTCCTTTGGACTGTGAGAAATAATAGGATGAAAAAGTGAAGATTATGTTACTGGCCCTGACTGCGTGGCCATACCTGCCATTTCTAATTCACTGTTGTAGTTTTATGATTTTTCGGTTATCGAGATTCCACATCAATACATCATGTAGTACACTGGGAGTTAAAGAATTAATGCTCCAATTCCAGGTACTTGTCCCAGAAGAGAAGAACTGCAGAACTACATACCCCAGAGGACTTTGCATTCAGAGAGGAGATATAACTCCTGGCAAGGTCATGAGATGTTCCATTTTCCCTTTTGGTCTCAGCAGCGTGTGAGCTCCCTAGATTGTCTCACCTTAGCATTAGAGTAATGCCTTTGGTTTTTGGACACTCATTTTATTTGATTTATTAGCTCCAATTCTAATTACATTGGATTATTTTGTTACTATAGTGTGTTATCTTGCATTCCAATATCTTATTTAGTAAATTAGTTTGTTTCTCCTCAGATCATTGCTGCTGTTGTGTTTTAGGCCCATCTCTCTATCCTTTTCCCTTATCCCTTTCTGGGCACAGATCTGCAGGTCCCTCCACCCCGCTTGTCACAGAAATGGGCCAAATTAGAATGTCAATAAACCTTTGACATTCACATTCAACAATGTTTGTGATATATCCTTCTGCTTTTGGATAGCCAGTGTGCAGTTCCTAGATGGTGTGCTTCATAAGGTAAAACCTTGAAAAGGCTGTAAACAACCATTTCTTTTTGATGCAACCCTTTCCACGATGAACATTGTGCTTAATGCTTTGATGTTACACTTTCAAATTGCCCAGAAATTGCAGCTGTTACAGTGCCTGGTTATTAAGTGCAGCTCTGTATAAAGTATGCTGCTCTCTTTGCTGTGATCTCTATCAGCTCTCAAATTTTAAAGTCTTTGTTTTTCCAGTAAAGCCTGGTGCAACTTTGACTTAGACTGCTCACATATACCAAATACCTAATCCTCCAATAGATTTTTTTTGTGTGTCTAACTCCCTTTGAAATCAAAAGAACTTAGAAATACAGTTCAGAATCAGTGCCAATTTTTTAATCAAAGTGTCCATGAATAGAATTTCTAAAAGTATGCAAGGAAGTATAAATCTAATTGAAAACCATGAGTTGTGAGCTTTTAACTCTGTTATGTTAGTCTTTAGGATAGAATTTCCAAAAGACTTGAGTTTTTTGCTATTTGTAATAATTAAAGTTATTAAATTTATGAAGAAGCTGCTGGGTGTTCATTGAATATGGATCTCAGCCTTTGGATAGACGTGAAGATAGAAGTTCTCTGTATTTGATGTTCTTGTCCCTTCTTGACACCTGGAATGGCTTGGTTGGAAAAGATCTTAAGGATCATCTGCTTATTTCCAACCCCCTTGCCACGGGCAGAGACACCTTCTGCTACGGCACATTGCCTTGAGCCCCATCCTACCTGGCCTTGAACAGTTCCAGGGCTGTTCCATCCATAACTTCTCTGGTCAACTTGTTCCAGAGCCTCAGCATCCTCCTAGTGATGAATGTCTTCCTAATACAACTTCCTAATATGACCATGATGGCTTATGATTAACTAATCCTACAAAGCAGTGCACCTTGAATTGTTGGCTTCAAAAGTCTGGTTAAACCTCTATCCAGCAAGTGATTGAAGTGATTGATGATTTTTTCAGAGGGATGTTGTGCAGTTATCAATAGGAAATAGAGTGCCCAATGGGAAGGAGAAAAAAAAAAGTTGAGGGCTGACATATATGGCATGAAGCTAATGGAAGAACACACTAGGGAAATGGGTCCTGATTTTAGAATTTACATTTACTGGATTCTAAAATCATCCAATTAATACTTCCTTGGTACTGCATAGAATAGGAAGGGGGAGATGGAGAGGAAAAGAATGGTTTGAATAGTAAGGGAGATTTCTTTGAGATCTTTGACTAATTTTAGTGGTTAGAATCAAATGCAGACATTAGAAAGGATTGCCAACGTGAAAAGGAAGAAAGTTTTGGGAAGGAGACCACCCTCTACTTACATCACAACTTTGGATTGCTTCTGGCACCCGCAAGTTCTGACATCATTTGAAAAGTCCTAAGCTCTGTTTCACTGTTCAAGAAGACTCTGTTTCTTTCACCAACTGATTCTCATTAGTTCACTTCTGCTGTTGCTCGGTAATACTTGCAATAGTTATACTGCCTTATTTTACTGCTTAGCCTGTGTTATTGAACACTTTCTAATTAATATGCCTGCCAACTTACTGTTTTCCAGGATTTCACCTTCTTAGCAAACCTTCTGTTATTTTTTTTATCACTACTTTCTTCACTTACGACTAACTTCTGTCTCTATTTTACCCCTTTCTACTCTTCTATCTTCTTCAGTTGTTCTTTATATACATATATATATGTATGTATTAACTGGTTTATTCACCTTTTCCCCTTTTGTGCCACTCACCAGAGTTCTTTCTCTCAAATTTTTGATTTCACAATCTCCTGTTCTTATATGGTTTCTGCTGCCCTTCCTGTAGTAAAGAGTTAAAATTCTGTTTTTCTTTTAATTTGACCTGTATCTTCATCACTTTTCCTCTATATTGAGCTATTATCTGCCCATTTAAATGTGACATTACAAATTTGTCACTCTGTCACTAATAAATTATTAATTCTTGTTAAACTATCAAGGTGTGGTTGTTTCTTTTTTTTTTTTCATTTGTCCTCATTTTATTTAACACAGATGACAACTACAGTGTTACACCCATCACTGTAAAAATGTGTGTCATCTGTGGGTCATCTCGTAGTGTAATTATTGGTGATTGATTCTGTTTATCCTTGCAATCAATATAAGAACATGGTTTGGCATATATTTAGAGTTGATTTCTAACATTCAGTAAACATGATCTTCTGACTAGACTGGCATAGGTTTATTACTTAGAATTTGTTTGATGAATCTGAAGAATGTAATAAGTTTAATAAAACGATGGTGATAGGTGCTGTTTTACATGACTTATGTTGATATGGCCAATAATGTTAACACCTCCTGCCACAAATAGTTAAGGTGGGGATGTATAGCGATTGGTCTTCCTGGGAGTGCTGAAATGTAAAAAGTAATCCAGGCTGTTTGAAGTATATTTTACAAATGTGCATCAGGCCTTTGGGATGTCATACTGAAAAACTCAATTGTACAGTAATCATAGGAACCCAATTAGAACAGATTGCTTGAGGTTTTCTTCAGTCTTTCATCTTGACATAAATATAATGTACTTTAAATGTTTTCACATGGAATTTTATTTGTATATTGATTTGATATATTAGTTGTTTATAAATTTTATTATTAAGATCAAATAGCATTAAATTCTGTGGATCATTAGAACTCCTCTTTTAAGGAGAATCTTCTTTTAGTATTTAAAAGTTGGTGAACTAAGAAAAATACTTTTTATGTATCTAAGAGGTCTCATCATAGTGCTGCCACCACATGCATTTCGCAAGCTGGAGTTCTGTGAGAATAAACAGGAAAACACCTTAAATGTCAAGGACTTGTGTTCTAAACCATCTGCAATGTCTGGCTGAAATTGTCCATGGCCCTTAAAATGTCTTAGTTTTTACATCTAATCTGGTTGTTCTCTATATTTATGTTCTGTTAACATATTTCAAGGTTCAGGATGTTTGTAGAATAGGTCTACAATATATAGGCTTCCTGTATCATAGGTCCTCCTCCTACACAGGAGCTCACATGAAGCACTGAAGAATTTATTCAGTTCCCTGTGACTCAGAAGTACCCTAAGTCTGGCTGTTCATCCATGGCCAGGGCAGCTAAGGAGGAGCTCGGTGGAACATTGGCTTCCTTGGTCCCATCCAGGCAGCTCTGTGCTAGCCAATGAGGATGAGGACAAATTCTGCCTTTTCTGCTTATGACTCAATCCATTCAGTTTATCCAATCTCTGCATATGTAGGAGGGAATCATCCACCTTGGTGAAGTGGATGACAGCAAGAACTCAGTCTGAAAGACAGGTTCAACGATTCTGGTGTCTCAGATTCTGTCATGCAAGACAGAATGAAGATGGTCTTGTGTGGAGCCAAGAGCTGAATTTGATTATCCTTGTGCATCCCTTCCAACTCAGGATGTTCTATGATTTTATGATACTAATACCTTTCTGGAAAGATTTTATTGACTTCAGTTTTTCATCTTTCCCATATCAAAAACTTGTTATTTTGCCTTCACTGAATTCTTGATTTCTCTTCTTCCAAAGTCAACAGGAAAAGCCGGATAACTGTAATCTCATCTGTGCTTTCCTTGTAGTTCACATCATGCTTACATTCCTGTTCAGATACTTTTTTTTGTAGTTATGAATATATTTACAATGACATTCTGAATTAATTCTCATTCTCTTTACATTTTATTCTCCTCAAATATGTTATTACATTATATTCAAGTTTACTAGTTTATATCCAGCAATATGATAAAGACAAAACAAAAGCTCTGCTTAAATCTAGTATGAAATTTTGACTACACTGATGAATTCCCACCTACTCTTATAATGTAAGAAATATAAGAAAAAATGACAGATGTAAATAGTGCCATCAGCAACAGTTTGACCAATCATACGACAGCATAATTTTTGGCTAGCTACTCGAGGTTGTGTATCATATATAGCAGTTGTCTAAACCACACTTTTTCTTTCCTTTTTCCTGAGTTTTGCATATGTAATTCTGATGTAATTCAGTTCACTTTGGTGAAGTTATTCCCCACTAGATTAGCACACATACTCAAATTATATTTCTCAGTTTCCAATATAAACAACTTGCTCTACAGCCCATAAATTTTTTGGGTAGTATTTAACTTACAAGGAACCACACTTATGCCAATACAAGTAAAACCCACTGAGTAGGTATATGGATGGCAGAATCAAGACCTCATAAAGTTGAAGACTACTATAGGGCTAACTAATCCTTGTGCTGCTTGCGCTCTGCAGAGATTTAGAATTCTCCTGAGCAATCCCTCTGTACTGTAATATGCAATTCATTATAGAGACTCAAAGTGTGATTATTTTCAAGCCTTTCTTTTTTTTTAGCCCTAACAAGATTTAAATTTGCATTTCATTTCTCACTCATATCCTTTCTATTTGCTTACAAATTTCCCCATTCGTTCTCTTTCACAAATGGATTTTTGGACAAACTTTTTGTGTGTGGGATGGGTTGCCACATTAAAAAGATTATCACACCATGGAGACCGTCCTCACTTAGTGACAACAGCACTTATATTTTTTATCAGATTGTCTTTGTCTCTTAATCATTCTTAGCTGACTAAGATTTATGACATCATCTTCATCCAGAGATAAAATCATGTCGTTGAAAGATCTTTAGTTTGTTAGCTATAGTGAACAAAATAACTGCAGGCTTGGATGTGTATAACTATATTTTCCAGTTCAATGAGCATGTGCACAGGAGAACAGCCCCAGCCCCCAGCAGGGAATGATCTGTTGGTCCCAGCTATTGAGGGCTCTTGGTGCCAGCAAGTTTTCAAAGAGAGAGGGAAGGGCCCTAAGGAGTCCAAAGGATTTTCCCGACCCTCTTGGGGTAATTTACACCAATCCTAAACTTGTATGTTTGTCTGAAGTCTCTTTTATCAGCGTGGTAATCCCATTACTGACAAATGAAGATGTAATCACAGTTTATTCAAAACGTTAGAAAGCTTTATCCCCTTTTGAGAGAAAGGAGAAAGTACAATTGGCTGCAAACTGACTTCTTAAACTCCTACTGGGACACTAGCAAAGCAAAAAATGATTTAAAAAAAAAAATCAGCAGTGGGATATGAGATAAAAACTAGAGCCTAAAGGGTCCCTGAAGAATGGAGTCTTCTTTTGCTGATGGACTTCACATCATATTCAGTACTCCTGCTACTAATTTAAATCAAGGAAATTAAGAGAATAGCATTCTCTCATTGGATTGCCCTACAGTGATATTTCCTGATAATGGAACTTCTGCTCAACTCCACAAGTGGTAGCAAGGATAGGGATGTTGGCTGAACTGTGTCTCCATCACCAGGGTAACCACTGGCTAATATGCAGAGATCCTCTCTTTTGTCAAATGTACACCAGTAACAACAACAACAACAAAAATGGAAAAGGAGCTAAAAAACCTTGTGCATTTTCAAGGACAAAATTTACTATCACAGTTCTCCACTGGCCTTGTTTGTAGCAGAGGGAAACTGAAATGTAGAGCCAGGGAAAGGTCTATGTGCAGAAGCAAAGTATTAAACGCTAACAGACCCAGTGAAGTCTCTAAGATGATGAAGTGCCAGAGAGGATCAATAGCAGGTTCTAGGAACACCTTGTTATATCTACTTCATGTATGGAAAAACTACCTTGTCCAGAGTATGATACATTCACACTGATATGCTGATGAAGGCTTTGAAAATACTATGTTAACTCCCTCTTATTCAATCACACCAAACTGTAGTTTTACTCATTTTATGATTAAATGTATGCCCAGAGTGGCTAAAAAAATACAGATAAAAATGGTTTCAGATTATTTTATTTTCTGAATAAGAAAAAAATCTGTAGCATTTCAAATACTAAGTATAATGTTAATTTTAAAAAGACTATATAATACCCTTATAATTACTTTATTAGGCAGATGACTTTCACATGATCTTCTTGACTTCAAGTTGAACTTTGACAAAAAAAAATCACGTTCTGCAGCTTGTAGTATGGGGCTGTACTCCATGAGATGATGATTACTTGGCATTTCCATTTAAAAATGTAAATCCCCAAGGAAAACTCATTTACCCTCAGAAATCATGATTTCTATTTCTTTTTACTACCACTCAAATGTGGTACTCAAATATGAATTAATTATATTAGTACAAAATAAGCAAAACATTTTTTCTTTGAAAACCATAGTCTAAATAGACTAAAACTGGGAAGAGAGACTTGCAACAACATGCCTGGCATCACACAGCAAGATAGTTTTGTAGCTGAGAGGAGTCCTTACTTCCATACCTCTACAGTGCCATTTTCAGCTAATACAATCCAGTACATCCAGTGCAGTCATACTTGTTTCTTTCTTTTGCTGAGCCTTTCCATCTGTTGGAATAAGTTTTCTTGTGGTCACACAGTGAAACAGAATTGAGAGAGGTAGAAGTAACACAGCCAGGAAAAAAAAATAATTTAGTTTTCAGTTGGATCAGTTCCCTGGTCTGAGTCATTGTTCAGCTGCACTAACTATCATGCTGGCACAATGGAAGGAATGGCAAAAGCATGGAAATGGCCTGGCTGGATAAGAAGGGGGGAATGATCCGTGATGAGAAGAGCAATGTCAGTTGCAGGACTGGCATCCACTGGCTTCAGAACATGGCTTAAATGGTGACCTCAGCTTCCTCATGAGTTCTACACTGTGCATTGGTATTGCTAAGTTTCTTCTTTTCACACTACATTGATTGTGTTTGTGTTCAAATGGAAGCATTCATCTCTGTGAACAACATTCTCCTCTAAAGTATCTCTATCCCACATCTTGCAGTTTAAGAAAATGAAGAAAATGGTTGCAGAGCCAGGAATCATTGTCCAACTTCTATTTTTGTTTTGCTTTTTTGTTTGTTGGTTTGTTTTTTGTTAGGTTTTCTGTTTCTTATGATGGTCATGTGAAGTAATAAATTTCAACAGGTATTAGGAATAAAAGGAAGTTAATTTGAGGTACTTCAGGTACGGTTATTATCTGATGAAAACAAAGTCATTAAGACCAGCCACTTGTACTGAAGAGATGAGTTTAATCCTTAATGAAGTTGTTCTCTGAGAAAAATGGTGTTCATGCTATCAAGCACTGCATGTTGTTGATCATTTTGTAATGTGCCCAAGAATACTGGTAGGTATGATCTGAAAAGGAGATTTTTGTGCATCACTATCTAAAATACAGTTTATTATACCTCATGATGCACCCATGAGAGTGTTATTTTATTATTATGTTATTTTACACTGTATTTACTTTGTTAGATGAATAAGCTCTGTGTGTTGAGTATTTCCAGTTATACAGGATCACTTCCTATCCATGTCATCTGGAGGCATTGTGTCAGACTACATTCTGGCCCTGTGTATATTTTCCTACACTCATGGCAAAAAATAAAAGCTGTATCCAAATTCTCTTTTTCAGCTGAGAGTTCCTTTCCAAAGCTGTTGAACATGGGGCTGAGACACAAAGCAGAGATCCAGCAACAAAGGGTATGGAAGAGCAGTGGGATTAGGAAGAAGCTGTGCCATATTGCAGAAGATCCCTTTGCAAGTGAGTCAGAGCTCTCAAGAAAGCTGCAAGAACTTCGCTGAGCTTCATCGCAGACTTTGTAGTGGTGAAACATGAGCCTTGTGCAATGTTAAGCAGCACAAGCAGAAGATAGAACGCAACCATCAGTGCACTGAGCTGTCAAACCAAATGTAAGGAGATGAGCAAGAAGGAATTTGGGCTCCATTTAGGTTTTGGAGGCTGATTCCAAAGCCAAGTACATTTGCTCAGTGGCCTTTGGATTTACTGTACTTGTACTTGCTTTGGTATCATCTCATAATTTCTGTAAACAACTTTTAAAAACTTTTTTAGCTTGAACAATAAATATGTGTCCTGATCTTAATATCAAGTCAGTATGGTCCATGTTACAGATCACCGTCTTGAGCAGCAGACTCCACTGCAAGTTTAATTTTTTGTATCATAAAAGTTAGAGATTCTTTCTTTTTTTGTTGGTGAGGCCCATTTGATTTCATGGTCTGATAAACAAATTATAGAAAGGAAAATCCAACCTAGGATCATAGTATCAGCTTTGTAGTACTTGTACATTGTGCTGCCAGAAATTAATAATGGCTCCCCACTCTTTAACTTTGTGATTCTAATGTTGGCTCCCTGGTTATTAACTCAGATGTCAAGTTAATATTCTCCCCAAAGTACATTTTATCACATATTAAACATGCAAACAAACAAATAAACAAACAAAAGCTCCCATACTATTAATATTCTTCAATTTAGTCTTGATTTAGTTTGGAGATGTTTCATAAAGATTTTTTTATTTTTTCTTTTCAAAAATAGGATGTCTTTCCCATCAAGAATTTTTTAAATTAAAATGGATAATTCAAGAAAATAGGTGTTTTGGACTCAAAGATATATACATATATATATTCTGAAAGATGTTTACTTTGGTGGATAAAAAGTTTAATTTAAGAAGTTTATTTTTTTCTTTTCTTTTTTTTTTTTTTTTACACTGATGAAAGTGAAAGATATGAAAAATTATGTCAAGTATGAAAGGGTTTCCCTCTTTAAAGGGAAGCCCTGACCATCAAAAAAAGATCCTTTGTTGCTGAAAGTACTTACTAATTTTTAAATGAGAATGTTGAATGTTAATTCACATGACATATAATCAAATTTCCAGAGTGAAACTCTTACAAAACTGTGTTTAGCATTTATTTTGAGAAAACTATGAAAGTCTACAAATACTAAAATGCATAATTTCAACAGCATTTGGACAAAGATATTCAACATCTTAGTCACAAAAGTGTTTTATTTCTCTTCTAGCTGGTACTGTATAATATATATCTGAAAAATTAAAATGAGCCAAATTACTTGTTTTTAATGTTTTGATCATCCTAAATTTTTTTTGTCAGTTTCTTTCATACGTACTGTTTTTTGTTGTTGTTGTTTTTATCAATTTTGAGGGACATATGGCCAGTTGTGAAATGAATGTACTGAAAACCTCATAAAATAAAAATTCTAGGTTCTCCTCAGTTCTTATATTATCTTTCCCTTCTAATAGAAAAGCATGTCTGCCAAATGCTGCATATCCACTCAGGCCAGTGTGGTTAGTTGTGGCATTTCAGTTCTGTAGTTGGTAACATACAGGCTACAATGGCTATCCTTAGATCCCTATTTCCTCTGAGTGTAACAATTGTATTTAGGGCCCAAGATACGTCAAAAATTGATGAAAAACCTTCTTAATATGTGAAGTCTACATGAAAGTTTGATGTTTCTATTTGTAATTAATCATAATGTTAGAGAAAACAGACTATATTTTTTTAGCTGTTGAGCCAAGTAAGGAGATAATCTCTACTGCTCTGTAACTATGATTGTTATCATGTTTATCTGCACTTAAAAAGTTCATGATAGGCATCCTATGAGCTATAAAATAACTTATGAAACACGTTGAGAAGCATAATGACCCTTAGGCTATGAGGTGGTGTACCCTAGCTCTATGTAATAAATCCTAAATTAATCAGGTTTTACAATATTGGGTTCTTGTTTCCATTGTGAGCTATATCACAAAATATGAAAGTGTCTTAAACAAGACTATTTCCTTCCAAATGGTTATTTTTAGTTATAATTTGTTAGTTTGTAAATATTTACTAGAGAACTAGAGAATCTGTAATAGCCTCCAGGGTTAGAAAGGTTCTCATACCCAGATCTGATGGTCACACTGAGCAAGTTCCAGCATGTGTCTGAATTCTTGCATGTTCAAAACTAGAACTCAAAGGATCCATGTGTTGTCAGTCCCCGAGCCTGAAAAGCAGGGTTCTATTACAATTTTTTCTTTCTCTATATAGGCATTTTAATATGAGGCGCCTTAAAAGTTTTCCTTTGTCTTTTGCATATGCTTTATGCCCTAGCTTGTAAATAACTACATCTGCTTCTCCAATCTAAGTACTAGAACTAAACACATCTAAACACATCCAAAAACTAATAATACAGCTGTCATTCTGCAGAAGTCTTCTGAAAGGACGTGAAGCAGACTACCTGATGTGTGCCGAGGAATCTGGAATCTGTGCAGAGTGTGGGATCACTGCTGACAGTCTGACATTCCTGGTTTGAGCGAGTGAATGCCAAGTCCATTTTTTCTTTCCTGTTTCTTACAAAAAGACACATACAGCTGAAGCCTTACTGATCTGGGCTGTGAGCTCATCAAACGTTTTACAATATTCACAACTGCATCTGGTTGTTAGAATAAGTACTGGAATTGCAAAAGGGTAAAAATACCCTGTCAACTTGTTGCATTAGTGAACATGCTGGGTAGTTCTTCTGAAAGATGGATTTTACAGAAATGCTGTATTGCTAAACAAATCTTTTGGGAAGATAGTGTATCAATGATATCAAGCCTGTTCCAATGTTCTAGTCATATCTCACTTCCTGTAATTTATAAAACAGAGAAGTAGACAGTGAGAGAATCAGAGTGAAACAGTAAAAGCAACAGCTTCCCTCTTTAGCCAAGAGGAAAGAATATATTAAAGAGATTTGAACTATTGGAGATAAAACTGTGCTATGGAATAATACAGTTCAGTTGCATGCTTGATTAAATTAAAAAAAAATGCAAAAAAGAATGTATGGATTATACTTCAACAAGAAATCTGGAACCTATCATGATTTAATAACGTAAAAGGAAAAGTTGACATTATGACCTAAAGGCCAAGAGTTTACATTGACCTGCGGAAAAAAAAATCAGCCTTTCTTTCCCCCCTCCTGATTCTCTTAGGAGTTAGCCAACTAACTGGCTATAGCTTCACATCCCTGTCTTCCCCATATAGGCCAGTGCCTTTTGTAATCTCAGGGCAGTACCACAACCTCTTCACTACTCCACAACTTCCTATATAGGATAGGGTTGATTGGCCACATCTGCTGGCCAGCTGTGTCTGCTGTGTGAGACCACGGAGCACGAGAGAAGCCACAGCATCATGTTCAGAACAGAATCACATCACAGAGCACATTCCTCATTGCAGCACATAGCCTCTGCTATGGTTTTGCATCAGCTGTGATGGGTATTTGCCCTCATACATCATCCAAAGTTCATCACTGTCATGAACCAAACATTGGTTCATGAACCACAATAGAATAAATGTCATCTTGCAGTTATGCATTTTGCCAGCTTGAGGCACTAAACCCAGGAAGAAAGTGCTCAGATTCTGATGAACTGTGGCTTACAGTGAAGATGCTGTGGTACCTATCTGAAATAGTAGATTGAGGAATAGTTTGAAATGCATGGATATTACCGGCCTTTAGTGTGACCTAAACCTCATGAAGACCCTGTAGACTCTAAATTTTAGGTATTTGGTACCCAGGGTGGAGTCTAGATGTCACATTCAGCAGGCAAAATTTCTATGAAGCTTCTGGGGAGAAGTAGGCAGCTCTGACACTTTTGTCACCACAGTGAGGAAATGTCCTCTCTGCCATTATTCAGCTCTCACTGATAAATGCCACTTGTAATCAGGAGCTGCAGAGACATGCTGACATGGCAAAGGACATGAAGTAATATAGATAGCATCTGGCTCAAATGTGGCTATCTCGCAGAACAGGCAAAGCAAGGTGATATCTGCCTACAGCCACTTGCGTGGCCTATCCTCTAAATGGATGACTCACTGAAGAAAAATTGTGTGGTAAGGGGGAAAGGAGAAGACAACATTACTTTCACCCCTCTTTGAAGCATAAATACTTCTATGCTTGGATCTGCAGAGGTGACTGATTTCTGAAATCAGTCTTGATTTAAGGGCTTGTTTCAGTTCAGAAGGCCAAGGCCTGCATTCCAAAATACAACCAAATGAGGAAACACAAGAAGAACTCCATTGCATTCTGCTGTAATCAGCAAAGAATGCAAGAAGGATGGGACTGGAAATCCAGTGCAAAAGGAATCGTCATCTTGTAAAGACAGTCTCAGCACTTGACTGAGCTCAGAGAGATCTAGGTTCAGTGTTTGATGCAGAAACCAGCTGTCCTCATCTTGCTGTGTTTCAGAAATTATTCTATGGAAGACTCATCTGCTTTGAGAATTTCAAATTGATCAGTCTCTATGATAGAATTTACAAGTCACGAAACCAGTGAATTTAACAGGATGTTGAAATTCAGTAACAAGTTCTTTTTATTGCCACTTATCACCAAGTACCTCAGTTCTGCTTCAGTGCTGATTTAGGTGCCTAGGTCCTTTATTGGATCTTCTTTTTTAAAAATTATTATTCCGAATTAGTCAAAGGGCAGAAATTATGTTTTTGTACCAATTCATTTGGAATGAAGTGCTCACTGAATCACCGGTCAAATTTCAAACACCCTATCTCATAAAAAGCAACAAAATATTAAAAGAAACAAAAATGCTTTTATTTGTAGCTACTTTAACTAGGTACAGAATAATTTCTTTCAGAGATATGAAGGAAGGAGGAAGGAGGTTTTGAATTTTACATTCATTACACTCAGTGGGATGAATTTGTTTTTTATCCTATCCCATGCAAATCAGGAACAGTGTCAATGAGATCAATAGAGTTATGCAATTGTAAAATTGGTAGGCGATCAGCCCAGCTGAGTTAGCCCATAGCATTAATCACTTTTAAAAGATCTGGTCCCTAAGTACTTAATTTCTAAGAAACAGCAGAATGTGACATTACAAGGATCCTATTTAGAGACACACACCCTGTAGATCAAAGCAGGAACTACTGGAAATGCTTTCTGAAGGTATGCGCAGCTATAAAATGTTTTGAGTGGCTGCCAGTATTTTGTAATCAGTGTTGTAAAGTTTTGTGATACTCTTGATGTCTGCAGATGTTATGTGGCCCGTAGCACAGAGCTGATGTTCTAAATTACCAATTATATAACTAATGGAGCCCCTAGAACTAACTCCTGCCCTCCTTTGGGTACAGGGCAGTCTTTAAACTCCAGCAAAGGACTGATGCTATAAATAAAATGTTGTCTCCATAGCTACAGGCAGTTCAGTGCTCAGCTTTCAACACTTTAAGAAGGTAATTACTGTCTTTTTTTCTTTATATTTTTCTATTCTTGGTTTATAACAGCAGTAATAACCTCCTGAGTTGGGTATTTCCTGGCAATTTATGACTGACAGTGTTAAGAACACTTGGCTTTACCTCAAGCTCTCAAATCCTCTGGCTGGTCGTTAACTGCCAGGAAATGCCCTTCCCCATACTCATTATTGCTTAATTATGTAAACCTGGATTAGAAATTTAATTAGATTACTTTAATATTCTCTGATTCTCTCTCCCTCCTTTTCCACGTATTCTATTTGCCGCAGCCACAGGCTGGTGGGACTCACTCTTTTTACTTCATAATAGTGTCAGTGTAGCAAGCAATGCATAAAGTCCCTGGGAAACAAGAATAATTTCTTTCTTAGCCCTTAGTCAACAGATTTTTTTCTTCTTATTCTTGTAAAGAATATATTAGATTAGGTTTAAAGCAATCTCCAAGCCCTATCTGCTACTGCTTTAAGTTTTGTCTAAGGGAAATGTATGATTCTCTGATCTGATGAAAAAAGAGAAGCTTGCCATGGAGGCCTCTGCATCCCTGCATCAAGAAGTTCTTCTTGATGCCAACTATACCTGCTTCAAATAAGAGAGTTCCAGGTATTGCTACACATTGTATCATTTTCTTAACCCAAGAGAACTTAAGCCCAAGTGAGTATTTACTGTAGGCAAGCACTTGAAAATGGAATTAGTGGCTCTTTCCTGTCTCTAGCCAGGCAGCCCTGTTTCCACTATCTGCAGATGTTTCCTTTATCTGTATGTAGGATGAAGATTATCTAAATAACAGCTAAAACAGCATCCAAGCTGCTTCTCTGTATTTAAAAATAAATAATATCTCCAGTACAGTTACATTAATACTGAGTTCATTGTGCCACAGGTAAGAAAGATGGTTTCCAGAAATACGTTACCTCCCTTGGCTCTGCACCACTGACTACTGTGGATACTCGTAGCACTTTAGATTAGCGTTATCAATATCTTATTGGTACATTAGTTAAATCACCTATCTATGCCTTCTGATTTTCATAGTATCCTTAGAGTAGGAAGGGACCTCTGAAGGACACCTAGTGCAACTCCCCTGCACTGAACAAGGACACCACAGATAGATCAGGTTGCCCAGGGCCTGATCCAGCCTCACCTTCAAAGTCTCCAGGGATGGGGCATCAACCACATCACTGGGCAACCTGCTCCAGAACCTCGCCACCTTCACTGTAAAAGATTTTTTCATTGTAGCTAACCTAGATCTATTCTCCTTGAGCTTGAAACCATTTCTCCTTGTTCTATCACCACAGACCCTGCTAAAGAGTCTGTCCTCTTTTTTTCTGTAACTCCCTTTAGATACCTGATAGGCTGCTATCAGGTCACCTCGCAGCCTTTTATTCTCCAGACTGGACAGCCCCAGTCCTCTCAACCTGTCCTCATAGGAGAAGTGTTCCACACCTTGGATCATTCTTGCGGCCCTTCTCTGGATGCACTCTGACAGGTCCATGTACTGAGGACTCTGCATCTGGATACAGTAACCCAGGTGAGGGCTCTCCAGTGCATAGTAGAGGGACTGGATCCCCTCCCTTGACCTGCTGGCCATGGTCCTTTTGATACAGACCAGGATACATTCAGCTGTATAGGCTGCATGGAAGTATTGTTGGCTCATGTCCAGCTTCCTATCCACCAGTACCTCCAGATCTTTTTCAGCAAGGCTGTGCTCAATCCTTTCACCCCCAGATTGTATTGGTAATGAGAGTTGCTTTGACCCAGGTGCAAGATCTTGCATTTGGATTTGTTGAGCCTCATGAGGTTCACCTGGGCCTGCTGCCCAAGCCTGTCTAGGTCCCTCTAAATGGCATCCCTTCTCTGGTTTGTTGACTACACCCCACAGCTGGCTATCATCAGCAAACTTGCTGAGGGTGCACTCAACCCCACTGTTGGTGTCATTTTAGTCCCAAAAGTTTTATTTGCTCACTACACAAAGGTAAAAAATGAAGTGTACCATGCCCTTACATTTACACAAAATAGCAGCCAACCCCTGAAATCTACGTGTGTGATTCTGGGAGAACATCTCCTAAATTGTTTCTGACTTCTATGTGAGCCATATGGCACCATTTAATGATTGAGTGTCTCTGATACTCCATGTGAGCTATAAATGCTCACATTCTTCATAAAATACTTCAGTGTTAATTGTTTTAATGTACAAGGGCATATAATTTGGATCAAAGGGCACTTTCTATGAAGTCTTGTGTATTGCAGCTCCAGTACAAAATATTACTTCTTGACATATAGGTCATGTTCTAATAAACAGAGAAGCAGCAATAATGTGGACATGAAAAGTAGTTATTATATTACTGAATCATCTCTTTAATTTGAAGTCCTTTCAGAAAAAGCACGTGATGCACAACTGCAGCCTCCATCACTTCCTTGCAGAAGCATTAGCGTGCTATGAAAATAAAACAAAATCATTAGTTTATTTTGAAAGGTCTTTAGTTTTAAGCATTCCATTCATTTCAGCAGTGTATTTTAAAAGAAACAAAAGAAAGTAAGAAAAAAACCCACAAACCTCCCAAACAGATGAAAAGCTCACAAAAACAATTGAAAATAATGTTAATTTATAAAACCTTTATTTCCATCTGCAGTTTCAGAGCCATGCTACATAGGGTAGAGCTCCAATCCTTCACTCACTGGGAGAGGTACATATAACCGAATACTTGTTTGTAGTGTTCTTGGGTTTCTTTGTCTTCTCCTCACATTCCTGATCTTCTCTGTATACTCTTTGCACAGCTATAAGACTGGGCTCAAGAAAAAAATTTTTACTTCCATAGCACTGTAGGGTGCAAGGACAACTGCTATTCCTGGAAAACAGGTGAATAAAAGTGGCTGTAAGGATGCTTTTAAGGAAACCACATATGGTCACTGCAAATTGGTTCAATCTACATTGACAGGTTAAAATAGGTGATAGGAAAGGAGGAAATGCTTCTTTAACTCTATGATAGGCTGGACTAGAGAATGGGGCCTAAATCTGGGATGCGGTAGAGCCTTATTCACATCCTGACTCTGCTACTGATGTGAGACTTCAGTTCTGTGCCCTAGTTTCACACATATATAATGATGTGTAGCAAAGATTTAGTAGACTGTGAATAGTCAGTTATTTTGATGATTCATACCTAGGATTTGAAATGAGTTGTATAAATTTGATCAGCTCAGAGGAGGGAATGAAAATAAAGAAAACAACTAAGAGTAGTTCACACATCAAAACAGATAGATCTGTATCTGAGCCTTGCTGAGACTGTCTGGAGCTGCGCTGTACTGGAGATAGTTTTCATGGTATACTGTGAGATATCTCTTGGCATCTGAAGGAGCAGCACTTACAGTGACCACTTGCTGACTCAAATTCACTTGGAATGTTATTCCATTCCCAGATAGTTCTTCACCTGCATGACTAAAACACATAAGAGCACAATAGTGTATCCACTGTCTAACAGGAGAACTGGTTGCTTCATCAGAGGGCTACAGTGTTAGCAGACAGCATTATTTCTCAATCCATCTTCTCAATCTATCCTCAGATCCTGATAGTTCATGGGAGAAGATTTACAAATGGACATAAGGAAATAATCCGTGATTTGAGAATGTCCTTACATTGTAATCTGTCTGCAAATTACAGAGGACTATTTTCCTGTGCAAAGCCCTGAATTCAATTCTTTGATATTTGAAGTCATTCCCTGGCAGGCCCAGATACGGTCCCAATATATGTGTAGAGGCTGTGACACCAGGTTTCAGGGCCTCTGCATCAAGTAGCCCAGGGTATATGTTCCTTATACGTGGAGCTAACCAGAGAGCAACAAGAGACCTATGACAGCTTCTTTGGTTTTACTGATAAGTTGCAGTATTATAGACAGCAGAAAAAAAAAAGCAGAAAGATATTTATGGGCTTAATTTTTTAATTGATTGATGCACTGGGTATTGTACTTTCACTAGGTAAAAGTGGAGAGAGTCTTCAGTAACATTTTTTGTGTTTTTCATCACGTTTTCATGGAAAAGTTATTGGCTTTATAATTCTATCCTTTCAACATGAATGAAGCTCTCGTGCATCCAAGCCATGCTTCAAGCAGGGCTATATGTTCTTCTGCAGGGCAGGCGGTGAGGGACACAAGCAGCACCGTGAATGGCAAGGGAAAGGGAACAAGCCAACTGATTAAACTGATAGGAGCCCAACGGTGTGGTGCAGCCTTTGATGGGTGTCAAAGGTCATCTCCATATGGTTCCCCAAGTCCCCAGGACACACAACCTTGTTGACCTAGCCACTAGATCAGACAGGAGAGCTGAGACTTCATTAGCAAACAACAACCTAACAGATTTAGATAACTGGTAGACCACTAAGCAAATGCTGTAAAAGGGAGTGAAGGAGAAGCAGCTTATCAGGAAGGGAAAACTAGGGGAGAGGTGGCAAGATAGAGAAATTGTTTGAAAAATGCCTACTCTCTGTATCTTACAACAATACTGGGATGCATGAGCAACTGAGAAAAAACATCACTGACATAAAGGTACAAAAACTCCTTCAAATTGGTGAAGTCTGTATTCATTCTAATTCTTCACTGCTAAAGAATTTATGGCATTTTAGGTATTCCTTTAGCTGTCCAGGGGTGCTCAGTATTTACATACCGTTTTAAAATGAATGAGATATCAACCTACAAATATAGTCAGCTACAGTGTAGGCACTCTTGCACCTTTTTATCCTTATTTTGTGGGTTTTCTTAACATTTCATAACATGATGCAAAGGAGAACAAATCTACCTCCAAGCAGATATCAGGTAGAGATACTCATTCTGATTCCTGAAACAAGATGTATGGCTATGCTCATACAGCTTTGTGACAAGATACTGAGCTCCATTTGTCAGAATGGTTAGTTATTTTGGAACCAAAGCAGCCCTCATGTGGCTGCAGTGTTTTTGGTGTGACACTCATCTATATCCAGAATGTACCTTGTAACTTCAATAACCTCAGAATCTGTGCCTTCCCATGTGCTTGTGCAATAGGCAATGAAATATTCAGTTGCTTGGTCTGGCTTTCATATGATCACGATAATAAATATACCTGATCTCAAAAGCTTACTACGGTCAAGAAATGATATAACAGTAATGGCAACTTCTTATTCAAATTTAAGAGCCCTCTGAGACATTTTACTGAGATGTACGAGGCATCAGAACAGGCTGCTCAGAGAGGGAGGTGGTGGAGTCACCATCGCTGGAGGTTTTCAAGGAAAGGATAGATGTGGCACTGAGGGACTTGGGTTAGTGAGCACAGAGGTGATGGGTCAATTGTTCGATTAGATGGGTGGTGATGGGTCAATGATTGGACTAGACTATCTTAGCAGTCTTTTCCAACCATTATAATTCTATGCTAGGAACCTGTTTTGGGTAGCCTCATTACTAGGGCAAGAAGGTTGTCCATGTCTTTTCTTCAGGACCGTACTGTCAGCACAAAATCCACTCAGGCGGCACGAGCTACCTCCCTCTCTCTTGTGAGCTGACATACAGCATACCAGATGTGAGCTGTAAGCCATTTAGATAGGCTTGGGTCCTGCTGAAAGGTAACGTAATGTTGAGAAGCCCGACTTGTTTGCTTGCTTATGGTACTGAGCTAACACATCCAAATGGCTTCCAGAGCACAGCTGGCTTACCAGCAAGTCTAGCTGGCAATTGTTTGCACGTGGCAACATTGTTGAACCCAAAGAAGACAAGATGGATCCAGCCCCTGCCCCGTCTCAGAGGCGTCCATCAGGTTGCATGGAAGACTGCAATCATGGGTGAGCCAGGAGTTAACAGAATGGGCAAAAACTTATCTGGAGTTTGCAGGAGTCGGTAGCGGGAAAGTAAAAATTCTTATGTATAAACTGAAAAGAGTTAAAATAATTATGTGGAATGAAAAATGAACAAAACCCTTTTTACACTTGCTTTTTATAACGTAAGACACCCTGTAAGGAAAATTTGAAGAGTGCTCAGAGTTAAATTAAATGGTGCAGATGAGATACAGAAGTTACCCAGCACAGTCCTTCCACTCAGCATCACAGATAAAGTAATTTTCCAGAAGCTTATGTGGTTTGTTTAGTTAAACAAATTTCCTCAGAGACATGATTGACTATTTTTACGCCAAACACTCACAGTAACAATTACCTGTGTTCTCAGTGTCCATGAGCCTCAATAAACAGCCCATGGATTTATGTCTTAGTGAGAACCAACCTATTAGTTTCAGCCATAAATCTCATGTGCCTTATGTGCAAAGTGAATTTTAATAAAAATCATATAAGGAGCCAGACTTGCGAGGCAGGGTTTCACATGGCTGCCAACATTTGAAAACAATTAATAGAGACCTTTTGGGGGAGGGTAAGTAGAACCATGTCTTTAGCTCCTGTTGAAATACAGTGGACTCGGTGAACTTGCCTGAAGGACAGAATAAAGAGTTGAGTTTTTTTCAATTAAAAAAATAAAAAAAATAAAAAAGCCCAAGGCCATCACTTACAAATAGAGGCAGAAAGAATGGAAAGGAGCATTCCTTTGAGTCTTCAGTCTCATCCTTTCCAACACCTTGCTGCCAGGGAAGTGGCAGTAAGTATCTTAAAATTAAGCAGTAAAACAAAATAAGTATACCTCTGTATTCCCTGGTATTAAAGAAAGTTCTGTCCCCAGATGAACAGAAGTAGCGTCTGTGTTCACTTTCATAATTTTTGCCTTTGCTGCTCTTTGTGCACTCCATCCCTGAGCCTACAGAATGTGTCATGTCGAAAGAAATAAAATACAAAGCTAAGAGTGCTCATTTTTATTCTTTGGGTCATACTATTTTTATAAACAAATAGTTGAGATCTAGAAAAATAAATATGAAAAGTTCAAAGAGAAAAGGTTAGGTCCTGAACTTCAGATGCTTTGTGCTGTCTCTGCATTGCTGAGGACTGAAAGGCTGCTCTGAAGGGAGGCTGGGCATTTCTGTAACACATGAGGAGCCTTCCAGAGTTTTGGTGTTGGGTCTGCCCAGTCCATATAGTACTAGCAGCTGGTGCAAATTAACCCAGCTCACATGCTAATGTACCCTGCTAGAATACACTGAGGAATGGACGTCTTATCATCAGGCTAGTGAAGGGGCTGGGGATTGAAAGGTACCTTTCCTTCCAAGCCATTCATACAGAGTTTAACCAAATACAGCTGAACACAGGTCTGTTTCATTTCTAACAGCAATAAATATATAGGACTGGTTCAGGTAGGGAGTGCTGGCAGTGATAAAGGGATAGCTACACTTTACCTGACTGCTTTTAAGAAAAACATGATGTCTGTTTTGAGTTACTGAAAAGGCATATACCAGTATCTACATACACTGTACCGCTGCTCTTATACTCATGTTTAAATCCTGCTTGAGATGGTTATAATAAAACAACTATTGTAATTGCAGATGGAATCAGTCCCTTACCTTTGGAAATTCTTGCTAAAAGTAAGTGATAGACACTGTTTTTATGGTCTGCTTTCTCAAGCAGTCAAGGTGTGAATCCTTATCCACTACCATGCATATATATATTATACCGAAAACAAGCATTGGCAAATCGTTTGGGGATACAACAATCAAATCTAAAAGGATTGGAGCTGAGCTGGCTATGCCATGTCCAAACAGGAAGACCTGGGTCCAGCTAGCCTGTCAGCAGGGCCTTTGTGGGTGTTGTCAGTCAGTACAAAAGTGCCTTGGGTTTACATTGTCTTGCTTAGAGCATAGGAGGAATAACCAAGCTATTTTCCTCCCCAGATAACTCATCTGCAAGGCTTATGTATTCTTTCAGGAGTAAGATAGATTACTTGGTAGGCCTTGATAGTTTCAAGCAGTGGCAATGAAGGTGTTTTCACATCTTAAAGCAGCTTAAGGATTAATTAGGCACATATAGAAAATCCATACTCCTTAATCATAAAGTACAAAGTTTTAGAATCATGAAGGTTGAAAAAGACCATTAAATCATCTAGTCCAATTATCAGCCCATCACCACCATTCCCACTAGACCATGTTCCCCCAGTGCCACATCTATCTTTTTCTTGATCACCTCCAAAGATGGTGACTGCAATTATACTAGTTTCTGCCTTTGGATATGAGTGCTGATTTTAGTTACAACTAGCCAGGTATATGTAATTAAGCTCAGATTGGACTGCAGTGCTACCTACAGTAAGACATGTGGGAGGCAGTGGGAGCAGGAATGCTGGGAGTACTGAGACTTTGCAAAACAGAGCTGAAAATTGAATCCCATTTGTGCCTACTCCAGAATCTATCTGGTATTGTAACATATCCTTTAAGACTGCTAAAGGATTGATCCCAAACTGGGAGGTGTCTTTCCATCTACCTCTGTGGTCTTTTTTACTTGGAAATCTTTTGTTATCTTGCAGTAAATGCTCTGGTATAAGCTGAAGTTCCAACCCTCCTTTTCTTGCCTCTGGTGATCCTATAGAGACTGCTCAAATTACCCAAGAGGTTTGAGATAGCGTATTGTTTTCATGGACTTAACTCTGTGTAATTATGCATGAGTAATCCTCGTTTATTTCTGTTATCCTTTAATTGAGCTATAAGATTTTTTAAGCTTAAAAAATACCACAGGCTTTCTGAGGGCTCTAAATTAAAATGCAACAAAACAAAAAAGTGCACTCCTTAGACCAAGAATCTGCCATATTTTATTGTAAAAGAAGTGGCTTTTGTGTTGAATCCTTCAGAACAACAGTGTGGAGTCTTTTTCTTTTATTTTCAATTGTCCTGAAGTGCTGTGTCTCTATTTTCTTATTCTCAGCCTGAGGTGTGTTTTTGTGACTTCAGTATCAGAACTCTGAAAACAGAGATTGTTAACAAAAATCCTGGTACATCTTTAGCTGCATGGGTGGGCACAGCTCTCACAGTTGTTTCTCTGAAGGTCCCACTCACACTATCACTGCCGGAGCAGTGTCACCTGTTAACAGCGCTGCTGCAGTCTCTCAGCATTTCCATTATAAACCTCCATTTTCATGAGTTCATTTCTTGGCTAATAAAAGTTTCCTTCACTCCTGAAACTTGGCTGAAAGTGACTTTGCCTGGGAACAATTATTATTAATATTTTATATAAATTTCCTTTTAAAAATCTTACTGTTATTTTTAAATTAAAAGAGAGAGAGGTTTACAAGGTTCAGATGCCTACACTGCGCATATGCAGGCAGGTCTGGTGGCCCTATTCACAGATAGATGCCAACCAGAAATGAAGGGATGTGATTGTCCTGTGGGTGATGCCAGCTGAAGAATGGGGTCACATTCAAACTGCATGGAAGATTACTGGTTTCTGTGTACTTGGATGGCACTGGGTCCTAGCAAGATGCATATCTCAGGCCAAAGATTTTAGAAACAGGAATAACTGGGAATTAAGTGAAGGAAAAGCACAATGGTTGTAGGCTTTCCCTCTCAGAAGTGAGTTGTGCACACTGAGCTGCTAGAGGATTTTAAGTAGCCTGTGTAAGTTGTGCCTGTACTTTTGCTGGATGGGTAACACCAAGCACAGCTGAACACAAAGTGTGTCCTACCTCCTTACTGTGTGTTGCTCAGGATCTGTGTTTTCCCTGCTGTTCCCCCATCTCCTTACCAGACACTGAGCTTCCAGCTGTGCCAGTCTACCCCCAGTGCACAGTTTTCCTCTCCTCCTGCAACAGACATGGGAGAAGCACAGTCCTGCAAAGCCCTTGCATCCAGCTTTTCTCAGGCTCTTGTTGAAGGAAGGTTTTCTCTCTTCCTCTCCCTCAAAAAAAATGGTCAGGAGGAGGTTGTCCTATTCAACTGGTGGTTCTAATAGAGTGTCTGTTTGGGAAAGCAGAATTGCCTCCTGCTGTCCCAAATAATTCTGAGGTAGAGAAGAGGCAGAATGCTGAAGTGTACAGCAGTACTGACCAGTGCTTTTTTCCAGACAGGAAGTGAAACATGAATTAGGAAATGCCTGCAAATCCACAAGGGTGGGATCCCCACCAAGGAATTTTGGATGAACTTACTTCACTGCAATAGAAAATGTTCCCAGCTCAGAATGGGGTATGTAAAGAAAACCTCTGATGTTACCTTCTTGCTATGTACAATCTCATAACAGGATGTGGGAAGCAAACAGACCTTGCAAAAGTAAGGGTGAATTTTCCCTCTTCACACAACACAGACACTATTCTTTTCTATTTAACTAAAAAGAGATGAAATATCAAGTGACTGAAAATCAAAAGAGCAGTCTTAAATTCTTTGCAACACTGATTACAGCCATTTGGGATATAGTGTTTGAATGCTCGCATTTTCTGGTGCATAGATGCCACCATGCAGATCCAGTGTTGCAGCTGAGCAGGAGTAGGGGTAGCCATGGGGCTTCTCAGGGGTGAAGTAGTTCCTGCACCCCATGACCCTGCATTGGAGACCCTGGGCTGGGCATGTACTAGTGTTGGCCACTCTACAGTATCCTAGACACTGGCTAGAGATCCGCTCACTCTATTTCTACGTGGGAGCACAAAGGAAAACCTGCACAGCTTAATTGTGCACTGAGAGGTGGAATACGAAACCTAGACCTGTCACTGGGTAGATATTTGAACCAAGGTTTCCTACCCAAAGCACAGGATTTAACCCTCCCTGTCCAACTGGATTTACCCCGCTTGCTCCTTGAGGAACAAGGACACTCAGTGTCCAGCCTCTCCTCAAATACCAGGTTGTGTGCCTACCCCAATGCAGCTTATCATCTTGGTCTCATGGCAGGGAATCAAATTCCCCAGTATCACCCTGCAGCCAGGTTCCCAGTCTCAGTGCCTTTGCTCTCAGCGCAGGTCTGAAACTCTCCTGCCTTCCTCTACTTTTCTTGCTCATTCTTGAGATGCTGTAGGTGGTAGTCAGCTATTTAGCAAAGACAGAAGATCAGCTTTTCCATTTTCATCTCAGCAAGGATGAAGGTAGCTACTATCTGTATTTCTCAATCCATCTTCTTCCCCATTCCCTTTTCTCTTAGAAAACTGTGACTAGTGCCTGATTTAGTGGTTGGCAGCCTTGCCCATGGCAGGGGATTGGAACTAGATAATCTCTGAGGTCCCTTCCAAACCAAGCCATTCCATGATTCAATGAACATAAACTACCAAGCAAAGCCTGCTCCAGCAGTCTCCTCTCTATCTCAAGAAAGTGTCTTAGTTTCTCCATTGCTAAAATGAAGGTTATGTGCATCACAGAAGAAATTGTAGTCTAAATCCAGAAGATTTTGTTGATTTTTACTAGCTGGCATCCTGGTCCTTCAGTACGTGAAATGTAGATAGTACATTGTCATTCCCTTGAAGGAAAGGGGCTGAATGCCACAACATTTTCTAACAGAAAGAGAAGGGGTTTAGAAATTCATTCTCCATTTCTCACCCCGACACCTCTGCTATGGTGTTATGGAGGTGGACTTTCCCAGAAGTGCCTCTGATTTACATCTCAGCCGGTAGAATAGGAGGACTCAGACCCAGAGACTTCAGATGATGCTATTTTTAACCACCAACAATTAGATGTTATGCAGTTAACTAACAATGAGGTGGAAAAAAACTAAGGGGAATTGTAAATATATCCTAATAATTGTATTGCAGCATAGGATTTATAATTACTAAATGTGTGATAACTGCTTCCTAAATGCCCATGCTCTTTAAACAACCCAATTTATAATTTAAAAAGCTGACAACTCTTAAAGTGTTTTATTTTATCTTGTCTGAAATAATTGAAGAGTAAGTTATTGAAAACCTTTATTTTTCATTAGCCTTAAATTCAACTACAATTAATGTGCCCAATTTGATTATAAACTGCACAAATTAAACAATAAAGAGCTGTCTAATGAGAAATTAATTATGAGGAACAGAAGAGGAGCTGGGCTGGATAAAAGCAATAAGTTATGGCCTATGGCAGGATGTGTCAGGTTTTAAAGGAGACAAAGGGCTTTTTCCTCAATGTGTGCCAGTGCTGATAGGGCTCATCACAGATCAGTAGATCCAGAAGCCATAACAGCACGGTAATTGAAACTGCCAAAATCAATAGTGCTGACAACCTTAATTAAATTAAATATGTCTCTGATGAGCTCAAACAGCATGGCAGCGGACCACTTGACCCTTTCTCGGAGCCCCGCTTGATGGAGTGCAGCATGCAGCGTGATGGATGTCACCCCCAGGGCCGCCCGAGCCCTCGCGCTGCTGCGGGAAATTGCTCCGGGAGGGCGGGCTCCCAGCTTTGAGTCCAAGAAGCGCTACACGAGCTTCTTGGCCCGCACCGTCCTCTGCTTCCCCTGAAGCTGCTTCGCTGTGTATTCCCCCAGAATTATCTGAAAGATTCTCCTGAGATTATAAGAGGGGAAAACACAAGCCATAAACGTACAGGAGACAAAAGCAAATTCTTGTTGCTTAAACCGCAGGGCTGGAATCCCAGTTCAGCTCTCCACTCAGAATTTGTTTTTCTCGCTAGGAAATTGCACGAGTAAATATTTTTGCAGGATGCAGTTCTCTTGGCCATGCCGAGCTGACTTCCTAAACAACGTGAAACAATTGCACCTCTAGGTTTTCAAAATGTTTATGTCAGCATTAACAAACTGTTCCTTCATTATAAGCCTGTCAAAGATCAGAGGCTGAGATTATTGCAGTAGATTCCTTTCAAATACTGAAGTTGTTGCTGTGACAACTGCAGGAGAGAAGAGATTGTCAGAGGTGGACAAACTGGGGTTTTCCGTTCCAAAAGGGTTTGAATGATCTGCCTCCCTGTTTAGAAAAATGCCTCAATCACACCAAACACTCTCCAGCAATGCACGGAGGCCTTGGAAATGTAAAATGTAACTTTGTGTCTAAGAACCTAAGGTTTTAAATCCTGCTGTTGAGCTTCATATATATAAATTAATCTTATCTTAAAGAAATGTGATCTAGATACTGTAATTCTGTTCCATGTATAACATTTTATGAAAGACACCTATTCAATATATTTTGGAGCGTTGCTATCCTGCTAGGAGCTCATGCAGAAATTTATGATACTAGAAAAATTACACAAAAGACGATGCCCTTGAATCACGAGCAGGCCCTCCCTCTTGGTGCGCTTTATTGCACTGTTAATTTAAATATGATTCTGCGTCAGGAAAACTGTTTTACGGCAGCTTCTTCAACCCAGCCTTGGAAACTTTGTGATCCAGTGTGTAAAAAACTGCTTGCAGGGAATGGGAGGAGAGGTTGAATTTGAATTTCAAACATTCCATAGCCAAACTTTTCCTTTACTCCTCTTCCTTTTTGTTTTCCTTTTCATTTACCTTTTCCCTTTTCACCTTTCTCTTTCCTCTTTCCCCTTTTTCCTTTTCCTTTTTCCCTTTCCCCTTTTTCTTTTCCCCTTCTCCTTGCTTACTCACAGTGCAGGAGCTCTGGCTCAAGACTCAAGAGCTGATGAAATACATCTTCTTGGGTGCCTCCTTCACCTCCTGTGGTGGTTGTTTTGTTCTTTGGCCAATTGGATGCCTTTGTGCTGCCCAAAGCTCCTATCACTTGGCTCATCCTATTCCTTAGGCTCTCAGCATCTTCTCTCTTCTTGTTTAACTTTCTTTGAAGCAACCTTTCCTCGATGCATCTCTTCCCTGTTTCTTGGCATGAGGAGTTTCTTTTCTACTTCCTTTTCTTTCTTTCCTGCTCCCTCAGCTCCTCACCAGCAGAAACACCAGAGGACAGAGCCAAGGGCTACCACTTTAGATGGAAGTAAAGGCATTTGGCTAACATAGGTGATGATTCTGAGGATAACAACAGATGAGACAATAGCACAGCTTCTCATCTTCCCAGCATTACTGCTGCTAGAAGCATGCAGACCAACGTGCTGGGGCAAGGCACAGAGGCACGGAACAAGGCTGCTTTTCCCACACCACACTTCTGTCCACCTAAGCTAGTTAACAGAACAATCTGCAGTGTATGATGGGAAAATAACATAGGACTGAATGAGCCATGAGTTGTGTGGGGAGGAAGAAGAGAAGCAGTGATATCACCTGTCTTGATTGCTGGTAATTAGCACATACACAAAAAATGAAATCTGGGTGAAACAGGAGTTTGTCTTAGCCTTACCCACCTCAGTCCTTGGTGACTGTCTGGGATTTGTTCACAAAGTCAAGGCCTGAAGCATGGACTTGGGCATGTCCCCCTGCAGCTCTGGGCATTTTGGTTTCCTTCTTTATCAGCAGGTTCTCATCTTGACTCTCATCTATGGTTGGGATTTCCTTTAAGGCCTTGAGGAGCTTTTATAAACAACAGTTTTTAGGACTCTGTAAATCTCATTGTTTTTTTACAAACCCATTTTTCTTCACCAGAATATTGAGGTCATTGCCAATAGCGGCCAAGAGCCTCCTAGATTAACTGCTCCCACCAATACATCCCTCAGCAGGGGGCTGGTTCTCTGAGTCTCTGTGGGAGGAGCCAAAGGACTGTTCCCACTCTCCAGCACCATGAGGCCCCATTACATTCACCATCACTGTGTTGATGCCCCGGGCTCAGCTCTAGGCCCTGCAGTCCCAGGGGTGGAGAGGAGTGCTGAGTGAAGTGCTGAGCCCATCTCAGCCACTCCATCCTTTGCACATAGTGAGGATACTTATGAGGGAAGCAGAGGCTGTTGGACATTGCTGAAAGGACTCATGCAGTTAGTGGAAGTCTCAAGAGCTCAGATCGGTGTCAATTTTGATTTTTTTCTGGAAGGTCGTAGGTGAAAAAACATGAACTTAAAAGCTTCATCTTTGAAATTTTGCACTTTTAATTTCTCTTGAGCCAAACAATCAAAGCTTGCTCTTGTTAGGAAAATAGTTTGGAATAAGCAATTCTTAATCTGCTTGTTCAAGATAGGGATATGCTCTGGAGCCAAACTTTTCTGAATGTTCTGGGGTTTTTTTGTATCTCCCTAATCTTAAAGAACCCAAAGTATTTTCTGTTGCCAAACAAGCCTTTTATGTTCAGACAGATCTGATTAGCTATAGTCACCTCCACCCTTCAGTTCTCAGCCCTCCACTCTGTTCTGCAGCAGTTTATCTCCAAGTTACTGTGGGGTGACCCTTGCCTCTCAGATGAGAATACATAAACCCCCTGATCAAAAGCATAAATGTTGAGCAACAGAAAGGTTTTGAATTGAATCTCAATGTGTGTATTCTACTAATAATTTGGCCTTGTCTCCTGTTTTCTCTCTGCTCTCATTTTCTCTCTGCTCTGAAGTTTCTGATTATTCTCAAGTGATGGATCTGGGCTAGTTTTGTGTCATCAGCCTTTGCAATGGGGAAGAAAACTAAGATAGAAGGACAGATAACTCAGAAGGAGCAATTTGTACAAGGAGGAAAGCTGCACTGAACATGTCAGAGACACATGTCATTACTACCACAACAAGGGTACTTCAGCTCTTCAGACTCCATTTTGCAAAAAGAGCCTTGGCTTGAATAATGGTGAAAAGCAAAACCAATTCAAAGTAGTTATCAAGAAGCACAGTTTGAAGAGAAAAAAGGAAGAAGAAAATCTTGTTTCCTCACTAGAGACGTGTGCAGAGTATCTTCCACACAGCACATGCAGGTATGGATTTCCTGGGTGGCTGAAAGGGAAGACAAAGTGAGGACTGCAGATCCAAGTCGGGGCACAAAAGCAGGTACAGGTGTGCTGCTGCACAGCCCCTTTCATTAAAGTCCTGGATGCAGCTGGCTGTGTCAAAGTCCTTTCATGTTCCCCCAAAAGTCTTTGCCTAGACACCATCAAAATGTGAACAATGGCTTGCAGATGGCATTCCAGACAGTTTATTCTATTGTTTTCTTTTGTCCCATATTGGCTGTTGTATTGATCCCATCTATGAGCAAGCATCCTAAGTATATATGTTTTATCTTATATTTGTACAGGACCAACCTTGTGAAT